>NC_022016.1:75321156-75322411 GCF_000317375.1 Microtus ochrogaster | reverse complement strand
TCAGCATCTTCAGCATCCTCATCAACAGTTCGCCGGGGAACTGGAGGTAACTAATCTCCTGGAAACACAACAAGATCTGGGTCAGAGCAGACAGTACAGACTCCAAATTGCTTGCTTCGTCACCATCTTCAATGCATTGTCTGTCCTGTCTGCACACTTCTGTCTAGCATCCGAACATCAGGGACCAGTGAGAAGAAACTGGTTTGGAGCCAAACAGCCTGGATCATGGTAAGCTCCTCCTTCATAACCAACCTGATGGTCTTGGCCCTCTGGGTTTCTTAATCTCCAATAGGAAGATAATAATTACTTCATGGGGTCATTGGGAGGCTCAATTGAGAGACTTAGCATCTCTCCTGAGCACTTAGCACCTCGCATGAGCACCTAGCATCACTGGTGCAGTTTTCCCCATTAGCACCATTTACCCATCCGTCCATGGTGTAAATCTGCTCCATCCACCAGAGAGTAAGGGGCAGGGGGCAGGGATGTTGTCTCTGCAACTCACACTAGGCCAAGCATCGCTCTGAGGTCCCCAAAATGGATTAAGCCAGGTTCCTGCCCCAGAAAAGGTCCCAGTTTAGTTAATGAGGAGATTGACAAATAAACCATGGCCTTCTCATAAGTCAGTAAGATTCCTTCTGCTAGTTTACCCCTGAGAAGTACTGACTTTGGAGACAGAGGTAAAGGTGAAGGACCCTCGTTGGGCCGTTCATAGCCACCATCTCCTAGCGCAGATAGCTTTTAACCACCCTGGTAGAAATGAAGATATTCTAAAAAGACACACATGTCCCTCCCACCAGGACACTATACCCTAGGGAATTGCAACTTCCCCAAGAGTCTCACGTTGGGAGAAAAAGGTTGAAGTCTAGCGCCATCCAGAAAAAAAAAAAAAAACTTGTCTCCTTGGAGAGATTTCCTACAATTCTGATTACTTGTCAGACCACCTTGGGGAAGAAAAGGAGCCAAGACAACAATGGGTCAATGATGGTGGGAACACAGCCAGGACCCCTTAGCCCTGGGTACCTCTGGCCTTCTAGTTAATCTTAAATCTTCATGCTGGGACTGTGAGGATGACTCCAGAGGCCTCTGGCCTCTCTGATCCTCTTCCCAATGTGGACACATGGATTAAACCTTCGTTTTCTGCCTTTGGTTATCACTTGTTCCTTTAATTAATCTATTCAGGGCGAGGCTGAGCCTAGCTCATTAGAGCTGCTAGGGCCTGGGATTAACCCCTCCCAACCCTGGCCACAGCTGCTCC
>NC_022016.1:75317145-75319636 GCF_000317375.1 Microtus ochrogaster | reverse complement strand
GAGCTGATGAGGGAGGGGGACTTGATCGGGGGAGGGGGAGGGAAATGGGAGGCAGTGGCGGGGAGGAGGCAGAAATCTTTAATAAATAAATAAATTTAAAAAAATGCTATTCACCGCTGAGCCAGGTGACATCCTTATAACCATACCTTGTTACTTACACAACTTACATTTTGTCCCTGAAATTAATAATTGACTGTTTTTTATTTGCTTTGTTTTCTTTGAGCTTCTCACTAATTTCTTCCAAATGTTTTTATCTATGAAAACATCAAAGCAAGCATTTCCTACAACAGAAGCCGATCTGCTCCCTTTTATCTCATCTGGACTTCAGGCCCACAGCTTTCCACCTTCCTGGTGTGTGTGTGTGTGTGTGTGTGTGTGTGTGTGTGTGTGTGTGTGTGGTTGGGGGAGAGTCTCATGACCCAGCCGCTGTTGTGGCCTCTTGGTTTTCCTTATGGGATTTACCCTGCACAGGAGCCAGTGTTTCTGGCGGCATTTGTTTCTGTCCTTATTTTGGTGAAACCATCTCTTATGGCAGCTTCCTCAGAAAAGATGCAGAGAGCAACATCCGAGTCCTTCAGTTCAATTGCCTGGGTCCTACCCTTCCCTCTAGCAACAATCTGGTTGTATTTGAGATTTTTACTGGAAAACAATGTCCTTTTCTGGTTTTGAATTTATTTTATTAGTAGTGTGTGTGCATGTTGTGCGTGCGCGTATGTTGTGCATGTGTGGGTACCAGGCCAGTGGACAGCTTTGAAGAGCTGGTTCTCTCCCTGCACCTTTATGCGGGTTCCAGGGGTCAAACTTGTTCCCAGGCGGATGCAGCAAGCATCTCTTCCTGCTGAACTGTCGGGCTCACACCTTTAATCCCAGTACTTGGGAGTCACACACCTTTAATCCGAACACTAGGGAGGCATAGACAGGAAGGGATATGGCTGGGTGGAGAGAGGAATATAAGTCAGGAGGCGACAGGAGCTCAAGGCATTCAGTCCAGGGATTTGTAGAGACAGGATACTCCATTTGGTCTGAGGATTTCACAGAGGTAAGAACTAGTGGCCGGCTGCTCTGCTTCTCTGATCTTTCAGCTGATATTTTGATATTGATTCTTGTTTATTAAAATTTCAAATACTCGTTTTTATTCTTGATTGATCCCTCTTTTTAGCACCTGTGTTGTTGGCACAAGCCAGGGTCATCTAGGAGGGAAAACCTCAGTGGAGAATGAAGGGCCCTAGGAGGCCGGAGTCTGGCACACATGGGAGCGGCCTTGCCGTTCTCTCTCATTCCCTCTGCCTTGCTACAAACTGTTAGATTGCATTCCTGAAGCTAGCCCCGAAGGTCTATTTCGATTCTTGGCCACTTCCTCTTCCTGAGGCTGACCACCAAGGTCCAGCTATCAAAGTATTGAAGTCCAGCAATCAACACCCCCCTTTGGCCATCCTAATCAACCTGCCCAATCAAAATTAAACACCTCATGCCAACATGGAGGTTCCCCCTTATAAACTGCCATTTTCCCATGTGCCATATCTGTCTCCTCTCTATGCAGAAACAGTCCTTCTGTTTCTGTCCCACTCTGGGACAAATACACCTTCCTCCCTTTCCCTTATCCCCTTCTCCTTCATCCTCTAACTCCTGTCCTTCTCTCTTATTCCTTGCCCTTTGTCCCTCCAGGGCAAATAAATCTCCTTTGTGCTGAGAACTTGGTCTTGGTGTGTCCTGTGGTGAGTTGGGTCCTTTCGGAGAAAATGCCTTTCAGAGATTAGCCAAGTCTATGGAGAGATTTTCTCGATGAATGATCGGTAGGAGAGGACCCAGCCCTGGACAGGTGTGGGAGAGGGCCCAGCCCTGTCAGGTGTGGGTGGCGCAACCCCTGGACAGGGGTCCTGGGCTGTATAAAAAAAACTGACTGAGCAGGCCAGTGAGCTGCACTCCTCTTTGGCCTCTGCTTCAATTCCTGCCTCCAGCTCCTGCCCTGAGCTCCTGCCCTGAATTCCCTTCACGGTGAACTACAGCTGGGAGCTGAAATAAACCTTTGCCTCTGCAGGTTGCTTTTGGTTGTGGTGTTCATCACAGCAATAGAAACCAAACAAAGATAGCGTCCAATCTGCTGCTGCTATTGTTTGATGTGTATGCCACTGGGACTGTAACCTATGTCTTTGTGTACACTAAGCGCATGGTAATACTACGCTACACTACTACCCCTACATCCAGTTTTTAAAAATTGCATTTGTTCATTTACTTGTGTGTACACATGTGCTACATACAGCATGCACATGGAGGTCAAGAGGACTTTCAGGAGCTGTTTCTCTCCTTCCTTTGTGTGGGTTCTGGGGATTGAACTCAAGTCCTTGGGTTTGACAGCAAGCTCCTATCCCTGCTGAGCCGTCTTGACAGCCCAAATTCTGTTTATGATAACTATGCAAACTCTCATGTCTCCAAAGATCTTAAGAAATGAATTTTCTGAGAAAGGGCCTCTCTCTTTTTTTTTTTTTTTTTT
>NC_022016.1:75282980-75315480 GCF_000317375.1 Microtus ochrogaster | reverse complement strand
AGAAAAACCCTGGCTTTCACAGGACAGTGCTCGAGAGAAGCCACTTGCTGCCAAGTAACTGTTCTCCATCCTTGCCTCCTTCAGTGTCTGGCAGGTTAGTCCAGACCTGAACGCATCTGCACGCCCAAGCAGATGGGGCAGCTCTGACGCAGTAGGCCCTAGAGGATCCGGCTTTTACTAGGCAGCGGTCCAATTTGTTTTCCCAAAATAATCTTCCTGCAGGACATAGATCGTTGCTGCTTCAGAACCTGAGTGCAGATTGAAGAGTGCCGGGGCCACGGAGAGTGTCAGGGCCACGGGAGAGTGTCTGTCAGGGCCACGGGAGAGTGTCTGTCAGGGCCACGGGAAAGTGTCTGTCAGGGCCACGGGAGAGTGTCTGTCAGGGCCACGGGAGAGTGTCTGTCAGGGCCACGGGAGAGTGTCAGGGCCATGGGAGAGTGTCTGTCAGGGCCAAGGGAGAGTGCTGGGGCCATGGAAGAGTGCCGGGGCCACAGGAGAGTGTCAGGGCCACGGGAGAGTGTCAGGGCCACGGGAGAGTGTCAGGGCCACGGGAGAGTGTCAGGGCCATGGGAGAGTGTCTGTCAGGGCCAAGGGAGAGTGCCGGGGCCACAGGAGAGTGTCAGGGCCACGGGAGAGTGATGGGGCCATGGAAGAGTGCTGGGGCCACGGAGAGTGCCTGGGCCATGGGCAGGAGAGTTTATTTCATCAAGCAGGTGGAAAAGATCCAGCCAGTAAGTACGCGCATGAGGCAGCTGCTCATGGTGCAGGGTCGGGAAGCAGGGAGGGTGCTGGTGTTCAGTTTGCCTTCTCCTGTTATTTAACCTGCGCCCCCACCTGTGGAATGATGCTGCCCACATTTGGGGTGGATCTTCTCTCTTCAGTTAAATGTTTCTGCCGACAGCCTCTGATGCTTCCCCAGACGTGTATTACCATGGTGATTTTAAATCAGAGTGGTCAAGATTAGCTAACCGGCACAGACAGATTTTGCCAGGGAGACAAGAGAGGGGACGAAATGGCGCTCAGTGCTTACTGTCTGCCAGGCGCTATGGATATTCACTCCTTTAACATTTTTGGAAGATACTGATGCTCCCTTTGCCCCACAGATAAGGACAGTGAGACCAAGAGGAGAGAGGACCTAGCCCAGCCACCATAGGTGGAATCCACTCCCTTTATTCCATTTCTTAATCCGTCTGTCTCCTCGAACCCAGGATTAAGCTCCATCCCTCTTCCTGGTGCCCCCCTTTCTCAGTCTTTATATTTTGTATTTTTATTTGCTCAGCTTGCTTCTTTTCATTATAAATCTTCATTAGAGTTACCACTCACAACCACACAACAGTCTGTACTAGGCTGTTCTGAGATTTCCTCTGCCACTGGAATGAATCTACTGCTTTCCTAACCCAAAATAACAGAGTCAAATTCCTCCAAATAAAAACAGGGTCAGGCCTATCCCAGCAATACCCTATTCCCTGGTACCGACTGCTGTCTTAGTTAGGGGTTCTGTTGCTGTGAACAGACACCATGACCACAGCAACTCTTATAAGGAAGACATTTAACTGGGGCTGGTGTACAGTGCAGAGGGTCAATCCATTATCATCCAGGTGAGAGCATGGTGGCATGCAGGAGACAGGGTGCTGGCTACATCTTGATCGGAAGGCAACTGAAAGTGGCCTGAAGCACTGGATGTGGCTTGGGCATATATGAGAACTCAAAGCCCACCCCAACAGTGACACATTTCCCCCAACAAGGCTACACCTACTCCAACAAAGCCACACCTTCTAATTGTGCCACTCCCTATGAGCTTATGGGGGGCAATTACATTCAAACCACAGCACGAACCCCGTGGCCCCCATAAGATTGTAACAACCTGTGCTTCTAGAATCATGGCTTCTTCCTAATAGCTTCAGGTGGTGAGCAGGGTTGCTTGGATACCGGGGTGGGGCATCACCCCTTGAATGGAAGATGTGAGTCTGAGTCTGGACTTGGCTCCAGCTTCAGAGATGGTGTGAGGTATCAGGAGAATGAAGGACCCATGGGGTCTGGGACCCTCAGGAGCCCACTGACAGACCTGCCTGAAGACTGACCCCTCAGAGCCCCCCTCAGTGAGCCTCCATGGTGCAGTCATAACCAAAATCCCACTAAGTGGGTCTAGACAGAACCCCTCACCCTCAAGCCCCTCAAGAGCAGATCCAATCCCTCTTTCCCTCTTCTCAGTATCTGATCCCGTGTCTGCACTGGGCAAGGGTCTCACTCCTAATGTTTCCCTAGTCGTTTCCTGCCTGCTGTCCCTCTGTGCCCAGGCTGTGAACCCCAGACCCCAGCTGTCCTGTGTGGTGCTCAGGCTTGTCTTTCCGGCAGGAGGTCTGCACGCCTGTCTCCACGGTCCTGAGCTGTGTCTTCCATGTTGGAACAGGCATCTGTAGTGTCTTATATAATATCACAGTGCCGTCCTTAGTCCACAGAAAGATAGTCCCAGATGATGCATTTACACAGTTGCCTATCGGCTTCACCTTCTGCCTCCGGCTTCCCACCGGCCACCCTTCCTGAAGTCTCCTCTGCAGAAGCACTGCTCTCACACCTTCCCCTTCAGCCCAGTGTCACTTATCACACGCTACCGTTGCAGCTGCTCCCGTCTGGCCTGCTATCACCCCTGTTCCGCTCAGCCCAGGGATGTAGAACTGTCCCTTCTCTCTTCTCTCTCCATGGCTCTGCACAGCTGTCTGAAGCCCGTGTCTGGTGACAGGAACCATCCAGCTCTTGGTCCCTAACTCCCTTGCTCTCGCTGTATGTTCCAACTCCCTCCAAAGGCTTGCTGCATTGCTCCTGTTTTATGCACCCTTGAGCCTTATCCACTGATCCTGCTGTAGGAAACCCATCTGGATTCCTGGTCATGGAGGACCTATAGGGGGTGTTCTCTGAAGACCCCTGGTCTCCCCACCCTTGCTCTCAATTCCGTGCTTGCTCAGTGGTATGCCCCCCCCGTCACCTTACTGTACTGGCTTTGTTGTCATTTTGCCAGCCATTTTATTGATCTCTCACACTAGTGGGTTTTTCTCACGCCCATGATATAGATGAGAACACTGGGGCCCAGAGAGGCAGCCTAGCTCACCTCACACACCCAGGGGGCCTGACCTGTGGTGAGAGGCGCTGGGTCCTGAGGAAGAAGCCGAGGAGGCAGCCCACGATGACAGACAGCACGGACAGGATGAGTAGCCCATTGCGCCTACACACCGCCCGTCCTCGAGCCAGGACAGCGCCCAGCGCCATGCTCACTCCAGGTGGTTGGCCGCATTCCATGCGCTGTAGGATGTGGCCCAGGTCTGGGCTGGGGGCACAAGCCTCTCCACTCACAGATGAACAGAGTCCTAAGCACCTATCACCAGGCTTGCAGCCATGGTCCTGGCAGCCACCCAGAGGGAAGCCATAATCCTATTACCAGCTGCATCATTAGGAGCCGGGAGCAGATTAGGGCCTGAGAAATTAGAGCAGGCCACATGGTCTGTGTGTCCAGTCCTCAAAGCCAAATACTCCTCTTGAAGAGGGCAGGGCACCGGACACCATGAGAGGAAGCCGAGGTGCATCAGCCCACCTCATTCCAGAAACATGTGGAAACACAGCGGTGAGGTGCCAGTCACTGCCAACCTCAGTAAGTGTTGGGTGGGCATCTGGCGGCTGTCCCAGGAGCACCTTCTCATATGAGCATGGTGCTGCTGATGCCAGTCCCCAGAAGCACAGAGTGTCATGAATGTTTCTTTGCCAGTGTATATTCAGAGGCATCTGGGGAAGGAGGGAACGCTGTGTGCCAGGCTTGCCCCAGGATGCTACTGCCAATCATGGGGACTCAACCCCACCACCTTGGCACTTGGGTTCCAGTCTCCAGGTCATTGAGAGAGGGACTGAGACTCAGAGAGCCTGAGTCTCTTGGCACAGTCGCTGAGCTTGTGGCACTCGGCAGAATGGAGTCAGGCTGCACGGTAAGGACTTCAGACTTGAGTTCAGTTGCCCTGTCCAGCCTGCTGTTAACAGGAAATGAATACTTTTTCTTTCGGGATGCTTCAAGCCTGGGACACCACCCCACATCTCTCAGGGACTATTATCTACTTATTTTTAAAGTGTTTTTATTTATTTTATACATACACACAATGTGTCTTGATCATATCTCAATGAAAAATAAATAAATAAAAAGGAGGTCATGAAGCTCCTAGGTATGGCAGAGGTGAAGGTTTATTGTAAATACGAGGGAGAGAATAGCCAGAGGGATCTGGAAGAGTCCAGAGAGAACATGGATATGTGAGGAGAAGGGGGAGGAGAGAAGAGAGGAGCCACCTACCAAGAGGGGGCAGCCCTGGCCCAGGGTCTGTTCAAGAGACTGGTGTAGCCAAAATGGCTGAGTTATACAGGAGCCAGAGGAGCTGTGGGAAGGGGCAGCCCAGTTTTCTGGGCTGGAGAGTTCAGGGTAGGGAGTGGCATAAGCCAGTCAGAAGGACCCTGTCAGGTATGACTAGAAGGATACAGGGACAACCTGGTGGGCAGAGTCTGCTTTGACATGTTAATAGGCGTTGCAGCCCTTTGCCCAGTTTTTGTTTGTTTGTTTTTGTTTGGTTTTTGAAACAGAGTTTCTCTGTAGCTTTGAAGCCTGTCCTGAAACTCGCTCTATAGCCAGACTGGCCTCGAACTCACAGAGATCTGCCTGTCTCTGCCTCCAAGTGCTGGGATTAAAGGTGTGCGCCACCACTGCAAGTCAAAATTTCCAGCCCTCTGAACTGTCTGAAACCTGATAACACCCACCCACAACAGCAACTCCTCCTGGGCTCTCCCCAGCACACGCACCTCCCACCTCAATGTCCTTTTCTTTAAATAACTCAGAGGACAGCCTACCATCTGCCATACTTCAAGAGACTAAGGCTGATGGGAATAAGCATAACTTTTTAGAAGGCAGTTAATAGCAAGCCTGTCTAGCAAAACAGTAGGTCCCCACCCCAACAGGGTCTACAACCTCTCCAGCCACAGGCCTTTGACCAGGTTTGAGGCACCAAGGCCTCCTATTTTTAAAGATGGCAAAGACCAAGAGATCTGCATTTGAGACCCAGGTCTGCTACTTGCCAGCTGTGTGACCCTGTGAAACCATCTCATCTCACTTAGCTTCAGTTCCCCATTCATACAACAGAGATGTCAAGAGCGTCTGGCCGGAGGGAATATGAGTGAGGGTAACAGCAAACTCAGCAGCCAGTGGCCATGGCTGGAGCCATTGGCACACAGCAGCTCAGCGGGAGACTCCTTCCTGCTCTCCCTTGTGGCCTGGCCTTTAAACCAGAGGGGACTAAGCTGCCTGTGTCACTGGGCATCTGTAATCTCATAAGAGTCAGTCAGGCGGCAGCAGGGAGCAGGCAGTGGTAGAGGTGGGGGGGTGACAGGTGTGGGGTATACAGGGTGACTGCCTCCTCCAGACAGGTGACCAGAAAGGAGACAGCAGTGAGGAAGTGCAGGCTGAGGCAAAGGAAGCTGGTCACAGGCCCTGATGCCATGGCAATGAAGGGACGGATTCTGGTCTCCACTGAATCAATTTGTGACCCCTCCCTCAGTCCTGCCCTTTACAAAGAAAAGGGAATGAACACTCGTGCACCGAGAAGCCCAAAGACCCTGCTCCCGGCAGCGCCTCCATGGCAACAGAGGAGGTGAGGTGCCCAGCAGTCTGAGAGATTTCTTTCTCTTCCTCTTAAAGCCCAAAGCTCCTTAAGACACCTTCAACTCCAATAAATGCAGCTTTTCCACTTCACCGGGTGGCTAACTGCTGCTTGGAAAATCCTGGGTAGCCTTAGGGCAGGTTCAAACACCATCTATGCCCACCTTAGTTGTGCTACATGGTGGGTGAGGCTGGCTTTCCACTCTGGCTCTAAGACTTTGGTTTCCAGAATGTCCCCCACAATTGCCGCTGACCCCTCCCCTCCACACTCTACGCTGTCCTACATTCCAGGATTCTTCAGTGCTCACACTGTCTGCAGATGCTCTTGCTATCTCGGGGTACTGAGGACAGAACAGAGCGTCAAACACAATCTGGTCTTGGAGAATCTCCAAGAAAAGGGACTACCTCCCACTGAAATGTGGACAGATAGCAAGCCTTACTACAAACAGCTTTGAATTAAATTTAAAGGCGCCTGTGTTAGAACCCTTTAATAAGAACACTTTGGCCTACAGAATCATTTGTCTTTTACAATACGGCTAAATAGGCAAAAGTGTTTACATAATTATATAAAATAAACAAGTTTAGGAAACTCTGGTAAGATGAAGTTATTCCGGTTCTTCATTCTGGCCCAGCTTGCTGAAGTTAAAGTCCTAACTGTGGAGCTGGAGGTGTGGCTCTGTTGACAGAGTGCCTGCCCAGCATGCATGAGGCCTTGGGATCCATCCCCTGCCCTGCATAAACCAGGCAAAGTCGTGCACACCTGTAGTCCTAGTACTTAAGAAGTCGAGGCAGGAGGATTAGAAATCTAAGATCACCCCCAGCTACTTATGAAGTCAGAGGCCAACCTTGTTTGCATAAGATGCTGTTGAAAAAAAAGTCCTAGCTTTATTGGCAAGATTGCTGTGTGAACTTGGGTACATTTTTAACCTCATGTAAAGTGGGGAGAAGACAATGGTCTCCTGTAGACTTGTGTCTTAGTCTGGGTTCCTATTGCTGGGAAGAGACACCATGAAGACGCAGCACTTATAAAGGAAAACATGTATCTGAGGTGGCTTACAGCTCGGAGGTTTAGCCCATTGTCATCATTACACAGACAAGCAGATATGGTGCTAGAGAAGGAGCTGAGCGTGGAGAAGGAGCTACATCTTCATCCCGCGGGCAACAGGAAGTGGTCTGAGATACTGGGCATGGCTTGAGCATAGGAGACCTTAAAGTCCGCCTTCACAGTGACACACTTCCTCCAACAAGACCACACCCACTCCAGCAAAGCCACACCTCCTAATAGTGCCACTTCCTGTGAGTTTATGGGAGCCAGTTACATTCAAACTACCCCAACTTGTGATGTGGGCTCCCTGCAATACTGTAGGTCAGGTGCTTAGGTCATTGTGTGCCACTCAGGTACTCCTATGCAACCTTGTTTCCATCTGGGGTTCATTCCCGCTAGAGAAAGTCTCCAAAGCTGGCAGTTGGTTTGTTGTGGGGAACCTCGGAGTATTCTGACGTTCTGGGGCTTGGGCCATACACATGGGAAGCTGTAGCTTCCAGAGTGGAGCTCACGCGCCTCTCAGGACATCTGATGCCTTGGGGCTTGTCCGAGTTCGCATCCATTGCTGTCCAAAAATACAAAAAAACAAAAACACAAAAAAAAAACATGACCACAAGTGATTTTGGGAAGGAAAGGGTTCATTTGGCTTACACCTCCATCATAGTTCGTCAAGACGGGAATTCAAGTAAGGCAAGAACCTGGTGGAGGTATGAGCCCAAGCAGAGGCTGCAGCAGAAGAGGAATCACCATTCACTGGCTCGCTCCTCTGGCGCATGCCCACTTCCTTTCTTATCCCTCGCGGACCTCCTGCTCAGAGGTGGCACCACCCACAGTGGGCTGGACTCTTCCATGTCAATCATTAATACCAAACAATCTGATGGAGGCATTTTTTCAGTTGAGGATGCAGCTTCCCCCATGACTCTAGCTGGTGTCAAGCTGACAAGAACCAAACCAAGTCAGAACTAACCAGCACAGGGTCCCTCTTCCCCTTCGCTGCACACACCCTCTTCCTGCCCCTTATATGGAAGGCCTCCTTCCTCAGCCTCTCATATCTTTGCCCACGCTGCTTCCTCTGCCTAGAACGTCCATCACTGTCCCTGCAGTCCCAGGTCACATGCCACTCTTGCTGGACACCCTCTCTTCCCATCCCCAGCTCAGGCCAGTGCCGAGCCCCTGTTCCTCGACAAGTAGCTCCAATGAGGGCAACAACAACCTGCGATATCCCAGAGTCTGGACCGCCTCCGTGGAAGATGTTGAAACAGAGATCATGAGCCAGGCTGGAGCCCTAGGGCCGCACAGCTCTGCCAGGGTATGACCTTGATTGCAGAAGAGTAAAGAGGGGCACAATAGCCTTGCCAAACGTTTGGCTGACCTCAGTAAACCAGAGAGGGTGCAAGGGAAAAGCCTGTTCTGAAAGTCAGCACAGAGCTGGAGAGCCAGCAGCTCCAGGGGCTGAGGCCAGACCCCTTCCAGCAGGTGTCAAGATACATTAACTGAGCTGACCCGACCCTAGTTGGGTTGGGGTGATGACAGCTCTGGGTTTGTTGGCATCTTTCCAGAGACATACCAGAGGCGCCTGCTTCTCCCCAGCTCACCTCTCCAGCTTGCCAGGGGCTGAGCCCTTCCGGGAAGGTTGCTGTGAGCAGCCAATCCCGCCAGCGTGAATTCCTGGTATCCTTCATCTCTGGAGATTTGGCTAACCTCTGTGGAGGGCCCTACCCCCCTCCTTGGCCTCAACAGACAGAGGAAAGTGACTTAGGGGAAGGCGCATGTCTGCACCTGCCGTCTCCTTCCTGTCCTTCCTGTCTGTCTAGCCGTGACTTAGGGAAGTCAGGTCTGAAACCCAGTGAGCCCAACAAGGGTTCCATGCTGAGCACTCTGTGCCACTGTGGGCACTCTAAGTCACCTGAACTTACCAGAAAGTGCTGTGCCTCGGGGGAGCCACTGGTTTTTAGCAGAACAGTGAAAACACTGCCCGAATGCATTCACCTTTCCATGAGACATCCTCCGTAGGTGCCCGAGCCTGGCTACTGAGGAGCACGGAAGGATTGAGAGTGGCCAGCGTCCTTGCTTTCCTTCTGTACAACTGGTCACTATGGGGAAGGCACATGGATAAAATGGACATGAGGTTCTTGACTGAATTCCGCAGGATGCTTCTGCCCTGGGTGAGTGCAGGGCAAACTCCCTTTGAAGGAAGCAAGGCTCCTGCAGGCTGTATGTGCCTCCTGCTTGCCCACTGGCAGACATTACATGCCTCCCTCAAACTTAATAGAATCTTGCTGCACCTCAAGCTTCCCCAGCTCCCATCCATGGGGCGTGACACACACCATGTGAGGATGGAAAGGCTGTGTTGGGTGTGCGTGGCAAATATCTCCTCCGCTCACAGGCAGGCTTACTGCCCATCATATGCTGCTTTTAGAACACAAGTTCAAAGGTTAAACTAAGATGCTTTCAGAGATGAAGACAGCAGAGCCGTAGCCAAACACCAGGCCCTTCTGCGAGCCAGGCCTCTGCAGCTGCATAAACCCCACAGCGGTGAAACCATTCCTGTTTAAAAGGTGGGGCAGGTTGGGGATGGCAAAAGCCATGGCCAAGGTGGAGCCCAGCTTGGAGACCATCTGACCCAAGTGTTGGCTGGATGGAATGCCCTCCCTCTCCAGCCCTTTCTTCTGTGTATCAGAAAACTCATTTGTTCTGTATTTTTGTTGCTTTGGCGGGGGTCTCACTCTATGGTCCTGGCTGGTCTGGAGCGTTCAGTGGGCTCAGAGGCGGCCTGTGCCATCGTATCTGGCCCGCTCATTCCTCCTTCACTCAACACCTGCACGTGGGCAGCTATGAGGAGCACAGACCGGGTTTGACTCGGGCTTCTTCACTGTGATTGCTAGGAGGACAGGAACCCTGAGCCTTCCTTCCACCGTGTGAGTTCCAGGAATGGAACTCCTCAGGCCTGACAGCACACGCCTGAACCTGCTGAGGCATCTTGCCAGCTATGTATACATTTTACAAGCTTTAAATTACATTTTAATTAATGTATGTGTATGTGTAAATACTTGTCTAGTGTGCAAGAACCCCTGAGTGCAATCTCTAAATAAAATCTAGGGATACCAGCTGCAAGATGTAGGCCTTTTAGGGAGTGGTGGCCCTTTTAGTAATCCGGAGGCTGAAGCAATAGGATCACCACAAGCTCAAGGCCAACCTCATTCACACAGCAAGTTCCAGGCCATCCTGGAGTACAGAGTAAGACTCTGTCTCTAAAAAGCAAAACAAGGACTGGAGAGAAGGCTTAACCATTAAAGGCGAGGCTCACAACCAAGAAACAAAACAAAACAAGGAATGTAAGTCTTGGCCATCTTGTGTGATTATCTCAAATATTTATTTCTTCCCTTCCCAAGTAGCCAGTATCCCAAATTTTGAACATTGCTGTAAACATTTAGATACTAACTTATGTGCGCTGGTCCCTCTAGGCTATCTAGAGAGTGAGGAGTTTTCAGGTCATAGGTGACACAGATGTTTGGCATTGCCTGATCATGGTAACTATTTCCAAATCACTTTGCCAATTTACCAGTTTGACGTATTTGTTCACTATGTATGGAAGATCCCATGAAACCACGCACTCACCAACATTCGGCATTAATTAATCATTGACTTTTGCTAGTCAGCACAGTGTAAAACCATATTCCATGCTGTTCATTTGCATTTCTCTTATTATTAAATTCAAATACATTTTAATATATTACTGGGCCATCTGTGCCTCATGGATGGTGAAAATGATATTGATTTCTTCAAACTTTTGTTTTGTTTTTTGAGTTTTCGAGACAGGGTTTCTCTGTGTAGCCCTGGCTATCCTGGAACTTGCTCTGTAGACAAGGCTGGCCTCCAACTCACAGGGAACCACCAGCTTCTGTCTCCCAACGGCTGGGATTAAAGGAGTGCACCACCACAACCCAGCTCTTTTGAATATTTTTGATAATGTCACCTTGTCCTGTTGATACATAATCTGCATATTAACTACCACTTACCTGTGTTCCTTTGCTTTAGAAGCCTTTAGATAGTGGACATTACAACTTTTAATGAAGTGAACCCATCCAATGACTTGTCTCTTTGTGTCTTTTTAAAAATTTTTTTTAAAGATTTATTTACTTATTATGTACACAGTGTTCAGCCTCCATGTATGCCTGCAGGCCAGAAGAGGGCGCCAGATCTCATTACAGATGGTTGTAATGAGCCACCATATGGGTTGTTGGGAATTGAACTCAGGAACTCTGGAAGAGCAGTCAGTGCTCTTAACCTCTGAGCCATCTCTCCAGCCCTGTGTATTTTTTTAAAAAACAAAACAAAACAAAAACCCTGTAGTTAGTGGAAGAGCTTTGTCTGGCATGCATGAGATTTAGGGTTTGATCTTTAACCTTGAAAACCCGAGAAATAAGATGCCATCTTCCCCCAAACAACAAGGTTTCTCTGCTGGGCAGAATTCTAAGAATTCTTATGCAGACAGAGTATAATAATTTTGAATGAATATATTTGCTACACAAACAAGTAGAAAATTAAGATCTATATAGAAAAGATTTGATTCTGAAAGGAAAATTGAGAGTTCTTCAATTAGCAGGAATACACCCAGCATAAACTGTAGTACCTTTTACTAATTCTAAGACTGCCTCATTATGGGCAGGAAATGAACAATGACAAAGAGGTTGAAGCAAATTTTGGGGAGAGATTAGCAAAAAGTATCCCAAAAGTAAGAGACTTCAGTTTATAAAGAAAACTAATTGGATCCTTCCTCATATTAATGGGGAACACCAATTTCTGGAGCCCCAACATTCTATACTAATGCAAATAAATCAGGAAACACAGATTCAAGTCAGGAAATTTAAGTAAAGTGGCTCAAAGCCCTTATAATTCCATTCAAAAGTCAGAATTAAATGCTATTCTCGCTGTATTATTAGATTTTCTCAAACCTCTTAATATAGTTACTGACTCTTAATATACAGAAACAGTTGTTGTACATATTGAAACTGAACTTATTCTAGATGATTCAGAGTTAACTTTGTTATTTATTCAATTACAAGAGTTTGGAAAATTAAAGTATGTGCACCATACCATAGACACTCATTCAGGATTTCAATAGGTAAGCTGCTTTGAGTTCTGAAAAGATTGATTCTATAATTACATATTTACTAGAAGTTATAGCCATTATGGAAATACCTGTACAAATTAAGACTGACAATGCTCTACCATATGTCTCTAGTAAAATGAAATAGTTTTTTTTGCATATTACAACATAAAGCACTTTACAGGTATACCACACAACCCTACAAGGCAAGCACTTATAGAAAGATCTAATTGCACTTTAAAAGATATGCTTAATAAACAAAAAGGGGTAATAAAGATGCCCCAGAGATAAATTACACAATGCTATATCGACTTTAAATGCTAATTAGAAAGAACAAACAACTGCTAAGATAATAGAAAAATGGCTGAATTTAATCAGCCTGTATACTTTAAAGATGTGTTAACTTCAGAATGGAAGCCAGTATATATGTTAAGTTGGGGAAGAGGTTTTGCTTTTGTTTCCACAGGAGAAGAATAACTATGGATACCATCAAAATTGAGAAAGTTTAGAATAGGAGAGACCTCTTGATTAGGAGAAGCAATAGTCCATCAAACAGTGTGACCATTCAATCTAAACTAACTTAAAATACTAGCAAATGTCTTTCATCTTGTCAGCTATAACATGTCAAAAAGGGAAACTCCCCAAAGTTAGGGTTGGGGCAGGGTTTTGTTGTCTTTCCAGGAGAATAAAGGCATCCAACTAAGGAATCTGAAGACCACTGGACACATGAGACATCTGAAGGAAAAGGATGAATCATCCAGAGAAAAATGTTCCTAGAGAAAGAGTAAATTGGCCCAATTGTATAGCACATTTCCAAAGGGATAAAATTTCATAAATCTTCCAAAATGTTTGTTTCTTCTGTTCTCTACAGACATAAAGTGAAAACAGTCTTTTTATAGTTCTAATTCATTCATTTCCCAACTGCCCAGACTCCTGAAATAACCACACAGAAACTGTATTAATTAAATCACTACTTGGCCTACTAGCTCTATCTTCTTATTGGCTAGCTCTTACATATTAATTTAACCCAACTCCATTATTTTATATTTTACCATGAGGCTCATGGCCTACCAGCAAGGCTGCAGCTGGTGGCTTGCATCTTTCTTCTCTGGAGGCTCTGTGACATCTCCCTGACTCTGCCTTTTTTCTCCCAGCATTCAGTTTAGTTTTCCAAGCCTAGCTCTGTTTTACCCACAAAGAAGTTTCTTTATTAATCAGTGGTAATCACAGCATACAGAGGGGAATCCCACATCACTCTCCCTCTCTAAACTCAAGCATGCTTGTTAAGTGAAAATCCAAATCTCTGCTTCATGTCAGAAAAATCACCTGGCAGTTTGACAGAAGAAAACAAAATCAAGGGACTATTCTATTGTCATTAATCTCATAATCCTTTGGTTTTATTTTGACTCTTTAAAACTTTTCTTAAGGTGTAAATATTATCTCAAAATTTATAAGGTATGTATATTTAAACTTTCTGTCCTGATATGAATGGTCATATAGAGTGCTAACTAATTCTAGAAATAGGTTTCGTCTAGCTTCCTATACATGATTTCAGGCTTGAATCAGGTAACTAGAAATTAAGCTTGTGTGCTCCAGATGTATTTACTAGATTATGGTTCTTTAATCTCTTCAAGATCTGCTACATATGACATTTGAAATGTTTAAATTTCCTCCAATGACCCATGACCATTCCTGGCAGTGACCTTTGAGGTCTCTAAGAAGATAGTTGGACTGAACTTCCAGCACTTTCACTGGACCCACATAGGCCCAACTGTCTGTGCTAGCTGGGGGGCCCACGGCAACTTGGTCACACATAATGTGGCCCTGGCTATATGGGGCCCAGGGCAGCCTGGCCACAGATGGGGCCCAGGCCATTTAGCTGCCATGACAGGCAGCACTGGGTTCCAGAAGAAGTCATTAACTGGCACCACCCAGGGAAGACCCTGAGATTCCAATCATTAGATAAGATTAGAGAAGACCACCAGACGTCCCTGAGTCCAGGACTCACCTATTCTCCTTTTGCCAAGACCCCTAGAAAAATGCCAGTCAATCAGGGTTCTGAACCCTGAAAACACCTCACTCCAACCTCTACTATGATTTAAAGAAACCTACTCCGACTGGGCTTGGCATTCTCTGCTCTCAACTGTTGCATCAGACAGATGGACAGTCCAAGCTTAAGCTTGAATAAAGGCTCTTTGCTTTAAAAAAAAAAAAAAAGAAGATAGTTGGGCCTCACAACAATGAATCCACCTGGATTGTGGTAACGCCACTAAGCTGACAAACACCACCCAGAGATCAGCTTTGCACTACAAACTGTTTAGAACAATTTCAAGGTAGTTATCTGAGATGGTCTAGCCTCACAGACTACTCCAGCCAAGACATCAGATAAGCTTTACACTTTCCTATCATATGGAGATGAGACAAAAAATAATACAACTAGCTTTCCCAGGACCTTAAATCATCCCAGTTTTCTCAGGGTCCCCTCAAGATGCTTTTGTCCCCAGACTACAAGAAGCAATCTAGAGAGTATGACTCCCACATCCCCAAGAGGTGGAATGGGTGGCTTTTGGTCATTCAGTAGGCTGTGGATATCTTTCATCATTTAGGGGGGAATTGGTTACAAGTTATTATTGGTTATGGTCAGGAAAAAAGCTAAACAAAGGAGATTAGATTCAGGAACCCTCTTCTTAAGGAAAAAAGGGGGAATATAGTATAGAAATAATGAGATAACAGATTAATGAATCTACTTTAAACTAAACAGCAACTATTAATCTCAAATATTTTATTATATTGGTGGAGATTTTTGATTACTGATACAAATTTAAGGTTATTTTTATTAGAACATACTCTTATATATGCTCCTATTCTTGCTTAAGGTATTTTTGTATATTAATACAAATTTAAGAATATTTTTGCTATACTGTATGTATGTTTCTATTCTTGTTTAAGGTATTTTACCTATGCAGCTCATTTTAAAAATGTAATTTACAATTAATAAATACAGGTCAGTAGTTAGTCATCTATAATAACCAAATTTGTTATGTTAGATATGTTTTAAAGATTAAGCAGAGATATATTTCAGATAGATAGATGATCCTCAAATACTTCAGAGACCTTCAGAACATGGCATTTAAGATGTTTCAATAACCTAAGGCTTTTCATGACAGTGAGACATGTCTGCTCCCAGCAACAGCAATATACTTCAAAAAGGGATGATGGAAAAAGTTAGTCACTGGGCAAGAAACTGCACTTGCCTCAACTTCTGACAATATGCTATCCAAATTGGACAAGCAGGACACAAAATAAAGTGACTGCTGAATCTTGCCAATACAAGTTATGACAGTCCTTCAGAATTTTTGCTTTACAGAAAAGTTTGTCAGATATTCTAGATCCATAGGCTGAATATGGATGCCCCAACATTGCAGGGGTCCAGGCAGCCAGTTACTTCTGTCATTTCTATAATTTTAGAAGTTGTTTGTTCTGCACTTCCTGTTTACTCAGGTAATATATATCCTTCTTTGGTCTCTGATGGAGTTGAAGGCTAGATAGTTATAGTTACAATTTTCCTTGTTACCAAATTCAGAAAAGAAACTCACAAAAGAATTATAAAATATATAAGGGTGAGAAATATAAAAGCTTAAATTGTTTATCTAAGAAAACGTTTTGAAGTCTAAAATGATAGTTTGGGGTTGGTAATACAAGTTAGGATACATAACAAAGTAGTTTCTCTGAATTTGCCAAATACAAATAAGCTGGACATTGTGAATATAATCCTTACTTGATAATTGTTTTTATTGTATATAGTTTTACTATGCTAGAGTTAAAACCTTTCCTTTTTATTTAGACAAAAAGGAGGAAATGTTGGGGGATATTTGATTATACTCTGAACCTCGAGTTTGCATTTTCATTCATTTAAAAAAAAATGAATCTTGAGTCAGGAGGCTGTGTTAGCAACTAGTCAACATAAAGTAGTCACAGAACAACAGAGGCATCTGGAAGAGATAGAGAGACACACTGGAAGGAGTAGGGAGGGGTTTGGAGTAGAGTGGGTTTTTTGCTTGCTTGTTTGGGGGAGTAGTAGGACCATGGATACATGAGAAGACAGGCATATAGAATAAAAGAAATTTGAAAAGCTACATGGTAAAACATAGATTAGTAAAAGCAGGTTAATTTAAATTATAAGCACTAGTTGGATAAGATAAGGCTGAGCTTTCATAATTAATAATAAGTCTCCATGTCATTTTTTGTGAGCTGGTGGCCTATCCACAGGGGGGAATTTCAGAGAGGAGCTGGAAGCCTAATGCAATGGAAACTCTATGGAATCTTCAGGAGTAATTAACACTAGCAAAGACTCCTACTAATGGAGGTCCTACACAAACCCTGAACTGGCCATCTTCTGTAACCTCAAGTTTAGTACTTGGGACATCAACTAAGGCACAAACATCCAACATGGATATTGTCCTGCCTACAGAGTGTTCTAGCAGAATCGCCATTAAAGAGACCAGAGTGGTTTCCTCCAGCAACTGATGGGAGCAGATGCAGAGCCCACAGAAAACATTAGGCAAAGCTCAGGGAGGCACCAAACCCTGGGAGCTGGAATTCCAGGTGGTGGTGAGCTGCCTGATCTGAGTGCTGGGAATACAGATATCTGGAAGAGCAGTAGACACTCTTAACTCCAGAGTCAATCCATTTTTTATGTTTTTTAAGGCTAGTTTCTGCACTGTGTTTGTCGACTCCTCCTTTCTTTGTATCTATCTTCAGTAGAAGTTCCAAAACTTTTGTCCAAAACTTTTGTCCAAAAGTTTCCAAAACGGTTGTCAAGACTGCAATTTTAATTGTAATGGCTTGCGATTTATTTATCCATTTGCACAACTGGACATCTTTCTCAGTGAAGATTTATCTCCTTTTTTATCAATTTAAAAATAGTTTTTTTCGTTCAGGATGACCCTTCAACATATGTGAAGATGCTTGAGCTTCACTGAAAATAAGATAAACAGGTTGGAATTAGAGGTGGTTACATTCCAGCACATTCTACCTTGACTTTGTAAAGAAACATAACCTGCTGTGTTGTTGTTGGAGAGATGCTAAGCCCTCTCTGAGCTACAATTGGACAATTTCTATAAAATTAGCAAATTATTCAGTTCTTTGGTAGAACATCCTACTTCCAGGATGATTCTAACTTTTTTTGGTTTTTTGAGACAGGGTTTTACTGCCTGGACCCAGATTGGCCTTAAGCTCACAGAGATCTGCTGGCCTCTGACTTCTGTGCCTGGCTCTTAACCTAACTATTGCAGGCGGGAACAACACAAGCAGAAGGCTAGGACCGAATGGAGCAGCAGATGATAGCAGAAGGAAACACCCACATTCAGGAGGAGGGAACGGCTAAATAGCTAAGCAAGAAAACGGTAGGAGAGCCTAGAACAGTGAGCTTCATATTCCCACAGACAGGAAAAGGAAGAGTCACTAGCACAGATTAACCAAGGAGAGCATAGCCATAAATGTTTGTGTTACCAATGTTTACAGAAGAGGCATGGAAAGTTCCAGAAGAAGGCAATAGAACTATGTTTATTACACTAGAGAAGCATGGGTCAGCGCCATGGGGAAATGCTTGTGGAAACACAAATTGCCAGCTGTCCCTTTACTGCTTCTGACTCAACAGGTGGAGGTGGATGCCTTCATGCACATTTTAGTATATTCCCAGGGGCGCGGGGCAGGCCAAGACTCTAAAGGCTGACCCCGCTGCATTTTGCTCTGTAGTGATGTTGGGAATCCCAGGGGCTGGTTGTAATTTGGCCTTAGCATCAGAGGGAATTCAAAGAGACATATAGCATCCTACCCACTGGCCACACCCTAGTTCTGTGATCTTTCACGTCAGATCCCAGCTTCCTTGCCTGTGCAGTAGACATGGACGCCTGTCTCTTCGGGCTGCTGGGAGGTCCCAGCTCTGCGGTGACGGTGACATAATACACAGCACATTCTAGTTATTGCTCGGATTTGCAGGGGCTGTTGCATCAGCTGTTTTTATGCTCCTCCTTTTGGTTTATTAAGCAATAGATACAAACATTTGTAAGTCACAGACTGGTGGCCAACACCCTTGTTTTGATTGGCATTCCGAGCAATTTGCAAAAAATCTTAGCTTAGTTGCCAACATTTTAAACCAGGGATCTTACATAAAAACCTGACTTCATTGGAAACAGCTGCGTGATTGCGGGCAGTTGCATGCTTCCAGCATTTACTTCACCGTCACCTGTGTCCTCCTCGCCCCGTCTTCCGGACCCCTGGTTCAGACTTCCAGTTAGTAATCCGCCTTTCCCGACTTCGTCTCATTTCACCCTTAGCCTTGAGATAGCAGTTAACATCCTTTGGGAAGACTGTGTGACCTAGGCAGGGTGAGGATAATAGCAACAGTGGTCACACGCACCAGGCTCGTTCCAAGGACTTAACAAGGTTTAATTAATTTAATCTCAAAAACAATTTTACTAGAAATTTTTTATTGTTCCTATTTCACAGATGAGGAAATTAAGGTGCAGAGGAAGACAGTTTGAACAGCTAGAAAGCTCAAAATAAGTAGCCGGTGGAGTGCAACTTGGTGGGAGAATGTGTGTTTAGCATGCATAATGTCAGGGGTTCAATCCTTAGCAGAAAGAGTAGAGGAGGGTTCTCACAATAGGTGCGAGTCCCGGGAGCCTTAGTCCATACTGGTCCTGCAGTTTCCCTCCCTATTTCCCTTCTTTCTTTGGAAATGTCATGTTTGTTTTGTTTTGTGTTTGTTTTTTCGAGATAGGGTTTCTCTGTGTAACAGCCCAGGCTGTAGACCAGGCTGGCCTTGAACTCAGAGATCCCACCTGCCTCTGCCTCCCAAGCGCTGGGATTGGAATTAAAGGTGTGTGCTAAGGCTGCCTGCGAAATGTCACATACTTAACTGAACAAGTTAAAGCAGTTGAGAGTGGGCAGCTCAAACCACTGCAGCTTAGCAAGAGCTGTAGACAGGAGGGCAGGGAAGCAAACGGTTCTCAACCTGTGAGTCTCGACCCCTTTGGGGGTCACGTATCAGATATTCTAAATATCCTGAAGGTCAGATATTTACGTTATGAATAGTAGTGAAATTATATTATGATGCAGCAATGAAATAACTTCATGGTCGGGGTCACCACAACATGAAGAATGGTATTAAATGGATACATACAGCATTAGGGAGGTTGAGAACCACTGGTTAGAGGATTTAAGGAGGCAGGATTCACCTCTGGAGATGGCTGCGAAGCCAGGACTTGTGACTGGACACTCCCAATAAATCATGCCTAGAATGCTAAAACTGTCACCTGTGTGGTGTAGCGGCCACTCGGACTGGTCAGGACAGAGCTGGTTTGGTGCGCTGTAGTCGGCACTGTGACCGTGCTCCCTCTTGGGTTACAAACCATCCTCTAATGACGCTGGGCAATGGGCGCTGGAGAGCAGGTCAGTTTCTGGGTCAAGGTCTGTTTGTTCAGGGTCAGACAACACAGCGCTAAGAGCATTTCTCTGTCTGAACGAGAGTCCATCCATCTTGATTGAGTGACCAAAGATGAGGGCTAAGGTAGCAAAGAGGTTCTAGAATTCAGTTCTTGTCTAAGAACTAAAGATCCACTCTGGATATGGCCAGACAGTCCTGATTTCCAAACAAAATATGCTGTGTGGTTTAAATCTTCAATCAAAGACCTAGCCAGCCCTCACAATTGTCTTGAAGGTCAAATTCAAAAGCCCACCAGGGCCTTAGTTCTGGCTCAAGTTTTTCTTTAAACACAGCTGTATGGGTTTTTTTTTTTAAAGATTTATTTATTTATTTATTTATTTATTTATTTATTTATTATGTTTACAGTGCTCTGCCTGCATACATGCCTGCAGGTCAGAGGAGGCCACCAGATCTCATCACAGATGGTTGTGAGCCACCATGTGGTTCCCGAGAATTGAACTCAGGACCTCTGGGAGAGCAGCCACTGCTCTTAACCTCTGAGTCATCTCTCCAGTCCAGCTGGATGGATCTCAGTCAGAATTCCAGCATCCTGCAGGCTCCATAACACCCCTTCTACTGTGAGGACCTGATTTTACAAACTCCACTTTAAAGAAGGGACTTCATCTTAAGCCATATAATGCGGGGGGGAGCATCTCAGCTCCAGAAATATGCTGCGATAGCAGAATTTGAATGAGTACCCAGAAAATAGCCAATTAAGGAGCTAGGGACCTGGGCCATAACGTTTACTGAGGTCCAGATGTTCCTAGGAGGCACATGTCCTTGAAGATACTTGTTAGTTATTCACGGCTCTTTATTAGTGTTTAATGTCCCAAAACTGACGAGTGGTTTCAGAAACTACCTTACCCTATGCCCTCCTTACCCAATCCCCAAGACAACAAGACATGAACTCCCCTGATTATGGTGTTTCCACTTTAAAAGTTCCCCTCTTCCCTAGGCTCGGTGCTGAGCTTCCCTCACCCATCGTGTTGGCATGCTGGAGGTGTGGCCCAAACTCGAATGTGTATATTAAAGACCCTCTTGTGCTTTACATTGGTATCTGGTTCCGTGGAATTTCTTCATGGGGATCAGTAACTTGGGCATAACGCTATTTGATATTTAGCTAGATAAAATTACTTCAGAACATGCATCTTTCAAAATATTACATCATACATGATATATATATATATCCCAATTATATTAGGCAATTAGAAATACAAATTTGGAGCACTAATAATAAAAACCCAGGGACAGATATTGGGGTTCAACCTGAAGATCAGAAAAGCAAAGCATCCAAGCCACTAGAGAGTTCTTACTTCTAAGAAATCCTCAGACTGAAAGAGACCAGTCCTGCCTCCACGAATCCTCAGAATGAGACTGTGTATGAGAGCTGTTTTATAGTCTTCTCTAGTGCTGGAATTAAAGGCATGCACCACTACTGCCCAGCTTCTATGGCTAGCTAGTGTGACTACTGGGATTAAAGGTGTGTGTCACCACTGCCTGGTCTGTAAGGCTGGCCAGTGGGGCTGTACTCTCTGATCTTCATGTAAGCTTCATCTATTCAAATAGAAATGAAACATCACTTCATAAATTTTATCCTGGCTGGTCATATCGACCTGCTCTACCTTTAAATGAATCAACTATGACTTCTGTAGTCCAAGGCCTTTGTCCTAGCTCAATGACAGAGCTGTTGGCCAGTGTTCCCTGAGACAGACTGTGTGGAATACAACCCCTTTTCTACTCCTTGACAGTTCTGTGGCCTCAGGAGAGTTGCATAACCCATCAGTTGTGACCCTTGTGAAGTGACAGTGACTACTCTGATACCTGTGAAGTCCTCATATGTCAGGGACAAGGGCGAGCTTCTCTAAGATGAGGAGGGTGGGGAGGCCTGCTCTGCGTGTCACGATCTTCTGGCTTGAGAAACACAGGAAACTCAAGAGAGAAACAAGGACCCATTTGAAATCCCTTTAATGTTTATAGCACAAATAATAAAAATCCAGAGTCAGATACTGGGGTTCAACCCGAAAACCAGGAAAGCAAAGCAGCCAAGCCACTAGAGAAGTCTTACCTCTACCAAGGCTGGGCAACTGCAGACTTAGTAAACTAAGCCTTTCTCTCCTCCCATTGTATATTCCCTCTAAGACAGGCAGGTCTGTGAGCCCCCACACAGATTGGATTCTGTGTTTTGTATTATTTATTCTGTGCTGCGCTTCCTACTCCGAGGGCAGAGCCTGGCTTGTGGCATAAGTGTGAGGAATATTGAGATAACCTACAACAGAGGCTATTGCTATCTGTCGGTAGCGGCAGTGTCCCTTAATAAACCATAAAATGGGGGCCTATTTATTATGTGGGTCTAGGATGGTCTTAGTGCAATTCAAGCACAGGTGTGGTGGTTTGGATGTAACTGGCCCCCATAAGCTCAGAGGGAGTGTGGCACCATTAGGAGCTGTGTCTTGGATGGAGTAAATTGGCCTTGTTGGAAGAAGTGTGTCACTGTGGGGGCGGACTTTGAGGTTTCCTATGCTCAAGATATGCCTAGCATCTCAGTTCACTTCCTGTTGCCTGCCCATCAAGGTGTAGGACTCCTAGCTCCTTCTCCAGCACCATGTCTGCCTGCCTGCACGCCACCATGTTGCACCATGATGATACTGGACTGAACCTCTGAAAATGTAAGCCACCCCAATTAAATGTTTTCCTTTATAAGAGCTGCCATGTTCCTGGTGTCTCTTCACAGCAATAAAAACCCTAACTAAGACAGCAGGTAAGGAACACTAGAGGGGAAATTGGAGGCTGGAGAGAGGACCAAGGTTGGGATCCCAAAACCCATATGGTGACTCACAAGTTCCCTTAATTCCAGTTTCAGAGGCTCCTACGCCCTCTTCTGGCCTCTGTGGGCACTGCATGCACATGTGTGCAGCTACACGAACAGACAAAAACACCTAAACACATATAAATGAATAAATAAATCTTTTTTAAAAAATCCGAGGGCTGGGGATGTAGCTCAGTCAGTAGAGTGCTCACCTGTTGATGATAAAGTCCTGGATCTGATCCCCGGCACCACAGGAAAGGGGCTTAGTGGTGCACCACCTGCTCTCCCAGCACTTGAGAGAGAGAAGCAGCAAGACGAGGTTCAAGGGCAGCCTTGGCTGTAGAGTGAGTTTGAGGCCATCCTGGGCTACTTGACACCATGTCTCAAACAAAGCAAAACAAACCTTCAAATCCAGGATTTGTGAGTCTGTCTCACTTGCAAGGAAGTTACTTTTCCTCTAAGAAATAGCCAGCGGTCTTCTGTCTTTACAATGTTTATAAAGTGTAATAATGAAAAACCAATCAAGCCATCTCAGAATACTTATTATCTCATTATTCAGTTCGTATTGCAGCTTTGACACTGGGCCACGGTACACGTTGGAGACTCTGGAAGATTTTATAATAAGAACCCAAGACTAATTGCAATTTTCAAGGATTCCCTTCAGAAATAGTCCCGCTTTTCTAGGGCACGCTCACTGGGATCCAGCAAAGATACTGAAATTTCATGTGCCTGAGCTGGCACAGCACGGTGGCGTGTGTCTGTAATCCCAGCACGAGGGAGACTGAGAGGGGCTCACTGTGGCCAAGGTGTCTGCCACCAGCCTGAGAAACAAAGAAGATGGAGTTCAAAGAAGAAAAGGAAATAAAATTTAAACGATGAAATTTTTCTCTCGCTGTTTTCTTCTTCATGCTCCTGGAGATTAGTCAAGAATTGCTATCTGTATTCCAGAGACAGCTGGGAATAATTAGCCTACAAAATGTTTTTTAAATTACTATTAATTTTTATTTTCTGTGTATGAGTATTTGCCTACATGCATGACGGTGCACCATGTGTGTGCCTAGTGCCTGTAGAGGTCAGAAGAGGGAGTCAGATCCTCTGGAACTGGAGTTACAAATGGTTGTGAGCTATCATCTGGATGCTAGGGATTGAACCCTGGTCCTCTTCAAGAACAGCCATTGTTCTTAATCACTGAGAGACCTCTCTAGCTCCACATCACAAAATTTATATAGCAATAAAAAAAATCATAATAAGTTAAATATTTGACTCCTCAGAGGACAGAAATGTTACAACATTATTTTCCTCACAAATAGTTCATTAATTCCTTCTAACTTTTGGGCTTTTCGATTGGTTTGGTTGATGCTAGGAATTGAACCTAGGGCCTTCCTCAAGCTAAACAACTGAAATCCCTGAGCTACTTCCCAGCTGCAGCCCACAAAAAACAAAAAAAAAGGAAGAAAGAAAGAAAGAAAGAAAGAAAGAAAGAAAGAAAGAAAAGATTAGTTTATTATGTATATAGTGCTCTTTCTGCAAGTATGCCTGCAGGCCAGAAAAGTGTACCAAATGTCATTACAGATGGTTGTGAGTCACCATGTGGTTGCTGGAAGTTGAACTCAGGACCTCTGGAAGAGCAGTCAATGCTCTTAAACACTGAGCCATCGCTCCAACCCTGCTCTTAACTTCTGAGTCATCTCTCCAGCCCCAGACTATTGTTCATAATTGGCAAATAAAAATCATACGTAGGTATACACGGATGTTTAGTCTTGTTATTATTACTGCCATTGTTAAAGATCCCCATTGCTGTTTTACATAATAAGAGATATAATATTTCATTTCAAGTAAGGACCTTGCGCTAGTTAGTTTTCTGTCATCTGAGCAGAGGGAACCTCAATGGAAGAAATGCCTCCAGAAGATCCATCTGGATGCAGGCAAGCCTGTAAGGCCTTTTTAAAATTAGCAATTCATGTGAGAGGACCACCCATGGGCCGTGAGGAGCAAGCCAACAAGCAGCTCTCCTCCATGGCCTCTGCATCAGCGCCTGCCTCCAGGTTCTTGTCTGATTTGAGTCCCTGCCTTGGCTTCCCACGGTGGCTGTGATTCAGGATATGTAAGTCAAATAAACCCTTTTCTCCCCAAGTTGCTTTTGGGCATGGTGTTTCATCCCAGCAATGGAAGCCCTAAGACCCACCATTTTCATATGTCTGAGTTAAAGAAGTTACACACGCATACACAGGGAGTATATGGTGCGATAACAGCACACCTCATATTTGACAGCGAGCCGAAATCGCTATCACCTTGTGACGGTATGCCCGGAGCCATTATGCCCCAGCACAACACGTGACCCTCGTGTTTGTGGTGGTGCGCCCCCTGCTGCTAGTGGAGAACTGCACCCAGCTGGGTACAGGGACTGATACCAGAGCCTTAGGTGGTTTGGTACCAGCGAACAGGTGCTGCTGTTGCCAGTTTACTTTTGCCCACAGTTCTCTACTATGTCATTATTTCAGAGTGAGCGCACTCTACTTTCAAGACAACTGGTTGACTGTACAGCAGCATGCCACGTGAGGGCGCCAGCAGCTTCAGGAGTTCTCCTCTAGCCTCGGGTGTCTGCGGCATAGACACCCATCCTTCCAGGCCAGAGAGCTCAGGGGCATCCAGATGCTTCTGGGGCGGCCAGAAGCTGCAAGCCGCCACCACCCGGGCCTAGAGTCTTATCACTTGAAATTCTGTCTGCGCAGCTCACAAAGCACCCCGTGATGTGATCTCGAATTCCTTAGCAACTCTTTGAAGATAATAACTTCGGAACTCACCAGACTCCTCTGTATGATGGATGTGGAGAAAATGAACTGACTCTCCCCGAGAAGCCACGCCCACGTCAGAGTATGATTTCCTGCCCTGAGTCGCTCTTTCTATTAGACCCTGGGCCTAGATAAAAACCTCGAACCCTGCTCCGAACTGGCTCATCCTGAAATTGTTCTCTGTGGCAAAGCCAAGGCCTTGGCATTGCTTTAGTGGAAGTCTCTGGAAAGGGCGCTACAGGCTGTTTGGGAGTAGGGACAGTGTGGAGCTGTTTCTCTGACTGGTGCCCTGCCTTTGTTGACATAGGACAGTAGAACTGACCTCCAGTTCCTGCCAGCTCCACTGCAGTGGTCTGCAAGAACAGCCAGGAGTTGGGCACTGGCTGTCAGTGTTCTCCCCCACTCCCATCTCCAACTAAAGGCCAGCTGGAGACAGCTAAAGATGTTCCCAAGCAATCGCATCAAGACACTGTTTCTAGTCTCACAAACTGACTCTCTCTCTCTCTCTCTCTCTCTCTCTCTCTCTCTCTCTCTCTCTCTCTCACACACACACACACACACACACACACACACACACAGAGTGTGGGAGAGATTCCTGAAGGATGCCAAGACTCCACCATGGAGTCTTTCTTCAGACTATAAAGGTTTCCTGCTCTGACTCCCCTTTGAGTTTATGCCAAATATAAGTGATGGTGGATGACTTCTTCGCTCTAGCAAGTTCTGGATCCATGTGTCCTCCCTTAGGTGGCCTTCACCTCTTCCCTGAGACTCCCCGCACTGCTCTGAATGCCCTAAGAGCACTAGGCTCCCACCTCTCACCCGCACCTACCAGTTGAAGGGCAGTAGCAAGGGCAGTGTCCTCCACGCAGATGCTACACAAACACCCTTCCAGTTTAAGGAGAAGTGTCCTGCTACAGGTCCAAGCTCAGAGGGACGAAGAAACCCAGGACTACCTTTTCACTCTGTTCTAGAGCCCAGTTAATGCCAAGTTCTTCGGAATTCTCTGGAAAATGGAGTCTTCGAGACTGGGGAGGTGGCTCCGTTGGGAAAATGCTCGAGAACATGAGTTCCATATCCAGCTGTCATGTTAAAAAAAAAGAATAAAAGAAAAAGCCAGGTTGTTTGTTTCTGCAGTCACAGAGCTGTGGACGTGGAGAATCCCTGGGGCTTGCTGACCACTAGTCTAGCGTCTGTTAGCTCCCGTTTCAGCTAGAGATCCTGTTCCCAACACTAAGATGGAGGAGCTAGACAGATGGCTCCACTGTTAAGGGCACGGGCTGTTCTTCCAGAGGACCCAGATGTGATTCCTAGTGCCTAAGGAATGCAACCCCCCCTCTGACTTCCTTGGGCATTGCATACATCTGATGCGGACAACACACTCGTGCACATAAAAATTTTAATGAAAAAAATGGTGGAAAAGATGGAGAAAGAACCCCCCAGCATCAACATCTGGACTCTACGCTCATGTCACATACGTACACGCACGCATGCACACACACACACACACACACACACACACACACACACACACTGGAGTTCACTAGTGATGTGGACTTTCTGACAGACACAATGTATTCTAATTCACAAAAACCATCATAGAAAACCAGAAGCAATAGCCAGATGGAATGTAATGGTCCACCCTGTAACCATAGCACAGGGAAAATCAGGAATTTGAGGCCAGCTTGGGCTAAATGGTGAACAAGACCCTGTCTCAAACCAAGTTGTAAGTAAGCTCTTGGGGACAGCATGAGACACACAGGCTACGCTGAAGTTAGCTGGCTCTGGACAGGGTGGGGTGACCACTCCCAGCCTCTGGCTACTATAGAACTAGGAGCACACAGAAGCTTATTTTCTTACTATTTATTGCTCATAAAATTGGTTGCCAACCACCCTCATGCTCCTTGCCTGTCCCTGGATCTCCTGGTTGTTTAGATTATGGGGTAAACAGACTGTGGGTGGATACAGAGAGAGACGGAGGCATCAGAGACAGGGGAAGAGGCCCCCCTTGGGAGTCCTTGAGGGGACCCCATCTTCCATCTCCTCCACTCTGTGAGGCACACACGTGCTTTTCAAGCAGAGAGGAGCCTATTTTCTGAGCATTATAGAAAGTTTTCTGCATCCGCCTTAAAAAAAATTCCAAACATCCTTTTCAAACTGTTTAGTCTTTTTATAGCTGTGTTTGGACAAGTTGAACAAATGAAACGTAACATCCAACTTGGGACCTTTGCTTGATCACTGATGTTCTGTCTGGGTAAAATCTCAGAGCGCACTTGGCAAGTATTCTGAGAGCCTCAAGACTGCTCTTCCTGTATCCCCACTCTCTCGCCTGCTGCCTCTTCTTGTTCCATCTACGGCAGACTCCTCATCTCCCCAGCTCGCTGTGCCCTTTCTGGAGCCTTCCCCATGCCCATTGTCTGGTGTGGCCCCTCCTACCAATCCAGCTGGTGAACCCAGAGGTCCGCTAAGATTCAGCGCGCTTGCAATCCAGTATCCAGGAAGTAGGATGTCTTAGTTAGTTTTCTGTCACCGTGATAAATACCATGACCCAAAGCAACTTGAGGAGGAAAGGGTTTGTTTCAGCTTACACTCCCAGGTCACACTCCATCTCTGCGGGAACTTGAGCAGGGTGGGAACACAGACTGAAAACTGAAGCAGAGACCATGGAGGGGTGCTGCTTATGGGCTCGCTCCTCCTGGCTTCCTCCGCCTGCTTGAGAGGTGCTTCTTGCGGGCTCTCTCCTCTTTGCTTCCTCTGCCTGCTTTCTTGTACAACCCAGGACCACCTTCCCACGGTGAGTGGGCTGTGCCCTCACCTATCAATCATTATATCAACCAGGAATCAAGAAAGTGTCCCACAGGCTTGCCTGCAGATCAATATGGTGTGGACATTTTCTCAGCTAAGGGTCTCTCTTCGCAAATAACTCTGCCTGTCTCAGGTTGGTGTAAAACTAGCCAGCATAGGGAGGGAGGAGGGTGAGTTGTCCAAGGTCATCCTTGGTAGCACAGCAAGTTCAAGGCCAGTCTGGAAGGCGAGGGATCCTGTCTCAACTTTCACCCCTTGAAAAAAGACAATACCAACATTGCCGCTTTCACTGGGTCTTCATGGACACCTCAGAGAATGAAATATCTGTCTCCTCTGCACCCACACTGCCCTTCACTCCCCACACACATGATCACACTGGATATTCACTCACTCTGTCTCCACAAAAGACTGCAACTATCTCAGAGCAGGAACCAAGGCTCACAGTCACTCTACCTGATAGGTAGGCCACTATCTCCTGGGTTGTTTACATATTCAGAAGTAGAGACTTAATTTCCTCTGTAAAACAGGAGGAGCTCTGGCGAGAGACCTGGGCGCTCAATGGCTCAGTGGGAAAAGCACTTGTTGAACAAGATGGAGGACCTGAGTCTGGATCATAGAACCCGTGTGAAATCCCAATACCGTAGCTCACCTCTGTGACAGAGAGTCTGGAGGAGAGTTGGGAGAGTTGTGTTCTCCTGGACACAGGAGAAGCTCAAAACCTGGAAGGTGAACTCTTCTGGTATATAAGACCAAAGTGAACAAGTGCCCCTTTCTCAAAATGGAGTGGACCCAAGGTAAGTGCGTGCGCGCGCGCGCGCGCACACACACACACACATCATACAAACACACATACAAAAGTAAATTAAATACGTAGGAAATACTGCCGAGGAGATATGGAGGGATTTAGGGAACTGTGCTGTCCTGGGCGTCAGCAAACTTTCAGTTGGAGTGAACTGGTATGGAGGATTTTAACTACGTTAGAAGTCTATCATGATGGTACAGTTCTGTATTCCTAGTGAATGAAATAAGTGAGTAAAGAAACCACAATAGCTGCTCCGTGGGCTAAAAAGTTAAAGCTGATAAACCGCTAAGGTTGTCTCTTAGGAAAGCAGAGAGAAGCAGGGCTTCCGGAATTGTAAGGGCAACTGCTACCTGGGAGCAGGGACCTGTGAACAGGGATGGAGGACTTTGAAGTGTATAGCAGGTACTTGTTGAGTAGAGACGTAGAGCCTAGAAGCTAGCATAGGCCTTGTTATGCTAATAGGCACCACAGGCAAAGTTAACGTCCCTTTCACCAGAGGTGAGAAGGCGTCCTTTTAGCAAGTGGAAGCTATTTTCCCAAGTCCCTCTGGAAGTGCTGACTTTTGTCTACAAGCCAGACTTTGGGAAAAGGGATTTTTTGGGACCACGTACATAGCACTCAGAAGATTGAGGCAGGAGAATTCCAAATTCAAGGGCAGCCTGAGTTACTTTGTCAGACCTTGTGGCAAAACTCAGAAGAGGAGTAGGAGGGACAGGAGGGAGAGGAAGAGGAGAAGACGGTGAGAGAGGGAGGAAGAAAGGAGGACAAGAAAATGACAGAGGAGGAAGGGGAGGAGGAGGAGGGTGCTCTCCACTTCTGTGTGAAAGCAGCAATTTCTAAGCACACAGAGCAGGTACTTCAGAGTGATGTACAGAACAAGTGTCCACCCTCCTCTCCATGCCCACTGAGGAGAAAAGGGGAGCTCTATGCCACTGTCCCGATGGCTCCAGGGTACCAGTTCACCATCCCCTCTTGCCCTTCTCCATCCTGCTCCTCACTCCAGGAAACTGACCTATGAACACACCAGGGGCTGCTTCATCTTCTGCTTTTGATGGGCTGCAGGCCACCAGGGCAGGATTAAAACAAAGAAGAGAGAGTAAAGTGAAGAGCCACCTAAGGCTGGGGTGTATTCTGAACAAGGTCGTGTTATGCCCAAATCCGCGAAGTCCCAGCAAAAGCCAACAAGGAGACCGAGTCCCGTATATAAAAGCAAAGAGCCTTTATTTTAATCAAGTTTCCAATATGTAAAAGCAAAGAGCCTTTATTTTAATCAAGTTTCCAAACTTGGTCTTTCTGCACGTCCAACATATTGGAATAAACGAAGAGCCCTGAGCTCAGCTAGATGGGTTTTTATAGTAGTAAAGGTGGGGGTGAGGGGCTTCTGAGGTTCAGGACCCCTAATTGGCTGACATTTATCTAGCGGTGGGGTTCGGGGAGGGAGGCGGCCAGAGAATTGATCCTGCTTATTCTTGGGGGTGTTTCATGAGTTTCTGCCTTACACGCGTGACTACGGAGCTGTGAGAAGAACAGATCAGGTGGGAGATCTGTTCCTGGTGGAACAGGGCCGATGGGCCGCTGAAGTCCTCCCCAGTGGCGTGTGTGTGTGTGTGTGTGTGTGTATGTGTGTGTGCGTGTGTGTGTGTGTGCATGTGTGTGTGTGTGTGTGTTGATATGTCTAGGTGGAGAGACAGACAGGCACAGCATGTCTCCCGCAGATGGACTGTTCCACAGTGGGACACAGCTGGATGAACCTTGGCCTGCTCTGATAGTTCATTTTATATGTCAACTTGGCTGGGCCACAGTGCTCAGATACTTGATTAAATATCATTCTGGATTCTTCTGCAAAGGCGTTTGGGGTAAGGTTGGCCTTTAAATAGGTGGCCTTTGGGAAAAGCAATTCGCCTTCCATAAATCAGCTCGCCTGCCTCCGCTACAGGTTTTGGACTTGTCGGTTCCTTGTGAACATCAGCCTTTCTCTACACACAAGTGCATACTCTGTTAGTTCTGTTTCTCAGGGGAATCCTGACTAACACAACAGGAGATCAATTAATTATTTGATTAATTGCAGAATGGTTAACCAGCCCGTAACTGCCCCAGACACAGTGTAGTTAACCAGCCTGTCCCTGCCCCAGGCACAATGTAGTTAACCAGCCTGTCCCTGCCCCAGGCACAGTGCAGTTAACCAGTCCGTCCCTGCCCCAGGCCCAGTGTAGGGAGTGTCCAGTTAGCACTTGCTCAGCATCCTTGGAACTATGTGCTCTTACACCCCCCTTTTACAGCAGAGGAATGGGATGCAGAGAACTGAGGACCCGGCAAGACCACTGCTTAGAAGTGACTGCATTCAGGATTTAAACCCACGCAGTTCCATTCCACGGCCTTTGAGCTTCCTTGCTGAACAAGCAGCTGACCCAGAGTCTCTTTAGAGCAAACAGCCAAGAACAATCCCTCACACACGGACAGGAGGAAAGAACACGTCGCTTAGTGTCCCTTCCCTCTGGGAGCGTTTCCTGTAGAAGTGCATCTGGGGGAACAGGCTTCTGCAAGCTCTTAGCTTGTTTTCTGCTTTCTGCTTTAGGAAGCTTGAGGTGTCCAACCTCCCTTCAGCTGTGATGGATGGTACAGCTGCATTGTGAGCACTCAGTAGTCCCACTGCTCCTGGACTGTCTGGATGACATCAACACAAGATACTTAAAGAGAATTTAAATGCGCAAGGGCTAAATAAACGCCCACAAGCACTCACCAAGATTCTGGTGTGTATAAACAGCAGCTTGATGGGCTACTGCTGGCAGTCCATTGCCCGGGATTTCTGTTTACCAGCTAAAGTGGTGCCACCTTGTGGCCAGACTGCAAATACTCTTTGCAAAGGACTTGGCTAACCCCTTTGAAATTGCATTGTAATTAACTTCCATTTAAAATGGGAAGAGCGATATATTTTAAGGCTGAAGACACAACACCAGAATTTATTAGTATTTTATACCGCATAGTTTTCTATTTCAACAATTTAAATTTGAGTCAGTTGCCGATGCACGTGAGGGCCATGATTTGGATGGGTGCCATCCATGCATTGGAGCTCAATGGGACTTTAGGAAGGAGAACCTAGGAGGCTCCCCAAAGGAGCGCCGTGAGATCTGGACTTGGAAATAGTTTTCTAAACGAACACCCAGAATAGATAGCAGAAGCTGATGTGGTACCACACGGTTGTAATCTCAGCACTCGGGAGTTGAAGTTAGAGGTCATCTTTCACCTCATAAGAAATTTGAGGCCAGCAGGAGCTATGAACTCTGTCCTGAAAAAAAAATAGACAGCAGAGAAAAAGGACAGTCCAGGTTAAGACACACAGAGGAACCAGAAGGGACTTCTGGGAAAAGCGTGGATGGAGATGCCAGGCCCCGAGAGCAGAGTGGAGAGGACAGTCAGGCAGGGCCAGGTCAAGGAGGGCCACTTGTGCCATAGAGAGGACCATAGAATAGAGGATGCTGAGTGACGGAAGGGCCTGTGTCTAGGATGACTGGGAAGTATGGTATCTGACCCAAGGAGAGAAGAAACCACAGGGAATAGAGACACTAGTTGGCAGACTGTTGCAGAAGCAGCTCGCTATTTTTCAGATATTGACTGAGCCCCCACTCCGTTCCAGGCACCACTCTCGGTGTTACAGTCACAGACAGTAAAGCAAAAGATCATGACTCTCGGGGTGTTCATGTTTCAGAGGATGCAGAGGGCAATGGCAACGACAAGGCAAGACCAGAGACCAGAGAACTTTCTATATGGTGATGGGGAAGGTGCTGGTGAGAAGGTGAGCAAAGGCCTAAGGGAGCAAGTCCAGGGATCCCAAGTCCTGGCCAGAGGCACGCTGGGCAGAGATAACAGTAAGGGCAGAGCCCACCTGGTGCCAGGAGGCAAGGAGGCCAGTGTGACTGAAGCAGAATAAAGTCAGGTAAGGTGTGTGTGTGTGTGTGTGTGTGTGTGTGTGTGTG
>NC_022016.1:75263967-75282880 GCF_000317375.1 Microtus ochrogaster | reverse complement strand
GAGAGAGAGAGAGAGAGAGAGAGAGAGAGAGAGAGAGAGAGAGAGAGAGAGCATAGATTGTTAACATTTAGGCTTTGTGGACTTTGTGGTCTCCTGCAAACCTGCAAATGACCATTTAACTTAGCCATTGGAACATGAAAACAACCACAGATTATGTAAAATAATGGGGGGAGGCTGCAGAGATGGCTCAGTGGTTAAGAGGGCTTGCTGCTCTTCTAGAGGTCCATTTTCAGCACGCGTGTCAGGTGGCTCACTACCACCAGTAACTCCAGTTCCAGATGATCACATGCCTCACTCTGACCTGCATGAATGTGCACACACACATTTGCACGCACACACAAACTTATAAACACGCACATCCACACACCCATATACACACTCATTATGAAAATAAAATGATTCTCTTTTTGTTTTGTTTTGTTTTTTTTTTTGAGACAGGGTAGGTGGGTTTCTCTGCCCAGCTTTTCATTTTTTTAAGAGTACGCAGAATGTGCCAGGTGATGACACACACCTTTAATCCCAGCAGAGGCAGGCAGATCTCTGTGAGTTCAAGGCCAGCCTGTTCTACCGAGTAAGTTCCAGGACAGCCAGAAGTGTTATACAGAGAAACCCTGTCTCAAAAAAGCAAAAAATAAAATAAAATAAAAAAAGAAGAGTGGGCAGGACTACATTCCAATACGACTTCATATCCAAACATGGCAAAAGAGCAGAGTGACCTGACAGTCATACTTAATCCACAGGGTCCACATGGGAGCCATTGTAAGGATTTAGTGTTGCTGTGAGCTGGGGAGCCACTGATGACTCCAAGTAAAGACTGGACCTGCTCTGACATTTCATTCTTCACTTTGGGGGCTGGGTATGGACAGATGGTTGGAGGGACAAGAAGGGAAGTTGGGAGTCCAGCTCCACTATTTCCTGTCTGAGTGGAAGTGGGGAAGTCATTGAGCACCTCAGGACTTCTATTTTCCTCGTTGTAAGCTGAGGAACTAGTAATAGCCATGTCACAGGGCTGGGGTGAAGAGGAAAAGAATTAATATATGTAAAACACATGGAATTACATAATGATATTACATAATGTCCCCTGCCTTTGTTGATGTACTAACTAACTAACTTAGACAAAGCCATTGTGATGGCTTGAACTGGTCAAAGGGATAAAAGATGACTTGAGGGGCTGGAGAGATGGCCCAGCACTGTCTGCTCTTTCAAGGGACCTGGGCTTGATTCCCAGCACCCACATGGCAGCTCACAACTGCCTGTAACTCCAGTCTCAGGGGATCCAATGTCCTCTTCTGGACTCTATGGGCACTGTATGCACATGGTGCATAGACACACATCAAAACCCGAACATGTATAAAAATAAATAAAGTTGGTGAGAATTCCTTTTTAAAAAAGAGACTTAACTCTGGGCATGATCCCATGGAACAGCAAATAGAACTTCCTAAAGTATTGTCTTTGAGATGAAAACAGGAATTCAAGACTCTAATGCTTTTACTTTTTTGCCTGAGTCACCGGGAAAATGGAGTCGCTGTTCTTGTTTTGTTTTTTTAATCTGTGGGAAAATCAAGACAGTGGTGTCTATCAGTCTGGTTCAAAGGAGCACACACTGGGAACTCAAGGAAGGGAGACTGAACCGTTAGAGATGACTGCAATGGCATGGCCAGCGAAAGCTGACAATCAGGTCTGTCGTCTGAACAATCACTGAAAGGAGGAAGGGGGAGGTGTACTCACTGGCAATAGATTTCATAGAGGAAGAACTCATTGCTGGAGCTGGGCCCCACAAGCTGGTAATCCCAGCTACTTGGGAGGGTAAGGCAGGAGAATCACAAGTACAAGGCCTGTCTGAGCTACAGACTGAGTTCCAGACTAGCCTAGGAAACTTAGTGAGAACCAGTCTCAAAATTAAAAAAATAGGAGCGAACTTGCCTAGCATGAATAAAGTTGCTGGTTTAATCCCCTGTACTGTGTAATCGGAGCTTTTTGTCCCAAAGACCAGGTTCCAAATAATCGACTAGAGACTGAATATGAATTATAAATGCTCGGCCGATAGCTCAGGCTTATTACCAACTAGCTCTTACAATTTAATCCATCCATGCCCCAAGGCTCATGCCCTTTACCTTTATCTCATTTTGTATGTCTGACTCATTCTTCATCTGGCTGGTGACCCCTCTCATTCTGCCCTTCTTCTTCCCATCATTCTCAGTTTGGCTTTCTTGCCTAACTTTATCCTATCCTGTTCAGCTGTTGGCCAGTCACTCTGTTTATTAAACCAATCACAGCACAAATCTTCACAGTGTACAAAGAGATTTTCCACAGTAGTACTAAAAGCAAAATTAGCAATGGCTTTTAGCAACACAGAGGACGGGGTATGAAAGCTTAGTGGAATCGGGCTGGACAGAGGATGGAAGGGCTGGGGGTATAGAGTATTTGCTTAGCCTGTGTGAGGCTTTGAGCTCAGTCCTTAGCACTGGGGTGGGGGAGGGAGAGGAGGTGGTGGCAGCAGAGATTGGCACACAAGGCATAGAGACTTTGAGAATGAGTGGCTGGAAGGGAAAGAGTAACAACAAAGCCACAGCTGGAACAAGGTGTGAGAGCTGCAAGTGATAATGAAGTAAATGATTGCCAAGGGCCTGGCTAAGGCCTTTGAACCTGAGAGGAAATCAGGAGAGTCCATGGGTGTTGCTGACGCAAAGGCCTCTGAGATTGCTAAGGTCTGTGGAGGACCGTGTGTCCCGAGTTCCTGCTCTGTGTCACTGAGGGATGCTGGGAGCAGCACCCATTCAATGACACCCCAGGCATGCTGCTATTGCTGCAGACATCCTGCTGCTGCACAGTTGGTTTTACATCCGCCTGGTATCTGTGGACCGCACCACCTTCCACAGTCACGTCTGTGTGACTGGCGCAGAGTGAGGGTTTGGGAACACCTGAGGAAGTGAAAGCAGGCTAGCTACAGGAAGGCAGCAATTCCAGTCAGCTCGACAGGACGGCCATCTTTTCCTGTGCCGCGTTACAGAGCACACCCCTCCTGTTTGCCTTTCCCTTCCAGATGGACAGATTGCTAAAAGGACTTCAGAACTCAACCATGTTTGATACAGAAGCCCAGGTGGTAGTCCGTCTGGATCCAGAACTCAATATGACAATTCTCAAAGGCCATTAACTGTTTCAAAGTTGCAACGCCTGGGTCTTCTGGAGGAGGTTGTCCAGAATGGGTCACACTTCCATATCTTTATACAGCTGACCCTGGAACCTTATGGAGTTTATTCAGCAGGGTCTCAAAGCTCAGTCCTACCACTCCATGGTCGGTCTACTCCAGCACTATTCCATTTCCTGTCTTTCAATACGAGGCCAGTTGCTGAAGAGCCAGAAAAACAGATTCTACATAGGGGAAAGGGACTTAATACTCCTTTCTGATGAGGGAAGCATTCTGGGAGGGTTGCTGCACAAGGATCCAGTTATATGAATACAGGTACAGTACTTAGCAAAGGTGGACAGTTGATAGTTTTTAGTTAGTTGCCTCTTAATACTTGAAATCACAAAATGGCCAATATTAGTTGTTAGTATGAGATAGTGTAATTAAAAGGGTAAATATTTCAGTGATTCTCAAATTGTAGTGCCCATGAGTCATAGGGGAATCTTGGTCATCTGTGGATTCTGCAACAGTAGATCTGGAGAGAGTGATGCCTGGGGTTTTCTATCTATTTGTGTAAGACTGGATCTTACTCTGTGGCCTTGGCTAGCTTAGAACTCAGGGATTGTTTGTGACAGGGTTTCTCTCTGTACCATGTACTCCTGGCTGTCCTGGAACTCACTCTGTAGACCAGGTTGGCCTCGAACTCAGTGATCTGCCTTCCTCTGCCTCCCGAGTGTTGGATTAAAGTTGTGCGTCATCACTGCCAGGCCTGAAACTATTTTAACCAGACTGGCCTTGGCCTTGCTCAGACATGTCAGCCTCTGCCTCTCAAGTGCTAAGATTGCGTGTGTCCCAGTCCCTTCCCAGGTGAAGGTCTGCAGTTCAAGCAAGTTCCCAGGTGACTCCAATCTACCAAAAGTACTGACTACCAAAGGTATGAGTCACAGGACCCTCACAGGAGTATGCTGACACTCCTCCCCACCAGCTGTGAATAAGTCTTCCCTAACTGCAAATGTTCACTAGGTCTCAGAAAGGGCTGGGGATACAGGTGGGAAGGACTGCTGGAAGGGGTTCCATCTACACAGTCAACGGAAAGTCGCTATCCATTCTGGTGCAAACCTTCCAGTGCGGCTACTTTAATGTCACCCGTGTTCTTTCCTGTAAACACTCTGCCATTGCTCTGTCCGCAATCCTAATTAACTCATTTCCTGGGCCCCAAAGTGAACACTGGTGGAATCATACTTTGTTTCATCTTTGGGACCATAGGAAGAGAGGGTAGACATTGTTTGTCTCCCGCTAGGAAGGGAGTTGAGCAACAACATCCTGGTTCTAGATCTACTGCTGAATCAGAATTTCCATGGTGCAGTGCAGGCATCTATGTTCGTAGGCAGCCCAGACAATTCGAGTCCTCTGAAGCTGAGAACCACTGGCCTGGGGCCCGGAATGCTTTCTAACTCTGATCTCTAGATAATTCCAATTTATTCACTAGCTGATGTTTGTTGAGCTTTTACTCCCTGTCAGCCACTGACCACGGGAGAGGCACAGCGAAGGCGGGTGGGATGTGGGACAGACATCCCAGGCACGTGCTGCCTGATGCGGGAGCCCAGGATGATTGGTTCAGAGCAGGAAGGAAAGCTGAGCACGGTGGTGTCCTAGTGATCCCAGAGCTGGGGAGGCAGGGATGGGTGGATCCCTGGGTTCACCCAGGCTAGTCTGCTTGGCAAGCCCCAGGCCAATGAGAGATCCTGCCTCAGAAATAGCACGGTGCATGGCTTCTGAGACAGGATATCTGAGGTGGACCTCTAGCCTCCATGTGCATCCACATACATGTGCAGATACGAACAGAAAAAGAAGAACAGGAAGGTGTCTCTGTAGGAAACGAAGGTGGGATGGAGTTAAAGAATCTATTAGCTTAGAACACAGAATAAAAGTGACCCAATGCTCTACACACTGGGATAGTCTTGAGTTCACTCAGGAAGGAGAGCGTATTTGACAGAAGAAAATAAAAATGAGATCATGAAAGGCAGTAAGCTTAGATATGGAACCTCGTTTTCCTTGTTAGGGTTTTAAGAAAACTAAATGCTGGCAGGGCATGGTGATGATGCAAGCCTTTATTCTCAGTACTCAGAGGCCAGCCTGATCTACATAGCAAGTTCTAGGACATCCAGGACTACATAGAGAGATCCTGTCTCAAAAAAAAACAAAACAAGTTAAATGCTGACCAATAGCAAGCACAGTAAACACTAGCTAGCCCTCACATTGCCATGATTTCATTATTATTGTTACTACTGCCAGGTTTATAATTTAGGACTATTATACAGACAAGATACAGAATGAGCTAGAAGGGGACCCCCGCCCGTGTGTGTGTGTGTGTGTGTGTGTGTGTGTGTGTGTGTGCGCGCGCGCGTGCACGCGCGCGCAATCCACATGTGTTCAGCTACTCAAGGAGGCCAGAAGAAGGTGCACCCAATCTCCTGAAACTGGTGGCTATGGGTCTCCTAATGTGCTTGCTGGGAATTGAACTCTGATCCTCTGGAAGAGCAGCAAGTTCTCTTAATCCTTAAGCCATCTCTCCCGGCCCAAGGATAGGATTTTGAAGGAAAGACAAGAGCTACACAAGAAAGAAGGGGACAGCAAGAGCGCTCTGGGGCATGAGACAAGTGTGCCTAAATTACAGAAGGAAGATTAGCTGGGGTACTTCAGGGACAGCCCAGCTGGAGGAAGTGAGTGAGGAAGGGTAGCTGGAGGACAGGGCTCTCCGGCCCTTTCCCGATGTAAACAAACCCCAAACCATCCACATCAAGTCTGCTTTACACTTATCTGTCAACACCTCCACCACTGTCTCCAGGTGACACATGGTCCCTCCCCCGACTCCCAGCCATCTGCCTACTACACCATAGTGACAACCATGGGGCTGGAGATGTGCTCACTTTTGTTTTGGAAGGGCTCAGAGCCTAGACAAGTTCAGGAACCCACAGCCAGAGAGTCCTGCGAGGGGCCCTGGCCCCGAGGTCTTCTCAACTGTAGAAGTACTCACTACCCTCTCGCCCCTCCCCACTTCCGTTCCCTGTGGTAGTCTAGGGTCAGACATTGGCCAGCTCAGAAGCACATACTCGATGTGCACATTGGGTCCCCTGGACGCTCTGTTTTCCACTGGAGCCCTGTAAACTGAGCTCCACATGCTCCTGCTTTTATTCTCTAACAGTTGCAGGAAGCGTGGATGCCGGGTATCAAGCTCAGGTCTTCTGCAAGGGTACCAAGTGCTCTTAACTGCTGAGCCATCTCTTCTGACAGTTCAGCATCTTCTGCAAAGGGTTGGAGTACAATACAGTAAATCCTGCCAAGGCAGAGAATGCTTTACCAACCAGATTGTCACTGCTTTTGCTTTAAGCAGTATGCTCTAGGTGAAGCCTGGTGGAACCTGGAAACTCGGGAGTCCCGCAGATTCTAGGTGCCACTTCCTCTCATTTCTTTGACTACTTTTGAGTTCATTTATGCTTTGTTTAGTCGTACTTTGCCAGCTGAATCTTCTTGTTGAAATGTGAACTCTTTCTTCCCCTAGCCAGTTAAAGTCTGCTGTAAGAACTTTTTGTTGTTGTTGTTGTTTGTATTTTTTTCGAGACAGGGTTTCTCTGTGTAGGTAGCTTTGGAGCCTGTCCTGGAACTCACTCTGTAGACCATGCTGACCTCGAACTCACGGAGATCTGCCTGCCTCTGCCTCCCAAATGCTGGGATTAAAGGCATGTGCCACCACCACCAGGTTCAATACAAATACTTTATTCTTTGAGTTTTTTTTTTTCTTATGAAGATGAACTTTCTCGATCCTTACCCAGAAAAATGTGGTCTTCCTACCTCCCAGCTCATGGCATCCTTAATGCAGTGTAGGGCCATCCCTAAGTAAAAGGTATACAGACCTTGCCCATAGAAGGGCCAAGACTAGACCTAGGTACATAAATGCAAACGAGGATCCTGCCCTGGAGAAACTAAAAATCTACTGTAAGAAGTGGATAATGAAATAACTGATTATACGGCTATGCTTTGCCTACACCATAGAAGAAGCATGGGGAAAGCTGGAGAACCACAGAGGGGAGGAGTCACTCTTGCCAGATCAAGGGTGAGGGTGGAGAGGAGCTGCAGAGAGACTGTCTGAAATGGGGGGGTGAAGGCTAAGAGTGCATCAGGCAGTGATGCAGGAGAAGGAGGTTCCAGGCTACCTGACAGCTATAGAAAAAAGGGCACGGAGTAAGAACAGGGGTGGGAACGATGGGGGATCAGCGCTTCCACCGCAGAGGGCTCCCACAGATATGAGGGCAGGAGAAACACGCAGGGACAGAACACAAAGGCCTCGGGTAACAACCTCGGTTAGATTTGTTAGATTTGTCTAGCCAGGCACCTATGATTTTCAAACCCCTAGTTTAGTCATTTGATTCATTAGAATGCAGCCACTTCCTTCTACTAGGTCCTTTGTTTCTTCCTGGTCCTCTGATCCCCGTATCTCCACACAGATCTGGATGTCTACCCCCCACAGTTTCCAAGGCTCTAAAAACGACAACTGATGCTTTTCAGAAAGGATTGCATTTTCTCCCCCACTACACGATATACTGAACACAGGGGAGGCTGATGCTTTGGACCTACACCAGAAGGATCTGTTCTCTCTTCAAGGGGCAAAAATAGATGTTAAGCCTTTTTGAATTCTTTAAAAAACAATTACATTGTACTATTTTATGTATGGAGGTCAGAGGACACCCCTTCACAAATCAGTTTTCTTTTCCACTATGTGTGTCTCAGGGATCAAGCTCAGGTCATCAGATCCGTGGCAAGGACCTCTACTCACTGAGCCGTCTCACCAGTGTGACAATGAATCTATCCTCCTGCCTCCATCTCCCCAGGGCTGGGATCACAGGCATGCACTATCACATCTGGTTGGTTTTATTGATGCTGGGTATCGAACTCACGGCTTCTTGTAGGCTAGGCAAGACTCTATCCACTGAGCCACACCCCCGGCTGCCATTATTTTTGAATTTTGTACTTATTCTTCAGTAGATGAGTGTGAAGCTGGTTAGCGATCTTCCTGTTCAACTTGTGGTCTCTTAACTGAGGACAGAGCTGAGATACAAACTCAGGTCCCCTGAACTCCAAATCCAGAGCTCTTTTGGGTGTGTCCCAGCTCCTGGCTCCGCCTACCTACTTCTGGGGCAGACAAAGCTGCCTGGGATCTGCGGTGTCCCGGCCGGCCGAGGTCTGGAACAAAAGGAAGGCTGTGCTCCCGGAATAGATTTCTGCTTTCTGCTACCTCACTCTCCCTTTTTCCTGTAAAACAAACGGTAGCAGAACCAATTAATTCTTCAGCTACAGAGGAGATAGAGACCAGGGGGAGGGTATATGTTCCTTGTCTGTGATGGTTTAGTGACAGATGTTCAAATTGAGGACTCTTAGAGTCAAAGTTGGAAATTTCAGGATCTTCTCTTAAGGTGGGTTGAGCCTAGAAGACACCTAGAGCCAGAGAACTGGGGTTTCCTCTTGGAAGGGAGCTTGTTTTTGTTTTGTTGTTGTTGTTTTTTTTTTCCTTTGAAAAATTAGAGCTGAAAAGGATGTTTATTTCCCGTTTCTGCACATTCTTTTTCCACCCTTCCGTTGTTTTAAGACAGCGTCTCATGTAGCCCAGGGTGGCTTCAAACTCTCTGTGTAGCTGAATGTAGCCTAGAACTCCTAATTTTCTGCCACTGCCTCTCATGCAGATAGCAGGCGAGCACCCCCCAATGCTGGGCTGAATAGTCTCTAAAACGCCGCCCAACTGAGCGGGCAGGACAACCGAGCACAATTCCGAAGCCACTCACTTTGAAGACTCCAAGCTCGGGCAACACCACGTGAACCTAGTATGAACGAAATATTTTGCCTACCAAATTACATTGGTGAAATAAGTACAGCTATTCGGTAAATCTAGAACCGTGGGGAATGTGTTGACCGTGTTCTTAGGAGACATATAGGTTTGGAATGTTCTCGGTCTCTGGAGATCAAGCCTTGACCAGTTTAGGTCTGCCAGATGAGAGGTTTCAGCGTTTCTTTTGCTCTGGCTCTGATTTCTATCCACTTCTGTGAAAGGAAAGGATTGCTTCCAAGCTTCCCCAGAACAAGAAGCCAGACTCGGTGTCTAGGGCCGGCTTCCAGCTCGGGTGGGCGGTGCCCGGTCGTGGGCGTGGCCACAATGTGGGCGGGCTCTGGGAGAGGGCAGCGTGTTCGCGCCGCCTCCTGTCCGTGCCCGGAAGTGCCCGTGTGGGCAGAGATGAACTAACTGGACGTTAAGTCCCCGACACGGTGTCCCCGGCCTTGAGGGAAGCGGCCTGCTTGCTTAGGAACTCCCTCAGCCGCCGCGTTCCCGAGCCGCCGTTGCCGTCCGGGACGATGATGCCGCGCCTCCTGCTGCGCGCCTGGCCCCGTGGCCCCGCGCCTGTTCTGGGAGCCCCTAGTCGGGCCCTGAGTGCCAGCTCGGGGCCTGCCGAGTACCTGCAGCACAGCATCGTGCCCACCATGCACTACCAGGATAGCCTGCCCAGGTGAGCCCAGCCTCCTGGCCCCCGCCGCAGGCCTGACTCCTGGCACTTCGGAGTTTCACTGAACTCTTCCTCCCTACCGCTCCCCCCCCCCCCCCCCCCCCCCCCCCCCCCGCCCCCCGCCGCCCCGACCTCCCGCCCTATAGGCAGTCACGTTCCCTGGTTTGGAAAGTCGGAGACTTTGAGAATTCCCTGGCTCAGAAGACTCAGAAACCTTAAGGTCCCCTCCGCAATTCTCCCGTCTACAAGTTTCATCTTAGATCCTACAAACTCCCTGGCCATTCATCTTTTAGACAGTTTTCCTGAGCCCCTCACACTTTACCGCCCAACAACTCGGGTAGCAAATTCCTAACACTGGTCACCCTCAGGTCAGTTTCCACTATTTGCCTTCTTTGCTCCTTGCTGAGACCTCTCTGCCCACTCCTCTTCCAGTACCCTGCGCTACACCTTATCAATTTCCACTCCCCATCGTGACTTCTAAGGTCAGCCCTAACCTAGAAACTTTCCATCCCCACGGACCCTTCCTCAGCACCCCTTTGGGCGGTCCCCAATACCTCATCCAGACTGCCTGACCTATCAAAACAGCCCCAATAAGTGTCCCTCTCCCCCATAGTTAGTACTTCCTTAAATCATCTGGTGTCGAGTTTTTTCTTTGATCTTTCAGCTATGATCTGGGTTGTCAGATCTACTCCAATAATAGGAATTGCCTTCACTCTAAGCCAAACCTAAACTGTCTTCTCTGCACTCACTGTTTATTTCCCGAACCAAGCGCCAAACCTGTCTCAAAGTCGCTTCTCACTGCCCTTCTCCCAGGGGTCCTCCTGTCCCGGAGCTGGAGGTCAGGGCTTCCTGCTCCATCCAGGAAAAGACAAGCATTGTCCCACGGTATTATCCCCTGTTGTGGGGTTTGTGTTTTCCCCCACACCCAGCAGGTATTTACCCGGGTGTCATCTGCCCACCACGCTGTCTCAGCAGAGCGTGCAGTGTGCAAACCTGTACGACAAACTGCAGCGAGGGTGTCTTAACTCAGCAGGAGGCTGGGGGAAGAAAAAGGGTCTTTGCAGTTGTGGGCTGAGGGGTGTGACCTGGCCTCTCCTGACCAGCTTGTGTGCACTGCACCAGTATGTAGGGGAAAGGTCAGGACTCGGGAGGGCCGGTTTTCATTGGCTGAGTCAGATAGTTCTGACTCTGAGGCCTGAGCCTCACCCAGGTTTAAGATCAGATGGATTGTCAGATTGGAGTTGGAAAACTGTTAGGGATGTTCAAGATAATTTAGTTCCTCCCACAGCACAAACATCTGTAAGGTCCTGGAAGTGTTACTAGTCAGGTGTAGTGTACAGTGCCTTTAATCCCAGCACTCAGAAAGTGGAGGCCGGCTGAGCTCAAGGCCAGCCTGATCTATATAGAGAGTTCCAGGACAGAGAGAGGTACATAGTGAGAACCTGTCTTGAAAAAAAAATTAAAAACCCACAAAACCCAAAAGAACACATTATTACTACTCCCCCCTCCCTCCCCCATGGAGCAAGCAGCCAAACTTCCTGGTGCCTCATAGAGAGTGGAGTTAGAGGAGATGCTTTCTGTGTCAGCAATTCTGGGCTAGTAAAATGCATTCTCTTTGACTGTCACACTTGGCAAGGAACCCTGCCCTTGACCTCTGGTGGAACTTTGTTTCAGATTCCATTAACTGCCACAGTCATCTGTGAGGTGAATGGCAACACGCAGGTCTTTGGACTGTTCAGAGGCCCTTGAGATACAATGCCAGGGATGGGGGTCATTGTCACTCTCCAATCTGTTCCTTCGTCACTGCTTCCTCTGGCCTCACTTGTCTTGGACTCTTTCTAGTAGGAGCCCTTGATTATCATTTGCTTGGTTTTTTTCGAGTGTTGCTGGTTTTGTTGTTTCTGTATACTAAGATGTCTGTAACTTACGGCTCAGTGGTTAAGAGTGCATGCTCCTCTTCCAGAGGACCCGAGTTCGACTCCCAGCATCCACCTCCAGCAGCTCCCACCTGCCTGTATTAGATCTGCAGTTGATCCATAACAAATGCCCGTCTTCTGTTGCTTTTCTTTTAACCACCTCCAGTGATAGTAGGCGTTCAGCACAAGATGGGCAGAGAGGCAGGAGAGGCGGGGTTTACCTGGCCACTAGGGTAACGGGTAGAAAATAATTTGTGAGCCCCAAAGGCATGTCTTCCAGGCCAGTCTTCTTGACTTCCAGAATAACTTTACTCCTAACTGAGTCTTGAAAACACTATCCCAGCTATAACTAGGTCCTGTATGCAGGGAAGGCCTTTTAGCTCTGTTTCTATAGGAAGAATGCCAACGTCCCTGCTCTTGGGAGGCAGACCAGGTTTGAGAGCAGGTGACTCGGTAGCTTACCCAGGAAGAAAATCCGCTTAGCATTTTCCCTTCACCTTTACTAGGGCAAATAACTATTAGATGGGGCTAGGGTGGAACAGGACAACACTAAGATAAAATTGCTACGAGTATCTCTCCAGGCCCTGGCTTTACCTCTTCTGAGGCCCGGTGAATCACCCACAGGAGCCAAAGGAACTGCTGTGTACTGGCAGCCACTGGTGTTTCTTGAGCAGTGTGGAGGAAACCAGGGTGGTACCTAGAGACCAAAGTACTCTCTATCTTGATTGTGTTACCGGAAGAATGGTTGGTGAACACTCTATAAAAAGAAAATTGTTATAATATGGGTCTTTGTACATGTTGTGGAAAGTCCAGTTAAACTGGCTCAGGTAACCCGAGATCGATGAGCTCACACAGACTCAAGGATCTACACGGTGCAGTTCTGCCTTCTTGCTGACCTCTCTATTTGTGTGACTTCATTCTCAAGCAGGTTTCCTCCTCAGAGTTGCACAGAGGCAGCCAGCACGTGAGCCATAGCTTACACCCAAACCTCTTTCAGGAGGCCGTAAATCCACACTCAGGGTGGGTCTTCCCACTGCACTTAACCAGACTAAGAAAATTCCTCACAGGCGTGTCTGAAGGCCAGCCCAACTCAGACAGTTTCTCATTGAAATTACTCCCTTGTGACTCGAATGTGTCAAGTTGACAATTAAAAACAGTCATTATGAGCTGGGTGGTGGTGGCGCACGCCTTTAATCCCAGCCCTCTGGAGGCAGGGGCAGTTGGATCACTGTGCGTTCGAGGCCAGTCTGGTCTACAAAGCGAGATTCAGGACAACCAGGGATATTACACAGAGAAACCCTATATTGGAAAAAAAAATGGGTTCTGGGGGCTCAAACTCGTGTCCTCACGCTTGTTAAGCAAGCAGTTTATTTTTTTTTTTAAAGATTTATTTATTTATTATGTATTCAGTGTTCTGCCTGCATGTGTCCCTGATGGCCAGAAGAGGGCACCAGACCTCATTACAGATGGTTGTGAGCCACCATGTGGTTGCTGGGAATTGAACTCAGGACCTTTGGAAGAGCAGGCAAAGCTCTTAACCACTGAGCCATCTCTCCAGCCCATGCAAGCAGTTTCTTGACTGAGTCATCTTGCCAGTCCAGAATTCACTGTTTCCAAGTATATGATTTTTGGCATATTCATAGCATTGCATGACCATCACCACTGTCGAATCCATTTCTTCCCCCTTCCCCCTCAAACTCTGCCATTAATTCGACACATCCCACCCTGCCTGACACCCACTGTATCCCTTGATTGTCCTTCTGGAGGGTGACTTAATGTTCGAAATCAGGATTGTCAACTGTCAACATTCGTACGTTTTCCAGCATGCCATGCTATGTCTAAAGAGAATAAACACAGTTGCCAAGAGCATGCTGCTCTCAGTTTCACTCTTCTTCCTGCCTGGAGGGTCCGTAAAGACTGAAATGGTTCAGTTAGAGTAATAAACGGTTGGGATATATACAGTCCAGAGAAGACGTGAATGTTTAGGGTGAGGGGAGATGGGGGAAGAAAGACAGATGATGTCAAAACCCCTGGGATTAGGGGACAGAGTTTTTAACTGTATCTTCTATATGATAACAATTTCAAGCATCCATTACTGGTCTCACAGTCTGGTGAGGAGAAAAATAAGTAAGAACTGCCACTAAACTAAACAAAATAAAACTACTTATTTGTGTGTGTAAACACAAGTGCACGCCTGTGCTGCATGGGCATTCCTGTGCTGTGGTGGTTGTGTGGAGGTCAGAGGACAATTGCAGGTCCCTGGGTATCAAATCCGGCTCATCAGGCGTGGCGGTAGATGCCTTTACCCACTGCGCTCTCTTGCTGGCTCCTGCCAGTAAATCTGGTAGAGGTAAACCCAGGAGAGTAGGTTCCTCTTCTGGGAGGAGGCTATTCTTGAGAGACTAACTTTGTTATAATACCGTTTGAAGTGGCATGGTTCTGCACTTGGGAGACCGAGGCAGGAGGGTTGTCGTGAGTTAAAACAGCGATGAAGCAGGTTTGGCCTTTTGTGGACCCTGTGTTGCTACCTTCTGTCAGGCAGATGACCTTCAAGAGTCTAGTTTTCTGCCAGGTGCAGGGGTGCACACCTTTAATCTCGGCACTTGGAGGCAGAGGCAGGTGGATCTCTGTGAGTTCTAGGCCGCCTAGGGCTATATGGTGAGATCCTGACTCTGAATAATAAGAAAAGTCAAGCCTTCTCAGACTCCCCAGCCTCTAGAGTGTCAGAAGTTTCTCTTTGTAAATGACATCACATCACTTTGTATTGCTGTAACAGCATAAAGCAGACTAAGGCTGGGTGGAAGAGAAAGTAATAAGCTAATTCATCCAACTTAAGCTTATCAAAAGCCTTTCCTGTGTTGGCCCATGTACCAGTAGTGATCAGGGAAGAAATTCTACAGGAAGAATTCCAAGTGGAAAGGGTCTTCTCTCTAAGATAGCATTACCAGGTTGATGACTTCATACTCAAGGACACCATGCTGGCGGCTGGCCTGGCCCTGGCGAGAGTGTTTATTCAGTGCAGAAACCGGCAGATGTTCCAAGTCAGGGTCTATCCTGGGAGCGCTCCTGGAGCGAGCCCAAACAAGTCTCTCTTCCTCTAATTTATTTTGCTTAGGACTTTCATCACAGCAACAAAAAGCTCTTATATTATGCAATTAGTAACTCAAAATAGTCATTACTCTGAAAATGTCCTTATTGCGCTGAAGAAAGTTCAGTCAGGCCAGAATTGAAAGAATTGACCATTCAGAAGTTTTTATTAAGGGTTGTTTTTAAGAAATCACTGCTGTCTCTGATTTTCCTTAAAAAGAAGGAAAAGCTTTCCTTAATACCTCTGGTGTTAAAGCCTAAGCAATATAAGTAGTACATTTTGTAGCTATGAGCAGTTGAGGTGGTATTTGGAACTTCCTATAAAAGTCAGTGCCTGAATGGTTACTTGGAGTATCTAAGTTCATAATGGCTATAATAATTTGTATTCGTTTTTGTTATTAAGTTGTAGGTAAACATGCATTCAAAAATAATGAATGCAGTGTAATATATCATAAATCGAGCTATGCTTCGTGGACAATGGTTCAGTTTTCCTGAATGACTGATACATATTTATATGTTATATAAACATAACTGTTAATCTTATCTTGGTAGAAGTAAAGTAAGCTATTATTGTGTTAATAAAACTATTGAACTGGGGGAGAAGAGGCCATGCTGTCTGCTCTTCATTTCACCTTGGACCAGTACCCTCGCCATCATAGCCATGACTGGGGACTGCTAGCGAGTGAGGCAGCAGAGGGCGCCCTTGCCGCTGCTTGAGAACATGGTGATTCCTGATTGGATGCCGGTGCTGGGCATGGCACAGTGGTCAGTTTCTACCTTTCGATGTATGTAGCCTCCATACTGGACTGAGACAGGGATTCTCCGTGTCGCCCTGGCTGTCCTAGAACTCTGTATATAGTCTAGGCTGGCCTTGAACTCAAGGATCTGCCTGCCTCTGTCTCCAAGGTGCTGGGATTAAAAGCATGAGCCACCATGCCCGGTGTTTTTTTCTGTCTTTTAACTCTGTCTTGTGAAATGCACAGGAATATTTTACAAGTAAAGCTTCTTCTCTTTGCATCCTGGGTGGTAGGGAATGTGTGTGCCATCAAAGGGTAGGTTTTAGTGCTGTACACACAGTGTTAGCAGTTACTATAGCCATGACCCAGAAACAGGAATGCTTGGGAAGCTTCTTTCTCCTTTTGCATTTGTTATTATCACTAAAATATTTTACAGTACTTAGAATAGAATTGACCGTTGATGCAGTAGTAAACTCCTCAGTTCTGTTATTGCTCGTTTTTTTACTGGGTGCTGGGGTCAACTTAGGACCTCATGCTTGCTAGGGAAGTGCTCGACCACTGACCCGTGTCCCAGCCCATCCATCAGTTTTGTCTTCTTACTTACTGGCTTTTCCTTTTTGGTTTTTTGTTTATTTGTTTGTTTGTTTTTAAGGGGAATGAATTTCTCAGTACCTGCTTTACTAGTTGGCTTGTATCGCTTCTTGGTGTCTTCCCATACTGTCAGCCTCACACTGACTTTGCTTTCCCCCCAGGCTGCCCATCCCCAAACTTGAAGACACCATGAGAAGATACCTCAGTGCACAGAAGCCTCTCCTGGATGACAGCCAGTTCAGGTAAACACTGAGAATCCCGGGAACCATTTCTAGCAGGCAGCATTCATGGGAAGCTAGCAAGTAGTGGTCACAGACCAAACTTCAAGGGACCTCTGTGACCTGACAAGACCTCTAGAACCTAGAACCTGGTGTATATATTTGCAAGTTCAGGAACTGGGTCTTCATTCACAAAGGCCTAAGCAAGCTGGGGGGAGAGCCCTCTAACTAGACTCAGCAGGAGGTGGCTTATAAGATTGAGTGGCATGTTTGTGATTTATCTTGGAAGGTGTATCTGCCAAGCTGGCTGGTACTGATCATATCCAAAGGGGCCTGTGTGCTGGGGAGGAAGGTCCATAAAAGACTGCATGGTGGACCAGAGCCTGCTTGCTGAAGACGTTTACTGCGCCCCAAGTCTACCCTTTTAGAACCTCAGAATGTGACCTTATATGGAAATCAGTTTGTTGAAGATGTAATTAGTTTAAATGAGTTTCTTCTGGGATTGCGCAAGTCTCTAATCCAACCAGCTGATATAAGAGGCGAACCAGTGACAGCCATGAAGGACTCAGGTAGAGACTAGAGTATTGTGTTCACAAGCCAAGAACAGCAAGGATTGTTCCCAACACCAGAAGTCAAGAGAAGGGCCTGGAACAGATTCTGTTCCGTGGTCTGCAGAGAGAACACCATCTTGTTGACACCTTGGTTTTGTGCTTCCAGCCTCCAGGACTCCCAGAGAATAAAACCCTGGGGTTTTCTGTTTGTTTTTGTTGTTGTTTGATTAAGGGTCTTTGTACATAGCCCTGGATGTCCTGAACTCACTGTGTAGATCAGGCTAGTCTTGAACTCACAGAGGTCTGCCTGCCTCTGCCTCCAGAGTGCTGGTATCAAAGGTGTGCACCAACACGTGTGGTAAAATCCTATTGTTAGAGTGTTCTTAGGAAGCCAGCATGGCATGGACTCTGAAGCGAACCTTAGGCATTGTTAGAATGTGGACCGCAGCGAAGCCTTGTAGCCTAGTATGATCGGTGCTGTTTCCCACACTGGGAATTTTCTGAGATTACTGGTATGGTCTTTAGAGTCACAGAGCCCTTGACTGCACAGTGAAAGAAACGGATGAATTGTTCATAGTCTAGCCTCTGCTTTGAAATCATCGCCTACCGTTTCTCTTCCAGTTACTGCATCATGTTTTCCTCTACCCTAAGTCCTAAGCTCTATGGCTTTTAAGTCCTCGAGATGGCATCATTATCTCTCTTTTATGCAGGTAGAAACTGAGACCTGGAGAGATTAAGTAACTTGTCTAAAGTCTCCCAGTTTGAATGTGGTAAAGCTGGGGCTCAAACTTGGCTCCTTCTGACCCCAAAGCTTTTCCCCATGCCACACCACCTCCTTGTAGACAGGTGGCTTTGGGAGAGACATTTTGAAAGGAAATGTCTCAGTCCAGGACCCCCAAGGCCAAGTTCTTACCACCAAGGAGATTTATTTGCCCCAGAAGGACAGAGGGCAGGGAATAAGAGACCAAGACAGGAGGTAGAGAATGAGGGAAAAGGGCAAGGGGACCAGGGAGAGGGGCAGAGGGACAAAGGACTGCCTCTGCATAGAGAGGAGACAGATGTGGCACACAGGAAAATGGCAGTTTATACGGGGAAAAGGGAAAACCCCGTGTTAGGATGTGATGTTTAATTTTAACTGGGCATGTTGATTAGGTGAGCCACGTGCTGGAGAGGGCTAGTGTTCTTCACTTTTGATCTTCCCGGTTCCCTAGGTGTGTTCACCTCAGGCTGATCTGTGTTCTCCTCAGAAACTTCCTTATCTATTCCCAGATTCTGGGATAGTCTGTTGGGGACCCAGACTGTGAATTCCTGGCCAGGAACCCGAAAATCATGTATTCCCCACTGGTTTTATCTCTTTTCTTGGACATTGCAGGAAAACAGAAGAATTTTGTAAGAGTTTTGAAAACGGCGTTGGGAAGGAACTGCATGAGCATCTGCTTGCCCAGGACAAGCAGAATAAGCACACCAGCTACATCTCAGGTGGGTAGGGAACGGGGCGCCATCAGGGCTGCAGAGGTATCTTCTCAGCTCCTCCCCTTCCTGAAGTATGTGGAGGGAGGCCCTGTGTGTGGTTAAGATGGTGCTGGCTGGCATCCATGCTCAATACCAGCGGCTTGTCTTCGCTCTACAGAGGGTTGAGACAGAACTTAATTGGGTCTTTGCCCTGAAAACGATGAGAGTCAGTCCTGTTGTCATGAGGGTCATTCTGTTCCTTCTCTGGCCTACCTGTCCCCTAGAGCCTCATCTCAGTAACTCTCTGATGCAAATCATGCTTCAGCCAACCCACCTGCACCTGGCTCCCAGAACTCCAGCACTCTTCCGCCATGTTGTTCTTGTTCATTACATTTTGTAACTGGCAGACACTTCCTTTGTGGTCCAGGCTGGTTTTTGAAACCAAAGTTCTCTTTGTCCTCCGTTTAAAGTTAGTGGTGTCCACCCCTATTCTTACACATTTTTAAAATTTAGGTGTTTTTTTTTTAATTAAAAATGTTTTATTGGCTGAATGGTGGTAGTGCATGTCTTGTCTTTAATTCCCGCACTTGGGAGGCAGAGGCAAGTGGGTTCAAGGCGGGTCTGATCTACAGAGCTAGTTCCAGGACACACACACACACACACACACACACACACACACACAC
>NC_022016.1:75261256-75263867 GCF_000317375.1 Microtus ochrogaster | reverse complement strand
CGAGAAAACAAAAAAAAAAAAGAAAAAAAGAAAAAGAAAAAAAAAGAGATTTTTATTGTTTTTGAGATCCAGGTTATAATCCTTTTTGTAATCCAAGTTGGCCTCTGCTGTGAGTAGCTGTCATAATGTAGTTTCTTAAAAATTATACATTTGTTTATTTTTGGCGAGGGTTTGTGTGCCCCAGCATGCATGTGGAGGTGAGAGGGCAGATTCCAGAAGCCAAATCTCTCCTCCTACCATGTGGGTGCCTAGGGCCATTTCGACTGCCAGGCTTGAGAGCAAGCTCTTTACCCACTGAGCCATTTTCTTGGCCCATCATTTATAATTTATCTAGTACATACATACAGTTTGAAGAACCAAATAGGAGGCTAGAGAGATGGCTTAGCAGTTATGAGCTCTTACTGCTCTTGTACAGGAACTGGGTTTGGTTATGATTATCCATGGGAGGCAGCTCACAGCTACTCGTAGCCCTAGTCCCGGGGGACCCAACCCCTTCTTCTCACCTCCTTGGGTTTCTGCACACGTTTGGTGCACACATATGGATGCAGACTTATGGGTTCCTGCACATGTATGGTGCACACATATGAATGCAGACTCACGTGCGTATACAGTTTTTTAAAAAATCAGATTGTGCTATCAGTCTTGTTGGGATAAGCAGCAGCTGCCTGACTCCCTCTAATTTATTACTTTTCACTTGACTATTGATTTATTGATTGACACAGGATGTAGCCCAAGCTGACCTTGGATTTATGATCCCCTGCTTCTGCCTCCTGAGGACTGGACGTCAACACATCCAGCTTTAATTCTTCAGATCCTTGTATCTCTACATTATACACTAGGCTGTTTCTTGACATCCCATTAACAAAGGTTAGACTCCAGCAATCATTTACACATGAGGGCTCCCTTACCCTCATCTGCACAATATAGTTACAAGTTTGGTCACCTCTGTATCTTTGTTCCTGCTGGCATAATCCTGTACGTGCTGTTGTTGTCTGGGTCATGCGGCCCACTAGGACTGTTTTTCCTTTGCCAACTTCTCATTTCTCTGGTTTATAATGATCTCTACTTTAGTTTTCTTTCTTTCCTTTTCCTTTCTTTTTTCCCTTTTTCTTTTACTTTTTGGTTTGGTTTTTCGAAACAGGGTTTCTCTGTGTAGCCCTGACTGTCCTGGAACTAGCTCTGTAGACCAGGCTAGCCTTGAACTCACAGAGATCTGCCTGCTTCTGCCTCCTGAGAGCTGGGATTAAAGGGCGTTTAGTTTTCTATATGCTTCATTTATCTCTTGACTCCTCCCAAGCTGTCAGACTGTCTTCTGTGTGCATGAGAGCACCCTCACTTTCTATCAACTTTAATCTTCTTATTTTTTTTTTTTTTTGTTTTTGTTTTTTGAGACGGTTTCTCTATGTGTAGTGCTGGCTGTTCTGGAACTTGCTCCTGTAGACCAGCCTAGCCTCCAATTCAAAGAAAACTACCTGCCTCCTCTGCCTCCCAAATGCTGGGATTAAAGGCATGCGCCAGCCACCTTTGCCCAGCTACTTTAATCTTATTGGAGTCTGTTCCTGGACTTCTAGATTTTTCCATCAGATCTGTGAACTCTCGGCCTGTGGTGAAGCTGCATTCTAAGCCTCTTTTTCATTTTTTATCATTTTATTTTGTTTATCTTTACCATTAGCCGTGACATCTATGCAGCCTTTTCCCGTGTTGGAACTCTGGTCTCTTGGACCTCATATTTTCCTTTCTTTATTTTTCTTTCACTGTTTTCGAGCACTTTGCCTTCTGGGACCAGAACACAGCAGGCAAAGTCTTAGAGCTGCCGGAGTGCTTGACTGATAGATACGCTTTGGCTGGGCTGGAAATGGATTTTGAAAGCTGTTTTCCACTGTCTTTTAGCTTCTGTTGTTGGTGTTAATGAGTCTGATGCCATTCAGAGCTTGAGCCTTTGGCTGTTTTTCTTCTGTGTCTCTGGAAGCTCCTAGAATTGTTTTTTGTCCCCAGAGTTCTGAAATTTCACATAATGTATTTGTTGTATGTCTATTCCTACTCATTTGTGCTGTCACTGACTGAAACCTATTATGGAAATTCAAGTTCTTCTATTTTGGGATAGTGTGTTGTTTTCTATATTTTATTTTTTCTCTTCTATTTAAAACCCCTTTCTGTTTTTTTCTGTTTTTTTTTTTTTCCTCTTTCTGTGCTGATTTGGAGGTACATGTTCTGAGCCTGGTTCTCTCCTTTTCTTATTTCGCTAATATTTTTCATCTCTTATTCTTTTGTTCTACTGTCTTACTGTTTATTTTATCTTCCAACTTTTCTGTTGAATTTCTATTTCTTCTCTTCCCTTCACTTCTCGCCTCTGCTCCACCAATTCTTTTTGGTTAGTATTTTTAAAAAACATTTTAATAGTTATCGTGTGTGTGTATGTGTGTGTGTGCGTGTGTGTGTGCGTGCGTGTGTGTGTGTGTGTGTGTGTGTGTGCACATCCAGATGCTATAGGAGTTGGTGTTCTCCTACAACATGGGTCCATGCAGGTCATTTGTAGACGTAAGTCACAAACGATGCCACAGCAGTTTGGAATTATAATTAACAGGGTAGTATTTATTTAAAGGGGAAAAAA
>NC_022016.1:75253664-75255081 GCF_000317375.1 Microtus ochrogaster | reverse complement strand
AGTGGCCGCTTTTTTAAAGGGAGAGAGACCACGCCCCAATGGGCGGGTATCTCAGCGGCTATAGGCTGGAGGAGCGGAAGGACCTCCCGCAACAGTCATTGGGTATGGCAGCAGGTGGTCTTACCAAGTCCTTGGTGAAGATTTCTGTTTTAAAGTTTATTTTTTTAAGTTTTCTACCCTTATCATAATCTCTTTCCTCCAAGTTCATTTCCCCTCTTGCTTGCCTCTTTCTTTAGATGCTGCGTCACCTTTCCTTGTCTCACAGATGAATGAGCTGTTATCTGGGGGAGGGTGGGGCTGCTCAGTTTAGACTGTTATCTGGGGGAGGGTGGGGCTGCTCAGTTTAGACTGTCCTGTTTGTGGTTCAGCTGATGTCTTGGGTGTCTCTAGTAGTCACGCCTGACTAGATTCCCCAGGGAATCTGTGAGCTCAGTTTTGTGTCTCCCAGTTTATCTGTATGGAGAGAGCAAAGTCTGTATTCTGCAAGAGTGAGGTGGGAATCACCGCGTGGTTGGCAGAGATATAAGGACAGCATTTCAGCCAGGTCCTCCGGAAGGCCTGCTGTGTAAGCTGGATGGTTTCTTGTCTTGCCAGTGTGAGATTGACTTTCTTACATCTGTTTGGGGCATTTCCAGATGTCTAGACATCCTTTCAGCCTGGCTTTCCTCATTCTCTTGACCTTAATGTTGGCTTGTTTGAGTTTTTGTAATACTAACTACCCAGAAGACTGAAGAACTGCAAATTTGAGTCAGCCATGGCAAGAGTGAGACCCTGTCTAGGTCCATAAAAAAGATACACACAGAATAACAGGTTTTTTTTTTTTGTGGGTTTTTTGTTTGTTTGTTTGTTTGTTTTGTTTTGTTTTAAACAGGGTTTCTTTGTGTAACCCTGACTGTCCTGGAAACTAGCTCTGTAGAGCAGGTTGGCCTTGAACTTGAAGAGATTTGAAGAGATTCACCTGCCTCTGCCTCCCCTGTGCTAGGATTAAAGGTATGTACCACCACTGCCCAGCTAACATTTGCTTTTGAGGGTGTGGGAATTGGAGCTCTCTCATAGGCCTCGTGGGTATTCCTCAAAAAAACCAGGCATGGTGGCACACACCTTTAATCCCAGCACTTGGGAGGTAAAGGCCAGTGGATCTCTGTAAATTCAAGGCCAGCCTGGTCTACATAGTGAATTCCAGAACAGCTAGAGCTATGTAGAGAGACCCTATCTCAAAAAAAAAAAAATTAAAAGTAAAATAAAATAAGAAATTAAAAAGGCTTAGTAGAACCTAACCTAGCTTACATATCCTTAAAAGAAATGAGAGCCGGGCGGTGGTGGCGCAGGCCTTTAATCCCAGCACTTGGGAGGCAGAGGCAGGCGGATCTCTGTGAGTTCGAGACCAGCCTGGTCTACAGAGCTAGTTCCAGGACAG
>NC_022016.1:75250533-75253039 GCF_000317375.1 Microtus ochrogaster | reverse complement strand
TAAAGGTGCCATAGCCATATGATGGAGCGTTACTCAGTAGTAAAGGTGCCATAGCCATATGATGGAGCGTTACTCAGTAGTAAAGGTGCCATAGCCATATGATGGAGCGTTACTCAGTAGTAAAAGGAGAAGAACCGATGCAGCTACAGCCTGGGTGAGTCTCAGACCATTACAGAGAGTGACAGAATCGGATGCCTAAGCCCTTGTGTTGTGCGATCCTCTAATCTTTCACACCTTGTTGTGCAAACAAATGCAATCGCCTGCTTGAAGTTGGTTTGTTTCCTCTACCTGAGCTGGAATTCTTTTCTTTCTTAAATTTTACTTTTGGGGGTTGCCTTAGCCTTTTATGTTTTCTCTTTTTTCAGGCCCCTGGTTTGATATGTATTTAACTGCTCGAGACTCTGTTGTTTTAAACTTTAATCCATTTATGGCCTTCAATCCGGACCCGAAGTCTGAGTATAACGACCAGCTCACCCGGGCAACCAACATGACTGTGTCTGCTGTCCGGTTTCTGAAGACACTTCGGGCTGGCCTTCTAGAGCCAGAAGTATTCCACTTGAACCCTGCCAAAAGTGACACCGATACCTTCAAAAGACTCATACGTTTTGTTCCTTCCTCCCTGTCCTGGTATGGAGCCTACCTGGTCAATGCATATCCCTTGGATATGTCCCAGTATTTTCGGCTTTTCAATTCAACTCGTTTACCCAAACCCAGCCGTGATGAACTCTTTACTGATGCAAAGGCCAGACACCTCCTGGTCCTAAGAAAAGGAAACTTCTATGTCTTTGATGTCCTCGATCAAGATGGGAACATTGTGAGCCCCTCAGAAATTCAGGCACATCTAAAATACATTCTCTCAGACAACAGCCCTGTGCCCGAGTTCCCCCTGGCATATCTGACCAGTGAGAACCGAGATGTCTGGGCAGAGCTCAGACAGAAGCTGGTGCATGGTGGCAACGAGGAAACTCTGAAGAAAGTGGACTCTGCTGTGTTCTGCCTCTGTCTAGATGACTTCCCGGTGAAGGACGTTACCCATTTGTCTCACACCATGCTGCATGGTGATGGCACAAACCGCTGGTTTGATAAGTCCTTTAACCTCATCGTAGCCAAGGATGGCACTGCCGCCATCAACTTTGAGCATGCGTGGGGGGATGGTGTAGCGGTGCTTCGGTTTTTCAATGAAGTGTTCAAAGACAGCACTCAGACCCCTGCCATCACCCCCCGGAGCCAGCCAGCTGCCACCAACTCCTCTGTGTCTGTGCAGAAACTCAGCTTTAAGCTGAGCGATGCTGTGAAGGCTGGCATCACCACTGCCAAGGAAAAGTTTGATGCCACCATGAAAACCCTCACCATTGACTCCATTCAGTTTTATAGGGGTGGCAAGGAATTCTTGAAGAAACAGAAGCTGAGCCCTGACGCGGTGGCCCAGTTGGCCTTCCAGATGGCTTTCCTGCGACAATATGGCCAGACAGTGGCTACCTATGAGTCCTGTAGCACCGCAGCCTTCAAGCACGGCCGCACCGAGACCATCCGCCCAGCCTCCATCTTCACGAAGAGGTGCTCCGAAGCGTTTGTCAAGCAGCCCTCCAAGCACAGTGTGGGCGAGCTTCAGCACATGGTGGCAGAGTGCTCCAAATACCACGGCCAGCTGACCAAGGAAGCAGCCATGGGTGAGGCATGGGCAGGGAGCACACTGGGTCTTGTTGCCCTCTGCGAACCTTGCTAATATTCCACCCGCAGCTGATCGCTACCCTTCACTTGGTTCAGTCCACGTCTCAGCTCCCAAAATGTGTTTGGTTTGTTTGGTTTCCTACCCTAGCTAGGTCTGAACAGCCAGAGCAGCCACTAGAGACCAGAATCTGCTTCTGAGCAGCTATGGAGAACTTTCTCCCCATTTCAGGTCACTTTCAGCTGTTGTTCTCCTGCCCCTTCCTGGTCATGGATCCATTTTTGGCAGTTTAGGGTTTCTAAGTCTGCCCTCTTACTTCACCTCAGCTGCAGTGTTGGCTCTGTAAATAGGTCATCTTAGAAGCTCATCACAATTTTTTTTAAAGATTTATTTATTATGTATACAACATTCTGCCTCCATGTATGCCCGCATGCCAGAAGAGGGCGCCAGATCTCATTACAGATGGTTGTGAACCACCATGTGGTTGCTGGGAATTGAACTCAGGACCTCGGGAAGAGCAGCCAGTGCTCGTAGCCATTAAGCCGTCTCTCCAGGCCCACTCATCACAGTTTTAAGGTCAAGAATTCAGGTCCTGGAGAGGATCTCATAGCCTAGTCCTGTTCTGTAGCCCTTAACAAAGCCCTGAGACTAAGAGGCACCCAAAACATCTAGTTATTCTCCATTTTGAAGTCAGGAAGCTAAGCCATTGACCCAGTGTTATACAAGGCAGAGATCAAAACCCTGGCTAGAAGCCGGGCGATGGTGGCGCACGCCTTTAATCCCAGCACTTGGGAGGCAGAGGCAGGCGGATCTCTGTGAGTTCGAGACCAGCCTGGT
>NC_022016.1:75239474-75250433 GCF_000317375.1 Microtus ochrogaster | reverse complement strand
ATGCTTTTTCCAATTTGTTCCTCCCACTTAGTCTTTTACATGGGAACTTTGAGTTTTACCCCAGTTTTCTCTGCGCCCCCCCCCGCCGTGTACCTGTGTGCATATGTGTTGTTGAAGAACAAACCCAGTATGTGTGTGTGTGTGTGTGTATGTGTATATGTGTTTGTGTATTGTGTATGTGGGTGTGTATGTGAGTGTATTGTGTATGTGCGTGTATATGGGTATATTTGTGTGTGTGTGTAGTGTACCACGCCTGTCTGCGCTCTATGCGCTACCATACAGTTCGTTAACCAGGCAAGGGGCTGGAGATTGAAACACACAAAGACACACAGACAGAGAGACATGGGTCATCCTTGAAATAGGAATGCCCGAAGAATGCCCCTTTATTGTGTACCAGAGCCGCTTATATAGGGATCCTTAACTGATAGCCACGCTCCAGTCAAACCCACCAGAAACCACTCTCCAGCCATCAGGAACTTCTGAGGGTCTCTTGCTCAGAACAGCTGCAAGCATTACAAGTTGTTTACCAGAAATTCAGGATCTGGGAGGTTCACAGCCCCCAACATGGGCGTATTATGTATGTGTATGTATGTGTGTATGCATTTGTGTGTGTGTGTGTGTGTGTGTGTGTGTGTGTGTGTGTGTGTGTGTGTGCATGTGTGTTGTTGAGGAATGAACCTAGGGCCTTACCCAATGAGCTTTGTTTCAGTTGTGAAGTCCGTTGTTCTCTTCACGTCTCTCCTACCGTCTTGACTGATTGGCTGATTCAGTCTTTTTGCTTATTTTCTTAGATTTATTACTTTATATGTGTGAGTGTTTTGCTTGCATGCATGCATGTGCACCATGTACATTCCTGATGTCTGTGGAGGTCAGAAGAGAGAGTTACAGGCAGTTAAGAGCCACCATGTGCATTCTGAGACTTGAACCTGGGTCCTCTGCAAGAACAAATTCTCAACAGGGCCAACGCTCCAGCCCTTGTTTGTTTTTTGAGACAGGGCCTCTCTATGTAGTCCTGGCTGTCCTGGAACTTACTATGTATAACAGGCTGGCCTTGAACTCACAGAGATCTTCCTGCCTCTGTCTCCTGAATGTTGGGATATTAAAGGTGTGTGTCCCCACGCATGGCCTTTTGTTTGTTTTTAAAACATGGTTTTTGCCATGTTGTCCATGCCACCCTTGAACTTGCAATCCTCCTACGTCAGCTTCCCAGGTTCTGGGATTCCCGGCGTGTAACAAATCAGTGTTTTAGCATCATGCTTTCACTTAGGCTCGTGTTTAGCCTGTCTATTGACAGCTGAGAATATAGTTTTTAGGCATTCTGGAGTGACCTGCCCTATGCTGAGCTAGAGGCATGTGTGCAGGGGTAGAAGAGACCCTTGTCCCACTGTTGTGTGAAAATGGTTCCTGTCGTGGTGGGGGCTTTGCTTCTGTCCTCTTCACTGGGGAGAGTCTAAGGCTTTGGCTTTCCATTTTGTCTCCGACAGGCCAGGGCTTTGACCGGCACTTGTTTGCTCTACGGTATCTGGCAACAGCCAGAGGGATCACCTTACCCGATTTGTACCTAGATCCTGCATACGGGCGGATAAACCACAACATCCTGTCCACGAGCACTCTGAACAGCCCAGCAGTGAGCATTGGTGGCTTCGCCCCTGTGGTCCCTGATGGCTTTGGCATCGCATATCTTGTTCATGATGACTGGATGGGCTGCAATGTCTCCTCCTACTCAGGACGCAATGCCCGAGAGTTCCTCCACTGTGTCCAGAAGTGCTTAGAAGACGTGTTCGACACCTTAGAAGGCAAGGCCATCAAAACTTAGCTTCTCGGTGGGTGAAAAGCCTCCATTCTTCCTCATCCTGAACATGGGTGTCCATGTAGCCGGTAGGTACTATTTTGTGTCTAACAAAGCCAGTACCAAGGTGCTTAAACAGTCAGTGCTGCAGGTATGTGCTGGAAGATTCCAGATGAAGATCATGAGAGATTATTGCCACTTAAAGCCCTTTGTTCATAAGACAAGGTTTGGAAAACTAACTCAGTGTATTTATTATTTAAACAGAAATAAAATTCAGTTGTTGCTTGGAGATACGATTCCATTTTTTTCTCCCCCACCTTGTTTCCTAATTCCTCAAAGAACTTTGCAGCAGCATGATCAGTGGCCTGGGGACCCCAGCCTTGGGGTGACATGGGTCCTGTTTATCTGTAAGCTTGCTCCAGTCTCTGGGGTGCAGTCTGTTTGAATGCACTGCTCCCTAAGGCGTGGACTAACCTGCTCCTGGCAGGCCAGCTGCAATAGCTCTTCACATGGCTTAGAAGACTTCTTGATTTTATTCCTTTCTAGCCAGATGAGACATTCCAGTTTTAATTATTTTTATTTGTTTTAATTGAGTGTCTGCGTGTGGCTATGTGCACGTGAGTGTGGTGCTCACAGAGGCAGAGGTGCCAGACCCCTTGAGCCTGGAGTTACAGGCGATAACGAACTGTCTGATATGGGTGCTAAGAACTGAACTTGGGTCCTCTGGAAGAACAGCACGTGTTCTTAACCTTAGAGCCATCTCTTTTTCCCAGGAATTCCCGTTCCAATAGACATGTGTTTCACTGGCAGGAGCCTGTGTGCTAATTTAGGTAGCAACACATGTATATATTTTGTAGTAGAGAATCTATCCACTTAGGGGAATGAGCACTACTTTTTTCACTCCCATTTGTTAGGATGCTGCTGTAACATGAAGGGAAAATTTGCTGTGTGTGTGTGTGTGTATGTATGTCTTTTGTCTGTATATAATCTTACTGTCTCCAGTGGCATCCTACTGAGTTCTTGGTACAGCAGAGATTGGAATTCTGATACAGGTCCCTTACGAATCACTTCTTATTCATTCCTTCATTTAATCTTCTTTCTAGTTTCCATGATGAGATGTTCATATCAGGATTAGCTATACCTTGGGTGAAGTTCCTGGCACATGGATGCTCTGCATGGTCTGCTGGGATGTTTGCCCATTCTTACCTGTTTTCTGGGGGAGCTTCTGACTGCATTTGAATACCTAGTTTCCTGTAGCATCACTGGTTAAGACTGATGCACCACTGAATCATGGAAGGCTGAAAATTATACTTAACACTTAGGTTCAGGGGGATGGCATTGCAGCACCCCTTGGTGCATGCTGATAGCAGTGCCCAGTGTCCTTGTCACTCTCCTGAGCCTTTCTTCTTGTCTTAGACTCAGGATAAAATGGCGGCTTGGGTGATGTAGTTGTAGTTCTTCTTGTCATTGTGATAAAAAGCAACTTGAGCAAAGATTTGTTTTGGCCCTTGGTTTGAGAGGGTATGGTCCATCCTGGTGAGGACAGCTGCTGGTGATGTGGTCGCAGAGGGATGGGCCAGAAGTTGAGACTGAGCTGTATAGGCCAGGGAAGACTGGGGTAGAGTGGGGTGGTTCTCTGATCTCTGTCGGGTAGAGCTTTCCAGCTGTGGCCAGTTAGGGGAGAAGTGCCCATTCCTGTAAATAACCCCTCACCTATGTGCTATAAGGAAGCCCAATAAACTCATTAGTTCCTCACAGTGCATTTTGGTGGAATTGTGCTTCAGTTTGTCACTGGGACCTTGGGAGAAGCGGTTAGGTAGGGTGGCTTACAGTTCACCGGGACCTTGGGAGAAGCAGTTAGGTAGGGTGGCTTACAGTCCCCTGGGAGTGCATTTTAGCAACACTTGGCATAGTCAGCAGGATACAGGAACATGGGGTGATTTGGGGAAGAGCAATGGTGTCCCTGATGTGAGGAGGAGACCAGCAGATGAAGTGGAGTTGTGTGATTGGGGTGGGATTATATGCTAGTTTGAATGTAATTGGCCACCATAACTCACAGAGAATAGCACTATTGGGAGGTATGGCCTTGTTAAAGGAAGTGTGTCACTATGGGGGCAGGCTTCTAGGTCTCTTGCTTAACTTCACTTCGTGTTACAGTCCACTTCCTGCTCCCTTCCGATCAAGAACCATTCTCCACCATGTCTGCCTGCACACTGCCATGCTCCCCACCATGATGCTAATGGACTGAACCTCTGAACTGTAAGCCACCACCTCAATTAAATGTTTTTATATGTAAGAGTTTGCTATGGCCATGATGTCTCTTCACAGTAATAAAAACCCTAACTAAAACAGGGTATTTTGTGGAGGACTTTTTTTGACATGGTGGTGTTTTCCTATAGGGCTTTGTGGGAAGAGTGGTCCAGGCATGGGCAGTGCAAAAATTAGCGAGATATGTAACTAAGGTGTGGCCAGCAGGGCAGGAGCGGTCAGTGCAGGAAATCCCAGGATGTCAGGCTTCCTCCAGGCGGTATGGAGTGCTGTGCCTGCCTGATAGGCAGGGTATAGAGATGTTTGAGACCTGTGTGAGTAACACACCAGGGATGGAGGTATCAGCAAGCAGTTGCTATGGTAATAAGAGATCTATGCGAGGCAGGGCAAGGACAGTCCAGAGGGAGACTGGGGATGTGGGGGCATGGTGACAGTAAGAAAGGGACATGAGTCTCATGGCTTTGGCATTAGCATTGCTGACTCAGCAGGAATATTGGATAAAACAGATAGGAAAATGGAGGTTGATTGAATGTTTTCTATGACTAAGGAGCCAAAAGAGGAAGAGGGCTAGTAAACAGAGCCCCTCCTGGAACCCCCAAACCTGGGAGGAATATGGTCACAATTCGGAGGGAGTGGCCCATTAGCAACCAAAGATACTCCATGAGTCTGACCTTTGAGAAGGGAAAATCTTATCGAGCATGCAGACAGGGGTCTAAACAGTGTTCTGGTGTAAAAGACCGTGATAATCAAAGGCTGTTCCACACTGGAACTGCTAGAATAGCTTTAAACAGGCAATGAAAGAATCTCCGGCAGCCTGGCTTGTGAGGCTGTGACATGGGAGCCGATGGAGATCAGTCCGAGTGCTGCAGAAGCAGAGAAACTGAGCACTAGTAGCACACGTCAATCCTGAGACAAGCTGCATGGCCTGAGGCAGTACGAGGGACTCGGTCTCCATGGATATCAAGGGCCAGAGGACCACAGAGGAAGGCCAGGCTCTATTGAGGGAACCAGGTATGAGGCAAACAGTGTATGATGCCCAGTTGACCGGTGGATGTGCTGGTTTTGATGCCCCTTCCCCTCACCTCCCTAGTGTCTCTCCCCTGGTTAAATCCCTACTTTTTGCACACGTGCATCTCCCAGGGTGACCTCCAGACCCTAGTGAGTGTTGTGTGGAACCTCATTAGGCTGCTTAGCGTCCCGGTCTTTTACACACAGCACGCATTACCTAGTCTGTTCCCACTCTGTGGTTTGAATGAGAAATATCCTCCTTTAGTCTCTGGCATTTGAATATTTGGTCCCTGTCTTAGTTAGGGCTACTATTGCTGTGAAGAGATTCCATGACCATGGCAATACTTAGAAAGAAAACCTTTAAATAGGGTGGCTTGCTTACAGTTTCGGAGGTCATGACAGGGAGCATGGCGGTGTGCAGGCAGATGTGCTGCTGGAGCTGAGAGTCCTACATCTTGACCAGAAGACAGCAGGAAGTCTACTGATAACACTGGGTGATAGCCTAAGCATATGAAACCTCAAAGCCTGCCCCCACAGTGACACACTTCCTCCAAAAGGCATACCCACTCCAACAAAGCCACATCTAATAGTGTGGTTCCCTATGAGATTATGGGGACCCATTACATTCAAACTAAAACATTCCACTCTCTGGCCCCCATAAGCTTATAACAATATCATAATGCAAGATTCATTTAGTCCCTTCAAAAGTCCCAATAGTCTATCACAGTCTGAACATTGTTCTAAAGTTCAAAGTCACTTCTGAGATTCATGCAATCTCTTAATTGCAATCTCCTATAAAAAGCAGATCACGCACTTCCAACATACAATAGCACAGGATTTACATTACCATTCCAAAATGTAGGGACAGGAGCATAGCAAGAAAATACTGGACCAAAGCAAGACCAAAATCAGCTGGGCAAACTCCGAACTGCATCCCCATGTCTGCTGTCAAAACGCTCTTCAGATCTCCAGCTCCATTCCGCTTTGTTGACTGCAGCACACGTCTCTCTCTTGTTCCGGTTCCACTCCCTGTTAGCAGCTCTCCTTGGCAGGTGTGCCAGGACTCTGGCATCTCTAACATTTGGGTTCTCCAAGGCAGTCCAGGCTTCAACTTCACAGCTTCACACACGGCCTCTCTACTAGACCTCCATTCAGGGACACCCCTGACACATGCCTGGCCTCAGCAGCCTTATTCCATATCTCCTTTCTTCTACCCTTAACTCTAAACCCAGAATCAAGTGCCAAAGCTAAATTCTGCTGCTTGCTGGAGTTGAAACATGCCCCCCCCACCCCGCATGCAATTACACCTTCACCAGCTTTTTGTCTTTCACTGACTAAGCTTGGCTGTGCTTGGACTTGCTCTGTAGACCAGGCTGGCCTCAAACTCAGAGATCCACCAGCCTCTGCCTCTGAAGAGCTGGGATTAAAAGCATGTCCCTCCCCACTTGGATCTAAGTTTTTCTTTAGTTTCTTTCTATGTGTTGGAAACTTGGCTGGGTGGGATCTTGCCCTTTAATCCATTTGTTAATCTGTTTATCTCCTTGGACATAGGATTTAGCTCCATTCCACTCCTAGTGCTCTTTTTCTCCTCAAAATTTACTTTTTGTGATTGCTCAGCTTTCTCCTTTTCATTATAAATCTTCATTAGCGTTACCACTAATATCCACATGACAGAGTCTGTATACTAAGCTGTTTTGAGATTTCTCCTGCCAACAAATTAATCCAAAACTCTCCACTTTAGCCTCAGGCAAACTCTTTGGAAAAGGTCAAAGGGCAGCCACTTTCTTTACCAGAATATCACATGAATGACCTCTAGGCAACATGCTCAAATTTTCCCTCTAAAACCTCTAGTGAGCCCTACATAGTTCAAATAACTCTTAGCATTGCTGTCTTCCATGCTCCTACTAGTATGTGTACGGCTCTTTAAGTAGTGTTTAAAGCATTCCACTGCTTTCCAAACCCAAAGTACCATAGTCTAAATTCCTCCAAACAAACACATAGGCCTATCACAGCAATACCCTAGTCCCTGGTACTAGCTGCTGTCAGCATCCAATTGGTAGCACTGTTTGGGGACATTTAGGAGGTATGGCCTTGCTGAGGACTGGCTTTGAGGGGGAAAGGATTTTCTCTCTTTGCTCCATGCTTCCAGTCCAAGATGTGAGTTCTCAGTATCCAATTCCTGCCACTCATTGCTATGCTTCCTGCCCTGTTGGACTCTTATCCCTCTGGAGTTGCCATAAAGTCTGCTGCAAGTTGCCTTGGTCATGGTGTTTTAGCACAGCAACAGAAAAGTAACTAATAGAACTCCCTGGTCTCGTCACTGTTGTACTTGATTGTGGCCTGAGATCACTTCTGATTCCCGGGTACTTTGATTCACAGGAGGCCACAGATCTATCCTAAATGAAATACTGTGAATAATTCCTAACTGGCTCTAAATTTAATCCGCATCCATGGCTTTCTCCTTGTGTTAGATTTTCTTTCTGCTCTGAACCATTTTCCCTAACTGGAAGGTAGTGGGCAGAATCTGCTCTTGTCACCTTTCTTTAAGGAACACAGGCCAAGTTCCTTTTCCGCTGTTTCCTACTTTAGGGAGTAGCAAGAGGCAGCTGCTAGGAAAAAGGTTTTATCTTTACATCTGAAAACAGCCAGATTCTTCTAGCATGTCAGAAGCAGTTGATGACGGGCGTAAGTTTGTTCTTGATGCCAAGAAGGGCTGACAGGTCTGAGTCAGGCTGGCTCCATCTGGAGGCTGCAGGGCACTGACAGCTGGGGCCCTGGGCTGGTTCCAAGTGGGTACTGGGTCACTAGAGAATAGAGTAGCCTGTTTGCTTTCTTTTTCTCCTCTTCCCCTCCCCCTCCTTTTTGTTTTGTTTTATTTTTTTAAGACAGAGTTTCTCTGTGTAGCCTTGGCTGTCCTGGAACTCACTCTTTAGACTAGGCTGGCCTTGAACTCAGAGATTCACCTGCATGTGCCTCCTGAGTGCTGGGATTATGGACATGAGCCCTACCGCCAGGCACTCCTGTCTGCACACTGATCCTATCATTACTGTTTCCTGTTGTTTCCGTGTACTGAGGCTCACCCCATGCTAAGCATGCGGTCAGCATCGGGTCCATACTTGCGGCAGCCCCACACCACCTCCTGTGACGATGCAGCCCATTCCTCTGGGAATGCTTCTGCTAGACAATCTTAGGCTCTAACCTGGGAGAGGCATGTCTGGTGGGCAGGCAGTTAAGCCGGGAAACTTGTGTTTTCATCAATTTTCTCAGTGGGGAAGACTGGTTGAAGAGACACTGCAGCTAACGGCTTATGTCCCCCCCCCCCCATGTTCCCAAATGTGTGAGCTCCGGTGTAACATCCATTCTAAGCATTAGAGAAGCCCTTGGGAAACAATGCCAAAGGGATGTGTAGATGCATAAAAGGCGCCAGGAAACAAACAAACAACAAAAATCCAGTGCCAAGAGCCCTGCAGCTTTCTGGAGGGCTGGACCGAAAGCCACCTTCCTTCCCTCATCCCCAGGGACCCACCAGGACACCACCTGGACCCATTCCGGGCTCACCCACTGGCGCCTGTGTATGATGACTGCCACGGCCAGCCAAGCACAGCCCTGGGTGTTTCTCCTCACACAGAGAAGCAGAAGAGGCTGCTGTACACAAAGCAGGCAGCCCAACACTCCACAACCTTCACACTGTCCGTCACAAAAAAACATGTTTAAAGATGATACTTAAAGAGCGGCTCAGGGATAATTTAAGGGCAGACTGAGCACTTTTACTTAACGTCCAAACGAAAGCCAGTAGTAGGGAGCAGTGGGATGGCTCGGTGGATAAAGGTGCTTGTCACTAACCTGATTTTGACTCCCAGGAGCCCACATGGTAGAAAGAAAACACATAATTACAAACATCCTTTGTCCTCTGTACATGCATCATGGTACACGTGTGCCCTCCCGTACACAAACTTAAAAATGGACTAGTAAGGTGGTGGTTCCATGGGTAACGGCACTTGTAAAGCTGATGACCTGAACTGGATCACTGGAACCCATGGTGGAACCAGAGAGCCGACTCCTGCGACGTGTCCTCTGATCTCCACAGTCTGCTCGCACCTCCATCGCCTCAGACTCGGGAAACTGCCTTTTATTTACAGCTAGCACAGTGAGCAGGCCTGGTAATGCCGTTTGGGCTAATCTCATCAAGTAACACACTCCACAGCCGAAACTGTCATTTTTCACATGAAGAAAATAAGGTCCCAAGATGGGAGGCACTTGCCCAGGATTCGCAGTGAAGCTGATGCTGAGGCCAGTGACCACTCCCCTATCCCCCTCGGCATCAGACACCATAGCTGACAAGCCTCGGGAGGAATACCTCTGCAGGGAGTGAAGCAGGGCTCAGCCTCGCCTCACTGAACATTTGTCCCTGCACACACTGAGCTAATAATTAACATGTTCATTTGCAACACCATCTGTCAATTTCTTTTTCACATCAATGGGTCTGTTTGACCTGTTTATCAATCTACTTGGCTACCACAGAGCTAATACCATGCTAGCTTAACTGCCACTTCTCTGTACACTGTGCCATGTGGGACATAAGTCTGTGAATTGGGGATTTCAGAACTGACTCAAGTTTAGTTCCACTAAACCGTAACTGCAATTTCATTTAAGTTTATACATATAAATTTTTTGAAAATGAGTGTCTGAACATCAAATCTTCCTATCTGTCATCATAACTTAGGTCTTTAATGTCTTTCAGTGATGCTTAATGCTATTCTCCATTGTTGTAAATTCCTTTAAGATTAAATCCTAGCGACTGTGAGGAAGGAGTGTATTTTCTTGCTGTTACATTTCTTTGTGGTACTGGAGAGTGCACCCAGGGAGTCATGCATGCTGTACAAGTACTCTGTCCCCAAAGACAGCCTACCCTAGGCTGCTATTAGAAAAGGCATCTTTTCTTAAATTATGTTTTGCTTAATGTATTGAAATGCCATTTATTTCTGTATAGATCTTAAATCTAGCACCTGTCAACTCTTTTGGACTTTTTACTAAGTTCTTTGCTCTTTCATCACTCTGGTGGGGCCCAGCACGTGGAAGGGAGGCAGTGACAGGGGGAGTCCTCACTCCACCCTGACCCCAAGGGGAGCACTTGAGTGTCTCATCACTTACTGAACACCACACTTGCTCTTGGTGTTCTCCTGAGTTTTAGTTGGTTAAGAGTTTCTTTGTTGCTGTTTCTGTTAAATGGGTAGATACCTGTTTGGCACAATCTGTTTCATTTTTCCTTTACTTCTTAATGACTACTTGGGTTCCTTCACCTTCTAGAACCAAGAGATCCCTTTAATATTTAATGTTATGGACTTAATATAGAGACGACAAACAAGAAAGGCTTTTCCCAGTCCAGGGCTACAGCTTGCTTCTAGGGTAGCCTATGACTTGGGGGAGGATGGAAGCCCTGCTCTGTCAGGGGCAGAAGTGCTCAGAAAAAGAAAACTCAGGGGCTTAGTAAATACAACATAGTTGCCAGACTTGAAAGGAAGCAGGGTCGGCCCCTCCCTACCATGCTCAGATACAGCCAGTTTTGCCAGCTCCCTTTGTTAGACCCTCTCAGCCAGCCTGGGGATGGCATGCCTTTTTCTACTCTCAGAAGTGGAAGAACACGGACTAGAGAGATGAGAAGGCTTAGCAGCTAAGAGCACACACCGCTCTTGCACAAGACCTGAGTTTGGTGCCTACAACTCACATTGGGTGGGTCACAACACCCTCTTCTGGTCTCTGAAGGCATCTGCACTCACACCCACACACCTACATATAAATACAAACAAGTGCCGGGCGGTGGTGGCGCACGCCTTTAATCCCAGCACTTGGGAGGCAGAGGCAGGCGGATCTCTGTGAGTTCGAGACCAGCCTGG
>NC_022016.1:75227308-75239374 GCF_000317375.1 Microtus ochrogaster | reverse complement strand
ACTGAATAAGGATGATACCAATGTGCATGTCAAACTGGATACAGAAAAACTTACACAAAGAACTAGAGGAAACTGAGAAAGTCTGGGAAAGGGAGTCTGAACTCCAGTCACCATGCAATACAACAAATGTCTAGTGTCCAAAAAAAAAAAAAAAAAAATACAAACAAGTATACAAAATTAAAGATAAAATCTTTGTTTCTGCTCCAGTAGAATACTGGAGAAATACAGTCTGTGTAACAGGTTTTCCAAATGGTGGGTTCCCACGTATCCTCATGGCCTAGTACTACACTGAGCGACTCTGCTGTGTGGGGAATCTTTGGTTCCAGGAGACTCAGCAGGCCATGAAGCTGTCTTCATTCCAAAGAGTTGTCTGGAAGCAGATATGGGCCATGGGGATAAGCCAGGACCAGCGAGAGGTGCTTCAGGGATCACAGAGGCTGATTCCACATGAGGAAGAACTTCCAGGTTGACTCTGACAGGAAGTGCTCTATCATATCACAGCAAATGAAGAGGCTAGCCATCAGTCAGGAATGTGGAAAGGAAGGATACTTGCCTGGAGTGAGGTCTGGGGTGAAGTGAGCTGCTAACAGATGCCTGGGTTTACTGGAGAGCCATGGAGATCAGGGTGTGTTTTAGTTTGGGGCTGCTGGGCTCACAGCATCATTCCATAGGCTTCTCTGCCCTTGGTGCCACTTGGCCTTCAAGCCTTTGATCTTGTAGGTGGACCTGCCTATTTCCCAAGAGCTGCCTTTATAAGCTGCGTGCTCCTGTGTATTTTGCAAACCGGCTCAGGTGCAGAGAAGGCATGAGAAAGCAGAGACCCCCAGAGTCCGTGCGTATTTGTGGAGGGAGTATTGCACACACTACCTTCGCACACCAGTGGGGCTTTATTGGTGGGACTCAGAACCGTGACAAACCCCAGCATGCAGACTGAGGGCTGGTACAGGTGCTAGGAGATTGCGATGAGAAGCCTCCGTGGGATTTGCTGCTCAGGGCCCTTTTCTCCTCTCAGTTCTTCCGGGCAAGTTTGTAGGAACATAATTCAGCACTTCACAAACTGATGGGTGACCTCGAAGATCCCCACAGACTCCTGAGCCTTCTCGTCATAGTCTGTCCAGTCCTGTGAAATAAGGCAGCATTAGCCTCTCAAGGCAGAACGGACAGTGTGGACAGTGAAGACCCACGGTTCCAAAGCTCAATGCAGGCTCTGACTCAGCAGGTCACGACCACAGGAAACCCTTGACAGAACAGACAACTCAGGCCTGAACTCCATCTCCCAGTCCTATACCAGGCAAGTTTTCATGTTACTTCCTCAAACCTAAGTTCAGCCCTTGATTTATTTATTTATTTTTTCAAGACAAGTTTTCTTGTGATCTGTGGCTGTCCTGGAATTTGCTTTGTAGACCAGGCTGGCCTCAAACTCCTCTGTAGACCAGGATGGCCTCAACTCAGAGATCCACCTGCCTCTGCCTCCCGAGTGCCTGGATTAAAGGTTTGTGTTACCATCACCAGGGTTTTGAGTTCTGCCCTTTATTTAAAAAGGGAGAAAAGAGACTTGAGAGTGAATGTTGAAAGAATGAAATGGAACATGGAAACATGGTTAGCACAGAAACCAGCAGTTACAAGGAGCCATGCTAATAGAACTGGTGTCCTTCCTTCACAGCTGGGACAAAGACTTGTCTATCTGCAGGGCTGAAACAATACTATAGGTGATCACCACAAGTGCTTCAACTACTGCTCCCAGGGAGATGGGTTAGCCTCCTATGAGCATCTGTCCCAGGTTTTCACCAACAGGTAAAGTAAATACCTCTGTTTATGTGTTTAAGAGCAGCGTATTCAGCACTCGGGAGGCAGAGGCAGGTGGATCTCTGTGAGTTCGAGACCAGCCTGGTCTACAGAGCTAGTTCCAGGACAGGCTCCAAAGCCACAGAGAAACCCTGTCTCGAAAAAACAAAACAAAACAAAACAAAACAAAACAAAACAAAACAAAAAAAGAGCAGTGTATTTCCTACGTAGCTCACGGCCACCAGCACTGTAACTCAAGCCTGAATGAAGCTTATCTACTGTGCACGTCCCATGTCAAGCACGTTCAGCCTTCTCGCATGTACACACATGGGACTGCACTCCAGCACTGTACGTAGAGCCATTTAAATAGCAGATTCACTAACAAGAAGCACCCAAATTCAGAGATAGCTCTCCACTGAGAATCCCCATTTACCAAAAAAATAATTCCTACCAGGTACCATATAGCACCTTGCCAGATCCCCAAGTCTCACCTTCTCTTGCAGATTGATGTCACTGAAGACTGTCCCTGACTCCACACCTTCAGCAGCAAACCCGGCCTGCAAGGGACAGGAAAAGAGAGTGAGGCTGGGGAAAGACAGCGCCTGTGAAGACTAGCCCAGGGCTGGGCTTGCTAGCCAAAGCCTTCACGATGAAAGCAACTGCAGCATAAGCAGCGGCTCCTGACAAACCCGAGCTTCCAGTGACTCGCACTCCACGGTGTATCTAAGTTACAGCCCTGGCCTAGAAGACTGCCTTGGCTTCCTTCTGTTGCTGCAATATCATCATGATCCAAAGGCAGCTTGGGGAGGAAGGGTTTACTGCTGTAGCCCATGGCCCAGGGAAGCCAAGGCAGGACCCTGGAGACAGGAACCAGCAGAGGCCATCTAGGAAGACTGCTTCTAGCCCGCTTGCCTACTTTCCTTTCTCTTCTCTTTTCCCCCCTTTCTCCTTCCTTTCCCTTCATTACTTCTTGAGACAGGTCTCACTATGGAGCTCTGGTTGACCAGGAACTTACTATGAAAACCAGGCTGGTTTTGAGCATACAAAGATCCATCTGCCTCTGCCCTGCAAGTGCTGGGACTAAAGGCGTGTGGCCATGTCTAGCCTCAGCTATCTTCCTTATATATCCCGGGCTCACCTCAATAGGCAATCAGGACAGTTCTTCAGTTGAGGCTCCCTATTCTGGTGATTCTGGTTTGTGTTAACAAAAACTAGCCCAGAACAAAGGCAGGAGTGGGGTAAATTCTCCATCACCTCTGTCTGTTAAAGGACCTGGGTACACACTCCACTCTTCTCTGACTGAACCTTAGTTTTTAGTTTATGTTTTGTTTTGATTTTTCTGAGATAGGGTCTTCTCTACACAGCTCTGGCTGTCCTAGGACTCCCTATGTAGACCAGGTTGTAAGAGTCAGACAGACCTGGGTTCAGTTTACAGCCTTCTGCTTACTAACTACAGGACCCTGGCAAACCGCACTGTGGTAGTTTGAATGTATTTGGCCCCCATAAACTCATAGGGAATGGCACTATTAGGAGGTGTGGTTTTGTTGGGATAAGTATGGCCTTGCTAGAGGAAGAGTGTCACTGTGGGGACAGACTTTGAGGTTTCTTATGCTTAGGATACCATGCAGTGTCCTCTGCCTGCAAAATGTAGGTCTCTCAGCTCCTCTACCACATCGCCTGCAGGTCGCCGTGCTCCCCGCCATGATGATAATGGACTAAAGCTCTGAAACCCTAAATCAGCCCCAATGAAATGTTATCCTTTATAAGAGCTGCTGTGGTCATAGTGTCTCTTCCCAGCAATAAAACCCTAACTAAGACATGCGCAGTCTCTGACATTCCCTTGTATGAAATTAGGATGAATCACTCCCTAGGGTTACAGTAAGGATGAAATGAAGTAACATGTAAAGGAAACAGGCATGGAGCACAGCATACAGCAGGCATTTAATAAGGACAATTACTATTCATAGAATTCCTGGCTTGTGTTATAGCTCAGTGCTAACACTGAAGGGAAGAGCAAGATGGAGAATTCCTATTTCACAGTTTCTGTAAGAAGCAAAGTTGTTACTACATTCCCTCCCCCGAGAGTCCTCTTAAAAATACAAACCTGGGGCTGGAAGTCAATTGGTTCAAGGCCACGACACTCAAACTCTACTATTGTCTTGAACTTCTCATTATCTTCAGCCTAGAAAGGAAGCATATTGGGGAGGCAGGCCCAATAGGTCCCCAGGAGACCCATGCCCTCTGTCCTTTCTGCTATGTGGATCCTTACTGGACCCATGAGCCCAGAACAGGACCCAGAACAACTTAGCCCTTTTTAAAAGAAGCCTGACTTGGACATCGCTCTCAGGAGGACCTTCTGTAGGCATAGTTTCTGTAGAAGAATAAGGGTCCCTGGGTCGGCCTTCCTGCATGTCCTACAGAGCTGAGGAAAACCTACATGTTCATTGTGAGATCTGAATCACATAGGAAGAGCTGATCACAGTTCCATGAATGGTAAATGATCAGCACCCAGAAGCCAGTAAGAATGTCATGTTCCAAAGGCTCCAGACCATCCGTATGGTCCGAGTAGGCATACCATGGCCTTTTGCTAACCATCTACTATGCCATGAAGACAAGGGCTGGGCGACTGAAGAGGGTGCCTCTTAGGAGGTGGGTGGCCAGAAACCCATGCCTACTTCACCCATGGGCTCAGTGACTACCCAGGACCATGCCCAAATCTTCAATCCACTGTACTTCAGGAAAACACTGCAATACCACGCAGTGTATGGTGGGCAAAAGATGGACCGAGCCAACGAACTAAGTACATTAAAGAGCATGCTCCCTGCAAGAAGGCATGGTGGCAAGTGCCTGTCATCTCAGCATTCAGGAGGCTGAAACAGGAGTAGGCTGAGGTTGAGCCAAGCCTGAACTACCTAGTGAGACCTAGTCTCAACAACAACATCAAAAGTGTTAAGTACATGGGACAATGTCCAGTGGTTTGGCCACTCTGATGCAGCTATTCTTGAACCCACTCCTCCTAATCACCAGTTTAGATTTAATTTGACCACCCCAGTCACTACAGCAGGGAACTTACGTTGTAAGACTTGATGGTGCTGCTCAAAATTTCTGAAATACAAAAAGGAAAAGTTGACTTGAATCCATACCCACGCTCCACTCAAGGAAAAAGAGCGAGCTGCCCAGGTTTTAGCACTTCAGCCCTGTGTCTACCCTGGACAACATAAGTCTGCTTCCAGTCAGCCTGGAAGAATCTGGCCATCATCGCCTGACCTACCAATGGAGTTTTCCCGTGCACACAGTTTGCACTTCTGGACCATGGAGGCACTGCCACGGCCACCTTTCAACGCCACACTGTCCTAACAAGAAACAAACATAACCTCTAGTTACGTACCAGCTAGATGCAACGGTCCCAGAGATCGCATCCCTGTTATCTAGTGGAAGAGACCAAGACCCACAGAAGCAAGTCACTTGCTGACAGATGACAAAGAGGGGTAGCTCAGTGGTAGAGCGTGTTTAGGATGTGCAGAGCCCTGGAGTCAATCCCTCAGCACACCTGGGGTGGGGTGGGGCAGCACCCTAAGGAGTCTTTTTGTGATTGAGAAAAAAAGGTCCCCCTTGATTTTGAACTTTGCCTCAAATCCCAAAGATGCCTGTTGTTCCCAGTGCTGACCACAACAGTGCTTGCTCTCGGAAGTCACCAAACCAACCCAACCAACCAACCCCAACTCTGCCCAGGAGTATGCGCGGTAGGGACTATTACCATCAGTCGGATGTACTGCCACTTCTCTGAAATCTCACCGCAGTTACCACATTTCATCTTGGGACAGAAAAAGAATGTTAGTTGAGCAGTTGGTGTAGTTACAAAGACACCTCAGGAAGGGTGAGTACAGTATAGTGTGAAGCAGGCTCATAACCTACCACAGCCTTCTATCTATTTGTTTTAGATAGGCTCTCGCTATGTAGCCCAAACTGGTTTTGACCCTGAGATCTTCCTGCCTCTGCTTTTGGAGTACTGGGATTCTGAGTGAGTGCCACTATGTCTAATGTAGCCTATTTTCTAGGCGAGTCTTAGCGCATCCTACAACCAACCCCAAGGAGGACACGAGCAGACTTATCTCCAGTCAAGGAACAAGTTGTTTCTGATGCCTTCATCCCTAACCTCTTCTAAAATACCTATCATTTGGCTGGGAAATCCAAGTCACAGAGCCCTGAGCAACTGTGCCTAGCTAGGAGCTTTGCATTTAGGGTCCTAAGAGTGCTGGGGTTAAGCTTTCAGCATTTTGTTTTTTCTTTTTTGTCTCCTTTCTTATTTTATTATCCCTTCAAGTAAAAGAAGTTCATTTTCCAACTGAGCCCTGGAACTCATGCTCTAAAACATTTGGAAACAGGAGCTGTGGATACAGAGGTCGAGCACTTGTCTAGTACCGAGGGGATTAAATGGTAATAAAAGGATCCGTAATGACTTCCTGAAAGGCAAGGCTTTGGATAGATATGTGAGTCGCTGGGATAGGCTAGGAAAATAAAGCAGAATCTGGAACGTGAAAAGCCTCACAGTTTGGACCTCTATAGAGCACACCGACAGGGCGCCTAGTACTGTGTGAGACAAAGGATGGTCAACTTTCACAATAAGATGAGCCAGAAAATAAAACAAGGTGAGTTTTATTCACCTTATTAAGTAATCACAAGATCCCCTCAAATAACATTTTGTTCAGTGTCTGTTTACACATCAAGAGCTGGGGAGACTATACAGTGGAAGAATGCTAACGTACGGCCCTAGATTCGGATATAAGCCCAGGACTGCAGAGGGGGAAAAAGACCAAGCCCCACCGTGGGAGGAGGTCGCCCATCTGTAATCTCAGCACATGGAAGGGAAAGGCAAAATCAGTTATCTTCTGCTACATAAAGAGCAGACTAGATTATATGAGACTGATATAATTAATAAAAATAAAATATAAAATACCAGCCTGAAAAACCCACTTATATGCCTGATTAACGACCCAGCACAAGAGAAACGCTCCCAGTTCTACACTGAGATCACGGCTTGGCCTGAGCCCTAAGACGCCCACTGCCTCCCGATGCTCCTCCCTTTCCCAGAAGGGATCCGCCTTCCGCCTCACCTTCAGATACCACCGGAAGTCCTCACCCACTGGCCGAAGGTTGGTGACGTTCTCCAGCGTGGCTTTGAGCTGCAGCGCGATTTTCTGAGGAGAGGGCGGGCCAGGCTGAATGCACAGCCGCGCGTGCGCAGCCGCGTGCCCCGCCCCACCCCGCCCCTCCCAGCTCAAGCCCGAGGGCTTCAACGCGAGTTCACTCCTTTCACCCCATCCTGGTAGAGCTCGCGACTGTCGGGTCCTCGCCGCCTTCACCCCACCTCTGACTCGGCTACCGGACGCTCCGGTGGCGAGTCCCCTCCCCTTACCCCCATTGCTGTCTGGTCCACGTTATGCCGCTGCGACCTCTGCTTTCCGGCCCGTCGTAAAAGGCTGGCACCGCCGCGCAGCCTCAGTGCGGTGGGCGGGAATCGGGGCGTTGGTGAGCCGTGTAATCCGCCGGGGAGAGCTTTTCTCGGTGGGTGCGCTCTAACCCGTGGAATCGCTAATGCCAGAGATAGTTCCTGCTTCTCAATTTGTGCCACCACCAAGCAGGCAGGGCATTCTGGCTCGAAACCTCTGCTAGACCGCTCTAGCCCCTCGGTTTTCTTTCCGCTTTACTACCCTGTGGTCCTGAGTCGTCTTAGGTTGCAGCCTCGTGGACTTGGCGTAGTGGCCCTCCGCTAAACAGCTCACTCGGTCTACATGCCGGGTCTGATGCTGCGATCTTTCCCACAGGGCTACACTGTGTCCACGTCCTCGTGGTCAGTGTCCGAAAACACCTGGTTCACCCTTACGCTCTTATTCTATCGTATCTTTTACCGACACTGCAGGAGCCCGTTGGCATCAACATTCGAAAAGTCATCCACTTGAAACTTTTATAACCTCGTCTTTGTTTTAGTTTTATGTGTTTGCGTGTTTTGCCGTTTTGTACATGTGTGCACCACATATGCATGCGGCTCCCGCCGAGACCAGAAGAGGGCACCGGATCCCCCAGTAACGGTTGACTGTGAGCCACCATATGGATGCTAGGAACTGGATTGGGGTACTCTGCAACAAGTACTCTAAATCGTCGAGCCATCTCCCCACTTGTGTCATTAAAAAAAAGGTCTTTTTCATCTCAATAGTCTGGCATCCTGCCTTGTTAGATACAGATGATATCCCTAACTTGAAGCAGCAGAGTGAATCATGGAGTCCAAGAACGCTTTTGGGACATTGTCTAAGGTGGGGATGTCTCTAAGGATGGATGTGTATTTAGGTCCATCATGTCTCTCAGACACATGAAACCTATCATGGCCCTTCTCTCCTGATGCAATCTACCCAGCTACTTACCTAAAGTCATGAAATTTATGTAACAGCAAGAGAAAACTATCAATCCACATGCTGAAGTTTTCCTTCACATTGAAATACAGAATCTGTTAAAAAAAGAAAAAAAAAGAAAGAAAAAGAAAGAAAGAAAAGAAAGCCTCACCACAATGCAGTTTTATGCCCAAGAAGCTAACACTACCCGGCTGTGAAATGTAGCCTAGTGGTGGAACACTTGCTTAGTATGTATAAAACCCAGTCTTACACGTACTATATGTAAACCCAACAGCCAATATTTAAATAATTTCTTTAGTGGTGTCAACTTTAGTTTTTTATCATGACCCAGTTAGGGTCAAACATTGTATTATTTTGTCTGCTTTAGTGGAGATAAAATCCAAGACCTCATGAATGGTAGGCAGGCGCCTTTCTAGTTGATTTGTCTTGTAAATATCTAGGTTCCTTTTCCCTTGGAAACTGGGTGTGATGGCACCAGCCTGCAACCCCAGTACTTGGGAGACTGATCCCAAGTTCTAAGCTATCCTGGGCAGCAAAACGAAGGGAGGCTTTCTGTTAAAACAAACTTGTCCTGGAATCTCCTTTCAATATTGCTGAGATTCCCAACTCTTGTTGTATTAAAAAAAATATTTAGTATATGTGTGTACACCAGCATGCGCCCATGCCACAGCACAGGTGTAAAAATTTAGTCATTTCTTGCCTTCCACCTTGTTGAGGCAGAGTCCCTGTTTCTGCTGCTGGGTGCTTGCTTAGTCCAGGCTAGCCGGCCCATGCGGGTCTCAGGGATGGAGATGGTGGATGTCATGTCAGGCTTATGTAAAGCTAAAGCTTTACTGCCAGAACCATCTCCCTGGCCTCATTGAATGTTTGTATTTTACATGAGAAATAATTCACACATTAGGTGTTTAGAAAAATAACAAAAAGTAGATGTTATCACATTTATTAAAGACCATCATTTATTGTTTATAAAAATTGCCCCAATATACAGAAAAAATTCCTAATTACGGTAACTAAAAATTCCCACCCCCTCATGTCCACAATATCCAATCTAGATTGGTTTAATCTTGAAATGTAATCCAATAAGGCTGAAGACTAAACACTTCAGGTCCTGGACAAGATAATAAAACACTCGTAAGCCTTCCGGATCCCTAAAATACAAAAGAAAATAAAGATGTTTAAGAAGCAGAGGAAAATTGGCAAATAACATAACCCTGATTACCACAAAAATGTCCCTTATGAAGGTATTTACAGTAGTGAACCCCGAGGAAGCACATGTCCACTAAGAAGGAAAGGGTCACTTATTAAAATGGAGTAAGTGTGCTGTTTTTACTGTGAAAAACATAAAACCAAGGGGGAAACATGATTTCTAAAACAGATTCTGTCTTATGCCTTTTAAAAAAAGTTGGAAATCTAGGTCAGTGGTGGAGCAAGGCTCTAACCACGTTCAATTCCCAGTACCGCAAACAAACAGCCACCCCCTCCTGATTCTTTGTAACAAATAGATCCCATTCCATGTTATAATTCACACCACTGGCAACATGAATCTTAAAATTTAGACACGAGATTTCAAATTTCAAGGAGACTAAGACAGGGTAGACTGAATCAACACTGAGAATGTGTTCAGTCAGTGACCAACATTTGTTTGGCCTTAATTTTCTCTTCGGTTGCTACTATGCTTTCCTCAGTGTCACGGAGAAGCAGTAACTGAATGAACCACCACAAGTAAAAGAAGCAGCCTTTGAAAACACAATTGGCCTGAATCCATAAGCTATGCATTTTTAGGTTCAGCCATGAATGAAGACAGTCAGGTTCATGAAGTTCCCAACTATCATATACATGTTCAGATGGTTTTCATTGCTGTTATTTCCTAAATCATGTAACAGATATTCACACAGAATTTGGTTTTATAAAGATGATTTAAAGTATATGAGAAGTACACAGGCTCTGTGAAAATATGACACTATTTTAACTAAGAAAATTGAGCATTCAAGATTCTGGTACCAAAATTCCTGGAACCAACCCTCCACGATACTGAAAGACAAGTGTAACCTGAGCCCTATGAATGAGGAGGACCATGCTGACTTCTGTCTTGTGTCTGCACCACATCTTTCTATGCTGGCCCCATTTGACTGACATTTTCTGTCCTTCCTTCCTTCCTTTCTGTTTTTTGTTTTTTAAGACAGGGTTTCTCTGTAGCTTTGGAGCCTGTCCTGGAACTAGCTCTTGTAGACCAAGCTGGTCTTGAACTCAGAGAGATTCACCTGCCTCTGCCTCCCAAGTGCTGAGATTTTAAGGCATGTGCCACCACCCCCCAGGTGACATTTTCTTTTTACTCTCTAACAACAGACACTACTGGATATAAATATCATATATACTTACTTAGACTGATTGACATCAATAAGGGAACCAATTTTTGATGTTGTAAAAGAAATGTGTTCGTCGCCAATGACAATTTCAAGCTCCTAGAAACATTAAAAAACAAAACAAAACAAATCAAAAACAAAGACAGCACTGGGTCATTAATCAAGCACACAGGACAAGGCTCGTTCAAACTCTGATATTCATGCTTGTATCCACCAAGCCACCTCTTCAGCCCTTTTCTTCTTTTAAAATAATATTTACTTATTGGTGTGTGTGTGATGTATGCATGTAGGCACAAATCTCAGGGTACATTCTAGAGGTCAGAGGACAGCTTATAGGAGTTTCTCCTCACACCTTTATGTGGGTTATGGAGAATGAACTCACGCTGCCAAGTGTGGCAACAAGAGCCTTTACCCACTGGTCCATCTTGATACTCCCTGCTTTATTAAAAGAAGCACAAGTTATACCTGTATCCCACTCTATACTTTGGCATCCCCTAAAACTGGTGTGTATTCCTGCCACTTGCTTTTCCAGATTTAGCAGCATACTTTTAAAATAAATGGCCATACCTGGTAATATATATATTTCATTCCATGTTTTTTCTAGGATTTATCCATGTTGATCTTCTCAACAATTTAAATGCACGAAATGTGCTGTTTCCTTACTGAAGCAGACTTAAGTTCCCAACTTTTGTTACTAGACACGATGTGGCAAGAACGTTCTAGGATTTGGGGCTGAGGTCACAGTAAATATCTGTGCTAGTCCTGGAGTTGGATCCTCAGCTCCACCAAAACTAAGTATTTTCCGTTCTGCCAGCGCCTATCCAAATGGTTTCCTAATCTGGCCACACTGGTACTTTTTTTCCTGCCATAGGTGTATGAATTCTTTCTATACTTTTGAAGACCTGGGTGAACCTTTAGAAAATGTGATGTCCTAATTTTTGCAGGTTACAAATGCACCTGTAAATCTGTTCAATATTTGAGTTCAATGTTTGTTCAATGTTTGAGTCTATAGACTGTCTATTTATATCCATTGTAACATTTTGCCCCCCACATCGGGTTATTTTTTTATTGTCTTATAGTTCTTTATATATTCTGTAGAGACACTCCTTGTTAGATATATTTTCCAAGAATCTTCATCCAGTCTGTGGCTCTTTTCAACTTTATTTAGATGTCTTTGTTTTTTGAGATGGGTCTCACTATGTAACTTTGGCTGGTCTAGAACTCACAGAGGCCTGCCAGCCTGTTTCCGATGTGCTGAGACTAGAGGCATGTGCCAACATGTTCAGCACAATTTACATTGTCAAAGAACCCCCTGGCTGTAGGGGAGAAACACAGAAACCAGAAGAATGGAGTAGAGTAGTAGCAGTCGAGGTAGAATTATCTTTTATTTTTTAGTTATTAAAAAAGTAACAGCGCGCCGGGCGGTGGTGGCGCACGCCTTTAATCCCAGCACTCGGGAGGCAGAGGCAGGCGGATCTCTGTGAGTTCGAGACCAGCCTGGTCTACAGAGC
>NC_022016.1:75170118-75227208 GCF_000317375.1 Microtus ochrogaster | reverse complement strand
CCAAAGCCACAGAGAAACCCTGTCTCAAAAAAAAAAAAAAAAAAAAAAAAAAAAAGTAACAGCGCTGGACAGCTGGCTCAGTGGTTAAGAGCACTAGTTGCTCTTCCAGAGGACCTGGGTTCCATTCCCAGCACCCACATGGGACTACTGGTTCTCCCTCCTGCCCCGGTGTCCCACAGAGCAGCGGTCTGCATCTCCTTTGTAAGAAGTACAGTCAGCAGAGCACTCACCTGCCGGCCTACTCGGTCAGGAGGGGGCCACAGAGCATCGTCTTCTTTGGTGATCTCACTGTCATCAATGATTCTCTTCAATTCCTCCATCACACTTTTATGTACATAAGCCTAAAATCAGGTTTAAAATGCATTAACGGAACACATGAGCTTACTGAGATATGAGTATGCCTAAATTTTGGTCATTATCTCTTACAAGCAAGAATACTTACAATGAGCCTCAGATTTAGTATCTGGGCTTTAATTTCCTGTATATAAATATGGTAGACTACACAGTCCCATGGGCATTTATATTCAGGGTCTAAAGAACATACATATATGTCAGGTAGTATGCACATGCCTTATTTCCAGGGTAGGCAGAGGCAGGCGAATATCTGAGTTTGAGGCTAGCTTGGTGTGTAGAGGGAGTTCCAGGACAGTCAGGGCTACACAGAGAAATCTCTATCTAAAAACAAACAAACAAAACACCCAAAACAAAATAGTAATAAAAAAAACCCAAAAAAACAAAAAAGAGAACCAGACAACAGCAAACAAAAGAGAAAAGAAAAAGAACCGAGTACTTGTTTCCCCACTCTTCATTTGTCATCACTACCAGAGAGAGCACAAACACCACAGAACAAAAGGCTCTTGAGTGAAGGAAAGCATCATACCTCCTTTCTGATCATGACATCATTCTTGTAATTGCTGTTGTTGGCATATCGCAGTTTTCCTGTGGGGGCAGAAAAAAAAATGAATGCAATGTACAACAAAACATGATCAAAGAAAGCACCAGGAGCCTATTAACAATATTAACTTTGCCTACATTATACTCAAGTTCAACCCGCTTCACAGTTGTCTTTTCAGTATTCCACTGTAAACTACCAACCCACTGAAGGTGCACCTGACACTGAACTAGAGTTCAGGCAAAAGCTACTAGGATGTGGCAAAAGAACACAGGCAGGCTCTTTAACTACTCTGGCAAATAGCTTTTTGCAGGTCAAGGACCTCAGCTGTAAACAGGAATTGTAAATTGCTAACTTACCTGCACAGAGAACCCGCACAGAGAACACGGTGAGGCTCAACTGGGTTGTGAAGCATTTTGAAAACTGTAGAAAGCTGGATACTCAAATACACACACATACACACCCATGCGGTCTTGTGACGCTGATCAATTACTGCTTACTTTTAAATTGAGCACATATGGTTCCTAAGGCCCTTTGTGCATGTGTACAACCATCAGGTCAGTTTGGGCATATAATGGAGATGAAGAAGATTAAAAACGACAAAATCACCCGAGCACACATCTTTAATCCCAGCACTCAGGAGGCAGAGGCTGGTGAATTTCTGTGAGTTTGAGACTAATCTGGTTTGCGTGGCAATTTTGGAACAGGCAAGGCTACACAGTAAGACCCTGTCTCAAAAAAACCCCCAAAAAACAAACAAAAGCAAAAGAACCACAATGTATTGTTGTAGAAAAAAATCAGGAAACTGGGGAGAAGAAGCATCTAGTTTAGGCTGAAGGTCTGAACAGGTTTCATGCATAAAATGACTTTGGGTGGGTGGGATATGGGAAGAATGTACAATAAGGTGTAGGTGTGGGTTAAGGGACCAAGAAAAGACAAGATGGTGTCCTGAACAGAATTCACATCAAAGAGACTGGAAATTAAAAAGTGCTTGGGATGTGGCAGGCAGAAACGACATAGTGTGGGATGAGTATGTGTAGGCCTGAGGCTGGTAAGCAGGAAGGAACTCAGTGTGGCCGTTGCCATGGTAAGGGCTTTGAATTTACCAGGAAGAGAGCAGCCATTGACAGTGTCCGAGACCTACAATAATACAATTACAGAGACCTGCTGCTACATTTTCTTGTCCATCTTACAGAGAATGAAAAGGAAAAGATTTGAGTAGAATTGTCCTTGCCACCTCACCACACTGCAACCTTCCCAAATGTTACCGATCAGATACGTTCTAATTGTCACCAACAGTATCCTAAATCTTCTCCACATCTATAGCCCTAGTTGTCCGAGTCCCAATCACCATCTCTTATGACCTGACAACCACCATCACTCTTGCCTACTCTGTGCCCAAGAGCTAGGATCCTTTTTGAAGAACAGATCACACCCTTTCTCTTAAAAGTTTCAAGTTGTTTCCTGCTGCACCTATTCATGCCATGGCCTATAAACACCTACATAGCAAGGCTCCTACCTAACACCGTCTCCTGCTGATGTGTGAGCAATAAAAACTCATAGAGAGAAATTAGGGTTCAACCCGAAGGTCAGAAAAGCAAAACAGCCAGTCACCGGCTCTTTCCTCTACCTTAAGTGATCCTGCCCCCAAGAATCTCAGAATGAGACTGAGAGCAGTCTCTGCGCCCCTATCCCCCCATTTTTTTGAGACAGGGATCCTTAGTAGCTATGGAGCCAGTCCTGGAACTCGCTCTGTAGACTGGGCTGGCCTCGAACTCACAGAGATCCACCTGCCTCTGCCTCCTGAGTGCTGAGATTAAAGGCGAGCGCCACCACTGCCTGGCTTCCTCCTGTTTTATAATCCTTTCTAGGGCTGGAATTAAAGGCAAGCACAGCCCAGTTTCTATGGCAACTAGTGTGGCTACTGGGATTAAAGGTGCTACCACTGCCTGATCTGTAAAGCTGACCAGTGGGGCTGTTTTACTCTCTGATCTTCAGACAAGCTTTATTTATTAAAAAATGAAATGCCACTAAATCCTACTATTCTCCCTAGAATTCGCTATTAGCCTTCAGTTATCACAATGGATCCCTAAAACATGCCTGGCTCTTTGCTGTCCTATGGCCTTTTCACTTGATACTCCTAGAGAATGCTTTTTTTTTTTTTTTTCATGAGCGTCACGAATCGATCCCTTTCAATTATGGCTCAATTCAAATACCCACTCTTCGGAGTGCTCTCTAAAAACGACATTATTTTTTTTCCTTTCTTTTCTCTTCTCTCTCACTCTCTCTCTTTTCCTTTCTTTTGGTTTTTCGAGACAGGGTTTCTCTATGTAACAGTCCTAACTGGAACTAGCTCTTGTAGACCAGGCTGGCCTCGAACTCACAGAAATCCGCCTGTCTCTGCCTCCCGAGTGCTGGGATTAAGGCGTGCACTACCACTGCCCAGCTCGACCCTATTTTCTGATCACTTCTCACTATAGGAAATAACTGTTTATAGTTTCTTCCAGTACTAAAACACACATTTTCCAGGAAAGAGGAAATCTATCTTCGTTGCTCTATCCCCAGAGTGGAACACAGCCCGGTGTAAGATGGACATTCAATCAATCTTGGTTGAAATGTAAGCAATCCGGCTTTTTTAAAGTTACTAAGGAGAAGCTCCAGTGTATGGACAGAAAGAACCAGTGAAGCCGAAAAAAGAATGCGCCTTTCACAACCCAACAGTACCGGTCTCAGCCCCTTCCTTCACTTCGCCACATTCGCGAGCCCCGGCTTCTGCGCCCTCCCCCAGGTCCCGTCCCTCTCCCGGCAGGCGCGGGGTCGCTCTTACCATCAGGTCGGAATTCAAACTCCAGGAACTCATGACCGAACTTGCCTTTGTGACCCACGTAGTAACGCAGGTAAAAGTCACTCTCCATAGTTCACAAGGGAAATCAAAACCGAACTTTAGGAACAGATCACACTACTATGATCGGCGCCCTATTGGCGCTCGGAAATGACGTCAAGCCACCGCGACGCGAACAGTTTTTCGCTCTCGGGAGGCGGGAACGGGATTGCCACGCCCCCTCGTCCTGAGGCGAGATCAAGATGACCGCTTCCCCTGGCCGGAAGTCCAGTGTTCTGCTAGGGGCTGGGCTTCCGTGAGGGCGTGTTCCTTCACGAGTGCGTCAGGAGACTTTTACCTATAGGGTTTAGACCCAACACTCCAACAAAAGTGAGTCGAACGGGGCTATTCACACTCTGAACCTCCATAAAATTGGACAAAATGGTTCCCCCGCCATTGAGCTCGCTGCGCCCTTCCCCGCCCCCAGTGTCTGAGTCAGGAGTGGGTTTTGAGGGCGAGAGTAGTAGCGAATAGCGATGGTCTAGTACTCAAAAGCTTAATTCAGAGGGGCACGAGTCTGAGACTAGAGTCCGCATACTAAGACCCTGTTTCGAAAAAGCTTCACTTTTGTTTTTGTTGATTGTTTTTTGAGACAGGGTTTCTCTGTTTTATGGCTCTGGCTGTCCTGAAACTCGCACTGTAGACCAAGCTGAACTTGAACGCACAGAGATCCACCTGCCTCTGCCTCCCAAGTGCTGAGATTAAAGGTGTGCGCCACCACCGCTTGCTTGGCTTACTTAACTGTCTTTGAATAAAACTGTTTTCAATGATTCCTCCCCCAAACCACAACGTTGCCTGGAGCTTGTCTCCACTGCCGACGTTCCTTTCTGCCATTTATTGTACATACAGGCAGGATACTGCTACATGGTCAGGACTGAGCTGAGACTTGTAACCCTCCTACCTTATATTCCAGAGTGTCACCACCCACGCACAAGTTCACAAGTTGCCTTTCATCTCCTGTCTTCCAGGCTAACGTCTAGGATAGGTGTTGTGGGTAGATGTTATAGATGTTAAAATGGATGTCGGGTTCCCACTCTTGGTAGCCTTACCCAGCAGTGATCCTCAGCCCTGGCTGCGTACTGATGGACTCCCACATTGACGCCTCCAAAAATACCCAGGCCAGAACTAACTAGGCATGGTGGCCCACGCCTTTAGTCCCAGCACTTCAGAGGCAGAGTGGGGCAGATCTCTGTGAGTTTAAACCCAGCCTGGTCTACACAGTAGTTCCATGCCAGCCCCTCTAATAAAACAAAACAAAAAAGTAGGTGAGTCAAACATGGGAACCACTACCCAAGAGGTCATTTTTAAGAGTCAAAGTTGACCTCTGAAAGTTTTCAGACAGAATTTTAAGGTTGAATAGGTCAAAAACAATAAAAGCTCTAATTATAGAAGATTGACACACATCTTCACCAAATAAACTATTTTGCCATTCCCTCACCTACCACCGGTTTGGCTTTTGAGACAGAGTCTCACTGTATAGCCCTGGCTGGCCTGGAACTCACTATGTAGGCAAGACTGGGCTTGAGCACAGATATTCACCCACCTTTGCCTCTGGAGTATTGGTATTAGAGGCATGTGCCATCACTATGTGCAGCTCCTACTGCATTTTAGAAAGACCCCTTTGGCTGTCATGTAAGCTAGACTGGAAAACTGAAAGTCGAAAAGTATAATACCTTTATGATAGGCAGTTGTTAAAGTATCCAAGAGGGTAGTAATACAATGATGACCCCTGTGCAGGTAATAACAATGCAGATTGAAAAGTGAGTGGATTTGAAATCAAATACCATAATGCAAAGGGTAGGCAAAGGGGACTAAGTTGTGGCCAAAGCTGTAAGGAGAAAACCAGAAATAGGGTGGTGTTTACACTAAAATAAGAGTATTCCAGGAAGCATGGCCTAGTGTTAAATACTGCTCTTAGGTCAAGGAAGAAAAGGACTGGAGGTGTCTACAAGATTTCAAATAAGGGAGGCCCTAGATGATCTTGGTAGAAGTCACCTCAATGGCATGAGAATAAGTGGCAGCTCAGAAATATTGGGCAGCAGGTAGGGAAAAATAATAATGGTGATGTGGAGTTATCTAACCCAAACTGACGTGAGGTTGCTTCCTGGAGGAGATAAACCTATTTTAGTACTTAATAACAAGTAGGAAATCCTAGGCAGAGACTGCTACACATGCTATTGCTCTTTAGGACTACTAAAAAGACCCGTACGTTACCCATTTCTTTATAAAATAGGAGTGGATAATACTGAAGATATTATTTTATAGGATTATTGCTAAGATTGAAGTGATTTGTGTAAACCATTTGGTATACATTAAGTGATAGCCCACATCTCCCCCCATTAAAGCACCACAATGAAACAAAACAGATTTTTTTAAAAAATGAATTTAATCTCTCTAGAAACAATGTGCTGATTTCACAAATGTCCACATTTGGTTTTCAGTTCACCAAGATGATGTCAGTACAGCTAGTGAAATGGAGCACACCTCCTTCAGCCCCTCGGCCTCTAGAAGAAGCTAGATTGCCAAGGGTCTGCGTACAGAAGCTAATGGAACTCAGAATAACACGACAAGAGCAGACATGGTTAGTGCGACCCAGCATTTTACATGCCCTACTATTATACCAAATGTGGCGATGTGGAGGGTTTGAGTTTGCAAACCAGTACTCTACCCCTCACGTTCACAGCTTGTATAGAACAAAATGCCATTTTAAAAGTTGGTGGTTTATACAGTCTTCTCTTGTAGTTTTTGTAAAAAAAAAGTATCAAAAACCTTGTCTTTAAATATATATGTATATATAGTTTTACAGGTAGCTTTTTTAAAATTAGTTTTGACAGCACAAAATGTTTGCAAATGCAGTTCTTAAGACTGTGCACATGGTGCACAGTCTGAGTGACGCTTCCTCTAATTAACTGAAAGGCTGGAGCTTTCATTTCCTCCACCTTCTAAATTCTTCATATCCTGCAAACTCCCAAATACCCTAAAAATACCGTGTAAGGAGACTCTGACACTATCTTCATGCATTTATGGAGAAGAAAACTACGTCTTTAGAAGCTGCTAACTTACTGATGTTCTGTGAAATGGGGAGTGTGTGGTGGGATGGAAGTGGTCTTTGCATTCCTGTGGGATTAGACCTCTTTTCTCGTGCTCCCAGTAGCGCCTCACTACTGTGACTGGGGGATATTCTCTCCAGATTCTGTATCTCTATCATCTTGTCTTCTTTCTCACAACTGAGAAAAATCTAAAAGGTGCTCGACAACATGGCATGCTTCTGCTGAAAATCCCACTGTTAAGACATTAATTTTCACTGACCATTTCAAGAATCTCAACTCCAATAAATAAAAAGCAGTCAGCATTCCCTGTGGCCACTGAGAAGCCTGAGGTGGAAAAATGTCATGCCTTCAAAGTGCTGGCAGTACGTTTCCCATGATCCCTAGTACACAGTAAACAGCGAAAGAAAGGTCTGCTCCATTAAATCAGAGTTCCTTTATAAAGTGCTCATGCTGAACTTGTCTTTCCAAGCAGTTCCACTTCTTGTCACCTCTCCTTGAGCTCTGTAGTCCAGGTATAATAGACCACAAGCTGTCCCTAAAGCCCGGCTGCGGACCCCTGCCTCAGTCTCAGCTCTGCGACCAGAAGCAGCCTCAACACCACTCTTTAGTTAAGTCTTCTGTGAAGACCTGGTTTTTCATCTTTTCAGGCAAAATGACCCATCTTTCTTGTTATGCCCTGGCAATATTCTAAGTGAAGTCTACTTTTTTTTTGTATCCATATGTATCTTCCACTGCAGTGAGCTCTGAAAGGGTGAAAGACATTTTAATTGACCTTTGATGTTTGCAATGCCTAGCACAAACATAGCACCTAGCAGGTAGTTTAGAGAATAAGTATGTTGTGAACACATGAGATTAACTGAAGGGCTCAACAGTATTAACTGCCATCAGTTTAAGTCCCATCTCATCATTTTTACTCCTTGAAGTCAGAAGCCATTTCAGTCTCTCTCTGTGTGTACATACACACACATTCTGAAGAGTAAACCAAATTCTAGTTTCTTGTTTCAGAAAGGCCATTTCTGGTAGGCCTGTCTCAATCCATTGGACAGATAGTCATGGGAGAGGGAGCAGGTTTGATAGCTTGTTTCAGGCAGCCCAGAGTTGTCTTTGGAGAAGGGAGAACAAAAGGACTGGCCTGGTTTGTTGAGTGATTCATCACTGAGCATCCTTCTGGCTGTTACTGGCTGTGGCCACAGATGCACAGTGGCAAAAGGCAACATAGAATTTGAAAAATACCTCAGAATGAGGCTCAAAGTCTTCAATGATAGGAGGAAGTGGATCTCCTCAGACTGTTGCTGATCTGCTGCTGTCCATGTACTTGTCTGTTTGTTGTAGGTTGCATCTATAGCCTCTGCTTTAAGACTGTGGTTGAAGCATATTCAGGGAAGATGGTATTTATGAGTTGTGAATTTAATCATCTTTTGGAAATCCTAGTCGGTGCGTTTCAACCTTATTTTGAAGTCAAGGGTCTGACTGAAAATTGGGAAACTATGTATTAACTACTGTTAGTTATTTCAGTTCCTTTGGAAGCAGATTTTTAAATGAGCCGCTTGTTTTATGTAAAATTTTGATGCTTTCACTTTCACCATTTTTCTTCAGTTAAAATTGACTTTCCTTTCCATACTTGAATGAATATAGTGAGTAAGCTCCATAGGAGTTAGCCACCTGCTTGTGAAACTGTTTGCAATGGATCCGAGGTCAGCTGCATTTATCCAATGACTGTCTCAGGACCATCAACACATGTATACCAGAAAGACGTCGTCAGACATAACAGCCATCCTTAGAACACAGCAACTTTTTTTTTAAAGGTTAGAAAACATATGAGTGACATAAAGTAAGCTCCTAGGAACAGGATGGCAGAACTTCAGATGATCTGCCTGAAATTCAGAGGCTGTCAAGTTCGTGAGACATTCAAGCCAGAGGGTGAGAACAGGAGACATTTTAACTGTCAAGCTCCAGGTATGTCAAGGGTGGATACATATCCTCTGCTCCCACCTAAGCCATACTTCCATGCTGCACTTGACCTGGTCATTTAGCTGGAGTGAACTGGCAGAACAGCAGAATCACAGAAAGACCATACTTTGGAAGAGAGAGCTAGTGGGGACTGAATTCCTTTTGGTATTATGGGCTTATGTTTCAACAGTGGATCCCAAAGACAGAAAATGGCATTTCTTTCCACCCCACCCCCAAGGCTCAGAAAAAATAAAGGTGGTGTTCACAATGAAGAAAGATCTATATAAATACCCAGAGTTTTCCTTTTATTTATAAAGCAGTAAAACAAATCCTTGTGTGGACACATGCCCAATATGCTATAATATCTCCCATGGTATTTCCTCCCCCCAAATATAACTTTGGATGTGGTCACATTTTTGGACTTAGTTTTATCCATGTGAACATTTGACGGTAAGAAACATGTTTATTATTTTAAAATATTTCTCCTACTTAAGAAAATGGTAGAAAGTAAGGGGATGGAGAAATAGAGATGTAATCAAACCTATTCCAAAACCTTTGTCCTCATCCACAGCCACTCAGAGGTTCAGTGCCTGAGCCAGTTCTTACAGTCAACTTTGGAATCCTAGAAATGTCTTCACTTAGCTCTAGAGCAGTGGTTCTCAATCTTCCTAATGCTGCGATCCTTGAATACAGTTCCTCATGTAGTGGTGACCCCCAGCTATAAAATTATTTTTGTTGTTACTTCATACCTGTAATTTTGCTACTGTTATGAATCATAATGTAAATATCTGTGTTTTCCAGTAGTCTTAGGTGACCCTGTAAGAGGGCCATTTGACCCACAAAGGGGTCGTGACCCATGGGTTGAGAACTGCTGCTCTAGAGGCTCAGCCTTCAGGAGCTTCAGAGGAAGCCAGCCTGAGTCCCCACCGAGAGCTAAACTTTAAGAGGACTCACTGAGCTCTGCTATTGTGAGCCCATGAGGGCTTCTGGCACTGTGTATCAGTGGCATCTATATCAGAAAGCCTAAGTGGGTGTCATGGCAGCCATGGATGAGCTCAAAAGCTTCTTACTGGCTCACCAAGGCCACGGGAGTACCAGAGGTGAAAAGATCTACCTTTCCTGCCACATGTCTGCATGAACTGTGGCATCTATTTTCTGAATGAAGTTTCTGACGGTGTCTCTGAAAACTAGATACCCCTCTCGTGGACTGTTTTAAAACAACTTTGTTTTATGTATTTGAACTATAGTCATAAGTGTGCCTCTTCTCTACAGAGTTTTTTCTTCCTCTCATACAAACATACACACATAAACACAGAGTCTGTGCAGTGGGCCAGTCATACCAAAAATAAATACTTTCACTTCTCTAAATTATTTATAGAGCTAACCTTACTTTTGAAATATGTTAATAAATAATCTAAATGAGGAAGGGAGTTGAAGTGTTCTTTTTATACTTATGTTGATGGATAGCCACAAAGCATAATTTTATTTACAAAAAAAACCCAAGTCCCTCAAACCTAAAAAAGCCCTCAAATCAAACATCCTCTGTAAATATAGTATTCAAATGATGAGTAAAGTTTGTACCATTGGCCCCCGTTTGGTTATATACATCATGTTAGTCACTCAGCAGTAGCTGTCCCATGAATTCCTCATGGGTAGTGCAACCAGTTAAAAAGTGTATAAAACATTATACATATAAAAACTTTCACATCCTTTGGATGTCTGCAGTTCATCATAACTTTGTGGTTACCTTTTCGCAACATAAATTTAAAAAAAGTTACACGCACACATTCATACACACTCACACAGACCCATATATAGAAATAGCATTCATCCAGTCACATCCCATCCATCCAAAGAGAGTAGTGCATAGGACTGAACTCCATGAGGCACGAAGTGGGTGGTCCCATCCTCAGGGCAGTCCATCATCTTCAAGACTTAATGCCACTCGCTGGGGAAATAGAGCAAGAAATCATCATTAGATCTATAAGAGGCAATCTTTACTGAATATCAACAAAAGTATCAGACACAGTATTACTTTATAGAGATTAGCTCACATAATCTTCAACTGCCAATGACAAGATTTATCATACTTATTTCAGAGATGAGAAAACTGAGGCTCAAGTATACCACTCTGGATCACACAGAAAATGGCTAAAGTTTGATCGCATGTCTGTACAGCTCTAGAAGTGTAGCTTTCCCCCATCATTTTGTTCTCTCCTTCCAGAAAGAAGGGCAGCAAAGATTTAAACTTAGGTTCCTTATAGTATTTTAAATTGGGTGAATTTAAGAGGGTTAACTGTCAAATGTTAAATCTTGGTCAGTTAGCCACCTGTCTCCAAAATGCAAATCACAATGAAGTGGGTACCATGTTGCACCCCTCTTACGTGATAAAAGAGCATTGGAAAGCAATATAAGTAATGATATCTAGTTCCCAGTCCTCATTTCCAGTTATTGGATGTTCAGTTCTCTTTGCCTCAAATGGCTGACCAATGGCTCTGTTCTCTTCGGGGTTAAAATTCTTTCCTATACTGATGCAAAAGCTGTTGATTTATATCTCCTAATGATCACAGTTCTGTATTAGTCTCAGAGTTCTGGACAGGAAAGTTCCTACACTTATTTTTAAGTAAGTGAATCCCTTTTCTCTCTTTCTGCTTTCTTTTCTAGGATACACATCTAATATTCTGTATCTTGCTCACAGAACCTTGACTGCCACTTTTCCCATTTCCTGGGCACCTCCTTGGATAGATCCCAGTTTCGTTACTTTTCTCAAGCTATTTGGGGATTGCCTTCCTTCACTTAGCTAAGCCTTAGTTTCATCAACTGTTAGTGAGGTTAGGATCTACTTTACAGGGTTGGTGAGAAACCAGATAACATTTTTAGGGTTTTACATGCTACCTAGCAAGTATGACATCTGAAGTAGTCTAGTCAAACCTAACCAGTGTAAAATAAGCATTTTCCATTTCTGAATATGCCACATATGAAGAAAAGAAAAAAAAAGAAACCCCATTGCCTTTCAAGTTAATTTTTGGTTCTATTTAATTTCTCCATGCATACTTGGTCATGCTTTAACTAACAGTGATATTGTCAAGCCGCCCTCTTTATTCTCGCCCACCTTATCTCTCGGCCAAAGACAGCCCTGGTAGTGATGGCAGAGATATAGGAGAAAAGGGCAGAAGAAGACAGGTGTTGGAGAATTCTTATTTTCAGAGCTTCAAGGACATGTAACCAATGACAGAGTGGAAAGAACATGGGCCTCTGTGCACACTGCCTGGAATTTAATCTTGGTTCTGCCACTTTCTGACCATGATCTCAGGGAAGTTATTAAAATTCTATGTTTCTCAGTTTTCTCAACCGCAAATGAAGCTAATAATATCACCTCCAAAGGTAACTGAAGATTAAACGAGAAAAAGACGTGTGAAACACTGAGAGCAGTGTGTGACACATAGGAGATGCTTGCTCAATCCCACTTTGCTTACTATATTTTTCTGTTTCTCTGCGACTGGCAATTTAGTGTAGGCTGATTGTAATTTGCAACGTGCTTTTAACTTTATAGTCTCAGGAGGCAGAGAGAGTGGCTTGTCCCTCTCATTACACTAGGAAAGGTAAGTAGACAAGACCCAGGGCTATGAAACAGTGGGACCGAGAGTCATCGTCTCTGTGCCTTCTCCGAGCTCTAAAAACCTGCTTGTCTGCACTGTTCTCAGTTATGGAGCCTTAGGGTCACCTGCTAACCCTCACAGCACTGATCAACTCTGTTTCATACATCTCTCCTTTACAGTTTGCTCCAACAGCAGTTTGTCTACCACACATTCAGTACATTCCACATGCCATTTCTTCTGTCTATGGCAAGCCCATTCTTTCTCTGCCCCCATATCAAGCTTACAGCTGTAACCTTTCAAAACCAAAAAGCCTTCCAGGATTTGCTGTCTGCCTAGGTTTAAGGCCCTCACTCACCAGCCCCTCAGGCTCAGAGTGGCACTGCCCTACCTTGGACTTGACGACAGGCAGCTCGGAAAGAGGGTTCTTCGGGAGTTGGTGCAGCTGTGACCTTGGTTCCCCCGGCAAGACAAAAAGCTCCTTGAGGGCAGGGGCTGGGTCTTCCAGGTCTCTGGTCTCCCCAAGACAGGGCTCTGCCCACAGTGGGCGATCAAAGCTGCTGATTGCCTGACAGGGGGATGGACTGGATGACCTTTGAGGTCATACTCAGCCCCCTGACTCTGCTGTATAACAATGACACCTGTTCTAACCACTCCATAATCCTTGTTCCCCAACAGGCCATGCTCTTTTGTGCCTCTCAGCCTTTGTACATATTTATGTCTGGAATGTCATTTCCATTCTTCCTTACCAAAAACTACTATTTTTAAAGATAGTTCATCTGTTGCTGTGAGTCATTATGTATCCCTGTTCCCCAGACAGAATTAGCAGCTCCCTGTCTGTACTTCCATACCATCCATTCATTCAGTATTTGTTAAAAGCCATCTGGGCTATGCTAAGCTCAGGAAAAGAGACTGACCACATTAGACCTGCCCTCAGAGACCTCAGGGTCTAGGTTAACCACTAAGCAAAAGATAGGTGGATTGTGGATGGAGAGGCCCAGCCAGGAGGGTGTAGGAAAAAAAAGCAAGCCTAGGAAGGCTTCCTAGAAGGGTAGATTTTTCAACTTTCACTCATGACACTTAGCATCTCTAACTCTCCCACCAGCTACTTGGGAAGTAATGCAGTTCTTTATTAATTCTGAATATTTGATATCTAATGTGGCGTTTGGTATTTAGCTGGCATTCAGAGTTTGTTGGAATTCATATATGTATAGATTAAATAGCCAGTTACCCTTCTGCAGAAAGATATTTGGCATCTTAACTGCCATGAAGAGCCTCTAGGTAAATGGTGGTCCTGATATTCTCATACCCCCATCACATGCTTCAGTATGTCTGTGTTCTCCCAGAGCCAGAATGGTGCTGATACGTGGCAGGTTCTTGATAAGGTTAAAGGAAGGGAAGGAAGAAAGGAAGGAAGGCAGGCAGGCAGGCAGGCAAGGAGGGAAGGGTAGGGTGAGAGGACAGAAGGGAGGGAAGGAGCTCTCCTACTGAGGAATACTTACTGCAGGATAGACATGGCCAATCTGAGCAGTCCTCCCTATATGAAGCTCGTCTTCATCTTCTTCTTCTGTTGTCTTCCTGTACACTGGGTTGTCAAAGTTCATGCTCTTGGTGTTCTTCCGCTTCCAGTTTCTCCAGATCAGGTACCCACTTGTACACAGCAGGGCTATCACCACTGGAAGGAAGGTTACATCACATTAAACAACTGGGATTTCTGGCCCAGCATCAAAACAGATTTTGCCACCTATCCAACTTTGCTGCCCTTTGCTCCCCAGCACTGTTTCTTTATGCTCATTTTCTCCTGCTTGAAAGTCCTCTCGAGAACCAATGTTTTCCTTTATTAATTCTTCGTCTTTTGAGATCCAGCTCAAATGAAGTCTTTCCCTACTGCTCTCTGGAAAGACTCTGCTGTTCCCTTAGGTGTGTTCTTATTTTTAAACATCTGTTCTCCCAACTGGAATGAGCCTTTGAGGGCTGGGCTAACTTTAAAAAAAACCTGATTTTTAAAATCATTTTATTTCTGTGTATGTATGTGTGTCTGTGAGAGTGTATACATGTGCACATGTGTGTGCAGGTAACTGTGAAGACCAGGAAAAGACTTCTGATCTCCTGGAATTGGTATTACAGTTGGTTGTGAGCTATATGACATGGATGGTAGGAAATAAACTCCATTCTTTTACAAGAGCAGTAAGCACTCCTAACACGGAACCATCTCTCCAGCCTAGGCTGTGCTTTTTTTCTCTCTCTGTACCATGTCTAGCACTGAGAAGGTTCTTGGTGACACATGCTAAATGGCTGAGAAATGTTTGCTTACACCTGTACCCTATGCTGCTGCTTCTCTGGAACTCTTAAGAAAGTCACTCTCCCTCAAAAATTGCATATCTTCCTAAAGCTAAGGCTCCATCAGATGAAGAGTGTCTCTAGAAGGGGATAAAGAAGGACAACATACGTTTGAGATGAAGGCTTTAGAGCTAGGTAAAAATACTAAGCACTTAGTCCTTGTTGGACAGATGGGGAAGTCAAGTCCCATCACCATAGAGAACAAAGAAAGGAAAGGACATTGTATAGGTTCAGGGCCAAGGCCTAGGAAGGAACCCATGCTCGATTCCAGCTTGAGGGACAGGTCCTTCTAGAACTGGTGGGAGTGCAATCAAAGAGTTAGATCAAGATGATGGGAATGAGCAAGAACTCAATGCCATGTGGGAACTGCAGAGGTAACCCAGGGTGGCCTACAGGAAGGGAGTGTCCAAGACTGTGCCCACCAAAGTAAGTAGTGGTTCTGAGCTTATCAGTAGAAACTATTTAGGATGCTGTAGAGGAGTTTCTGTTTGAGTAAGAATACTATAATTAAAGATAGCAATGAGGAAAATTTAGAATGTTAAGAGAAGCTGGCAAAAAGACTATTAGAAATAATGTACTTCATCAAGAATCAATATTTAAAAATCAATAGTTTTCTTTTTAATAAACAGTAACACATTAGAATGCCAAGTGTGGTAGCTGACATCTATAACTCTAGCACTCAGGAGACTGAGACAGGAAAATTATCATGAATTTGAGGACAGTCTGGACTACACAGTGAGCTCAGGAAAGTTTGTCTTACAGAGTCTCTGCAACTCTATCTCAAAAAAACCCACCCACCTGCCCACACACACAAACAAACAAACAAACAAAAATTCCCTAAATAAGTAACCAATTAGAAAATGTCATGGAACAGCTGTACAGTGGTAGCACAAGCCTTTAATCCCAGCACTTGGGAGGCAGGGACAGGTGGATCTTAGTGAGTTTGAGGCCAGCCTGGTCTGCAGAGTGAATTCCAGGACAGCCAGGGCTACACAGAGAAACCCTGTCTCAAACAAACAAACAAACAAAACAAAACACAACAAAAAACAAAAAACAAAAAACGTCTTGGAAATAATAAGTACATTGATAATGAATGGCCCAGTAAAAGTTGCAAAATACCTGAAATCACCTAACAAGAAGCAAGCAAATGTGATATGATCTATCAAGTTCTGCTAAAGGACATAAGTGAAGACTTAAATAGAGATGTCAGGTCCTAGATGGGAAAATCTGATACAGAAAAAATGTAAATTATCCTTATATAAATGTATATATCCAAAGCATGTTCAATGAAAATCTATCATAAATTTTACAAACAAACAAACAAAATGGACAATTATTCTAAAGAATAATCTAGAAGCGAAGCCAGATAAAAGCATTTAAGAAGATGTTTACAAGAATCATATTTCATAAAGTGTTGCTAGTCTATGGCACTAGACAGATAATAAGTGAAGGGACTACACAGGCTAGCACGTATAGGCATGAGTTTACAATAAAGATGATCACTATGTCAGAAGGAAATGATGGATCCCTAAATAGAATGGTTTTGGAGAATCTATACACATATATTAAAAAATAGTTATGAATTAGAACTGGTATATCAATTAGAAAAGAAAACAGAGTTAAATCTCTACCTCATGCCATATTCTAAAATAATAAATATCCAATCCCTGGAAAAGAATTTAAATTAGAAGAAGAAAATATAAGGAGACATTTTAAAAATTCAGAATTAAGTGGGTCTTTCTAAGCAAGACAGAAAATCCAGAACTCACAAAAGATTAACAGATCTGACATTTTAAAAATGTAAAAATTTATGAATGATAAAAGATACTATGAGCTAATTTAAAATAAAGTATCAGACTGGGATAAAATATTTGTTTATATATCGTTATGTTTTAATACTTATTATGTGTTTCTACAAATAAAATAACAAAAATAATGAGACTGAGTGGGCAATTTAAACAGAATAAAATGCAAATAAATGGCCAGGAAGCTTGTGAAAACCTTCTTGTAGAAATAATACTCATCTTTGCCCTTCAGATTAGTAAACATTTAATATTGATTCTTTCAGGAGGGTTGTAGCAACCAGAAAGCACACATAGATGGCAGGAACAGGGTCACTCAAAACAAACTAGAATGTAGTCTCTCCACCATCTTCTGTATTGAACCCTAACTCTTCCATGCCTTGCCCACTCCTGGCTTTGCTCGTGCTGTCTGTACTGTGTGGGCTGCTCTTGATTCTTCATTTGGCCAACCCAGCTCAAGGATTATTTCTAGTGGGAAACTTTGCCTGTCCTCTTCCCTTTGAGACCAAGAGCTTCCTTGGCATTCCCACCCAACTCAGTAACAGCTTTACTCTTAATGATTTGTGTCCCTTGGATAAGAATGCTGCTTTTAACATAACACTTATTTATTTGGGGGTGGGGTGGGCAGTGCATGCTACAAGGGAGGGTATGTGGAGATCAGAGGACAAACTACAGGAACCGACTTTTTCCGCCATGTGACTTCCAGGGATAGAACTCGGGAAGTCAGCTTTTGTGGCAAGTGCTTTCCCCACTGAGTCTCCTTGCTAGATCACAGACTCACAGGGCAGGACCAAGTCCTTTCACTGCTTTGACTTTCCTTAGTAGAGTTTGCCACATAGTCGCTGTTTGATAAATGTTTATTGAAAATCAAAGAGAAAGAAAACAAGACAGGATTATTTATTCAAGAAAAGGCAAACAGTTTGGCTTATCAGTTAGCAGACATATAATTCCCTGTCATGTACCAGCCATTGCTAGGAGCTTGGGAGAGTGGTGAGCAAGAGACACCAGCTTGGGTCCCAGGGAGTATTCATTAGGTCTTCACACGGTGCGAGTGTGAAGGAGGGGCAGGGAGATGCACCTGGATGTTCACATAGGGCCAGAAGCTGGAGAGCACTGTGTGCCGTGCAAGAACCCAAGCTGAACCAGGCAGTACGCAACATTCTTTATCCCTCCACTGTCTTTCCCAAAGTTTGGGAAGAATCCTTTTACCGCCATTGATTGGGGCCACACTCACCTATGGGCACGATGATCCCAATGACAGCAGCAGTGACTGTTGATCCCATCTGACTGCCTTCATTCCCATCTGTAAAACACCAGCATTTAAAGAATGATGCTCTATCACTGTGAATCTCAGCCCTCACTAGCCTCAAGCTGTAAGAACCATCCAACCCCTGTTTGTTCTCACTCTAAAATGATGATCCCAGCTATTATGTAAGAATCCAGTCTTACTAAATTTCATCAAAATTCCTGAGGAAAATTCAACAGAGGTTATTTCTATTTCATACAATGGCAAACTAAGTTTTGATAAATGCAGAGTAGGACTTGAACTCTGGACTCACACCCCACGCCCTATACTCTTTCCATAGCATCAGGATGGTAGGAAGCTGGGAGCTGTGCGTGGCAGGTGATTGCTTAGATCTCCTTGTTGCTGACAGGATCAGCTGTCTTTTTCAAACAAAATCCAATATATTGTCTCCACTCTTTTTGGTGGTCTGCCTGTTATATGGATTACCAGCTTGTTTTCCTAAGAGGTTAATATAAGGTACACTAGAATGTAGTAGAGTGTAATCAGAAGCATAGGCTTCCAGGTCAGGCTTCCTGGGTGCAGATTCTATGGCTCTTATTCATTACCTGTGTAACACTGTGAAAGTTAATATAATATTCGACACATATGTGCATTATATTTCTTTATGTTAAAATACATAATACATGTAAGGATTAAATGAGATAATTTATGTAAGATACTTAGCACAATCTAGCTGGCCTTGCCTAATTCAAGAGGGTAGTGAGAGGGTAGGAGTTGTTATAAGGTATGCTAGCCAGGCATGGTGGTACATGTATATAACCCACCACCCAGGATGGTGAGGAAAGAAGACCTCAAGTTCAGACTAGCCTGGGCTACATAGTAAGACCTCCTTTCTTAGTAAAGAGTTCTTGTTGTTATTGCTGTTAAAGGCACATAAAAGCACATTCTTAAACCAAAGAGTGCTTGGAAAATATACTGTATTTTAAATACATTTCCTTTGCTAACTCACAGCCATCTTCCCTGTGACATCTGTACCACATTGGTCCTGGGGTCCCAGGAGAGCCCTCTGAGGTGTGAAGAGGAACATCTAGCCACATTTGCTCCACATCAGGTGTGAGTGCTCCCTGGCAATGTCCCCAAACTCATCCCCTCAATCTCCTTCTCCAAGTCACCTCTGGCAAATCTGACTGATCAGAGAGCTATGCTTCTGGCACACTAAGTGGAGGGGCTGCAGAGATAGCTCACTTGAGAGGTGCTTGCTGTATGAGAATGAAGATCTGGATTCTGCTCCCCAGTATGTGGAAAGCCAGGCACAGCAGCGTGTGCCCACAGTGCCAGCACTGAGAAGGCAGAGACGGGAGGAAACCTGAAGCTTGCTGCCAGCCAGTTTAGCTCAGCCAGTGAGCTCCAGGTTGACTGCCTCAAGAATGAAGATGGAGAACTACTGAGAAGACTCTGGAGGTTGACCTATGGCCTCTACACACACCACACATACACACACGGGTGGGGTGGGAAGAAGCTGACTGAAAGCCCTGTGATGTGCTAGAACTTCCTGGGGCCTATGAGGACTGCTTATAGAGCTCTGCCCCAGATGAGAGGGAATGGAATTCCATCTCCTCTGCAAACTCCAGGGTGAGTACTCTATTCTTAGAATCCAGCTTCTCCTGGCAAAACACACCTCATCTGGAGGGTGCCACCAGGTTGCCTGGTTTCTGGGCCAGCATGTATAGAAAAAAAATGTGAGGGATGTTTTAGCTGTTAAAATTAAATCCCCTTAGAAATTAGGTATTTTCTGGTTAATGAGATAGAGCAGTTCCAACAGAGACAACAATTGCTTCCAATGATTTAAGGAGTAGTGAGCTTAATTATTTTATCCAGGGCTTGGAAACAGGCACAAACAGATCATAGTTATGGATGTTACTGTCTGGGCAGCTCACCACGGCTACTGGGAACTCAGAGCTTTCCAAACTTGATGACTCTCACCTCAGGAACTCACAAAACTGACATACACCTAGCCAGCAGGCACTTCATTGGTAATGCCTCTTTTGCCCCACCCCCTCTTGAGGCTGGGTCTTACCATGTTGTCTTGGCTGGCCTGCAACTCTCTATGTAGAACAGGCTTGCCTAAACCTCATAGAGATGTATCTGCCTCTGCCTCCTGTGTGCTAAAATTAAAGATACGCACCACCATACCAGGCTCCTTTGCCTTTCCTGACCATCTTGAGAAGCGAGTGGGGGGTGGCTTATTATTTGCTCCTTTTAGGGGGAGACTCTGAGGCTCAGAGATGGAATTAATAATCTGCCTCCAGGCCCTTGAAAAGTTATGGATACCCAAGTTTCCTCAGTCCCAGAATAGCCCTTTCTCGTCATTGCTTCCTCCTAAGAGGCGGACATTACTTAGTTCTGGTAAGATCCCCCTTCCCAGCCACCCCCAACCTTCATCTTGACTTCCATAGGACTCCCCCAAGTCATGAAAAAATGGAGAGGTGATTTCCTTACAGTGCTGGGAGTGGTTGCTGGTTGCAGGGCTTAGGGTAGACAGGCTGATGCTGGGAGCCCTGGGAACACTAACTGAGTTTGGGACAGCAGCTGTCCGGCTTGGTGTCTCCGTACTGTGGTTCTGATAGGTAGGGTCTTGGATGGTTGTCCCAGGGGCTCTCGTAGTGGTGGGTACTGTCCTTGTCATGGCAGAGGCTAACGTTGTAGTTGAGGTAGTCTGAGGTGCTGGAGGGGAAAGACCAGGGAGATTACTTAGTCAGAGCAGTTCGTTGCTTTAGTGCCTAAATATTGCTGCTGTGCGTTACATGGAGGGACTCATCCTCTGGGTTTAGCTCAGATACCACTTCTGTGAAACTTTCCCTCATCCCCCTGAATGGGCCATGATCTTCTCTTTAGCTGAATCCTGAATCCTAGCACTTCACTTTGATTTGATGAGTCAGTGAAACAGTGCTGCAGAAGTAAGTGTGGAAGAGGCCTCTGCAAAAGACTAGAGGGAGCAGAAATCATACAACTCTACAAGCATTTTATCTAATATATAGTTAGATCATTAGTATTAATTCTTCGCATTAAACAATTAAACCTGAACATTATAAATGATGCAACAGACTTAATGTTCAAGCCAAAGGCCTTGGCTGTACATGCAGATGGGAAATCAACCCTGTTTATGAGGATGAAGTGGTATCCCACCATTAGTTACAAGGGCTTCTGTGCAATGTGCTGGTCTAGCTTAGAAACAGTCAGTGGAGATGGGGAGATGGAAGGCTCTTAACTCAAGGTTTTCTTTAGTTTATATTTATGGGTATTTTGCTTGTGCACCATGTGCTTGCCTGGTGCCCTAAGAGGCCAGAAGAAGGCATCAGGATTGGATCCCCTGAAACTGGAGTTAAGGATGGACATGAGCCACCATATGGATGCTAGGAACTGAACCACGGTCTTCTGCAAGAGCAACAAGTGTTCACAACCACTGAGCCATCTCCAGCCTCATTAACTTGATGTTTTCAAGGGATTCCAAAAACTTCCTGAAAGTTGAATTTAAAATACTGTATGTATATGTGCATTTTTCTGGGAGATGGGAGAACCTTAGAAGACTCCCAGGGACTCACCCATTCAAGGAAGGTTAAAAAAGAGGAATATGCAAATGTGACAAGCAAACAGGGCAGACAGAGGAAAACCAGGGGCACACTGTGTCCTAGAAGCCAAGGGCAATGTCTGTCACTAACCTCGGTAGCATCTCTTCATGTCTGGGCCCAGCCACATTGTGTCAGGACAGGCACATGTGTACTTGGGGGAGTGGCTGGAGATCTGAGGAGCAGGAAGGCACAGGTATTCACACCCGCCGTTGGGCTGGGCGCTCAGTTCACAGGCATCTGCAGCTGATGGCAGGGGAGGAGCAGACAGACAAAATGTTGGGACACTTGACAGGCCATGCCAGGTCCTCTTGTCTTCCAATAATGAGATCCCACCACTGGACTTGCTCAGAAATCTTTCTCTCCTTTCATATGGGCACCCACCAGCACAGTACTTGGCACTTTATTCCTCCTCTCATTCAGTTCTTACAGTTCTGACAGATGAGCCCATGCTCAGAGAACAAATGTACAAATTACAACTCAAGGAATTTGGGAGGCAGACTTTAAGTTGCGGTATACTGATTCCCAAACTAAAGCTACCCCACCCTTACTGTTTTTGTCTTGATTTTTACTCCTCTAAGTTTCATGTCATATCTTTCTTCTTTAAATTCCTAGAACTAGAATCAGGCACCACAGTTATTTCCTTGCTCTTCTTTGCTGTCCCTCTGACCCCGGCAGCCAGTACCTGTTCCAGTTAGTAGTGATTGAGGAGGGGACAACCTAGCAGTAAGATGACTACATCTGTTCCCAGTGAGCCACCTGCCTTGCTGTAAGGCCTCAAGACACATTATTTTATATTGCTGAAAAATGGGTGCGAGAAGTAACAAGAAGCTATATGTCCCAACAGAAGGAACTTTGCAATCAGGTGATCTGAGTGTATATTTTTGTTCTTCTACCTGCTCACATTGTTTTATTTCTCTAAGCTTCAGTTTCTTCAATAATTGAATGAGGAAAAATAATAAGCACCTGTTATAGCATTAGCAAAACTAGGAAACTTATGTGTTCATTTCTTCCTAGCCTTGCTTCACACAGAAGCTGAAGCAAAATGCTTTACAAGAGGAATTAATTGTATTCCTGGAGAGGCTGGGTCATGGCATGAACAGGAGGAAACAGCCTGCTAAGTGGCAGGAGAGGACACAGGCAAGGCACCCAAGGGCCAGGGAAGACTTACTTACCTGTTGGCTGCTTCAGCTCATGGGAGATTACAATGTCATGCGGGTTATTGAGGTTCTCAGCCAGGATGGAGATTTCTAAGCCATTAAGCCGATTTGCACTGAAAATGGCCTCATTCTCCAGATCTGTCCAGTATACCCTGTCCTGTGGAATACAGATGTAAAGGGTGGGGAGCCCAGGATCCTAACTCATGATCCCAGTCTTAGGACCTAGCCCCAAATCAGTGATGGGAAGAACTGACCTGACAGCTTCCCAGAGAGACCTATCCTGCCCACAGGTTCTCAGAGGACTCTGCCTCTGATGATGATGCAAACTCACCTAGCTTCCTTCTATCTTAGAGGATATTTGACCAGAGGACCAAACCTACCTATAGCTACCTATAGCTCAGCTAGGCTTACTTCCTGGAGCCAAAAGAAAACCAAGGTTGGATTTCTATAGCTAGTACCATTCCTGTGGCTTGGAACTAAGATCAGAAGGAATGTGTGAGTTCCTGAAGGCCAGCTGCTATTGAGCCTCCTGGGAGGATACACACAAGTTTATATGGTTAGTCCATAGAAGCTTGGATATGCATCTGTAGGCAAATTCACAATTACAGGTGCAACCATGCATCTTGTCCACAGATCCAGATACATCCCACGGGTCTATCTGTCCTCACAAAGACATACTCATGAAGTTCCTCTATTAGTGTGCATACATATAAAACTACACACAGGAACATACACTTTTACTTTGGTGTATTTATGTAGATACATGCACATACACATTCTTTATACACATGCATGTCCAGTACACTTGAACTGAAGCAGGGGCTGCATTTGGAGGAGATACTTTGCCCACGAGTTCAAGCAGTACAGAATGGAGCTGCTCGAAGAAAATATTGCCATTGCCTCCCAACTCTGCCTTCCTTCGATGGCAGGGTTAGTTTTGGGAAGAGCTGTAAGAGTGTAAGAAATTCTGGTAGGTTCTGGCTTCCGTATTTCCCAAGAAGAAAGGAAGTCAGGGTTAGGGCAGATGGGCTTCTTGATCCTCTCTTCTCGAAAGCTTGGATAGTGTCTGATTTACTTCTGTAACCCCATGATTCAGCAAAGGTCAGCACAGAAATGAGCTGACCTGCATAGCATCTGTCAGGACGTGACCTATATGAAATGATTCTAAGGAAACACATATTCCTTTCCCCTTCCTCCTTTTGTTAGGAGCCTTCTTCATAGGAGATATAGTGCGAGGTGCTAAGGACGTGGAGAAGAAGCATCTGTACTGAATAATTTACCTGTGACATTCTCTGAACGAGGCTCTTGGGGAGAGAGAACACAGGAAAGACTGCCAGGCAGGCTGGGCTGCAGAGCCTCTGTGTAGGTGGCTCTCAGAATATATACAAATGTGTCAGTTGGCTTCCCTGTTCTTTTGTTTCCCTTTGGACAAATCTCAGGGAAGCATCCTATTTGAACAAGCCTTTTCTAGGTTTCATATTCCCAGCAGGGTCATACCCACCCTCTTAGGGCTCACCTCAAATACAGCTATCCCAAAAGGGTGACTCAGGAAGTCAGGGGAGAAAATCAGCATCTTTCTGTTGCTTCCATTGAAGTCAATGCTGGACAGCTGGTGCAGCTTGGAGTCCACCCAGTACAAACGTTGGCTCAGCAAGTCTTGGGGAGGAGGGATCAGGTCAGACACCAGTTACTACAGCTGCATCTCTGCCCCACTGAACTCTTCTCTACCCACATTCCCAGGCCTCACACTGAACTTAGCCTAAGGGAACAAAGACACCTGGCCTCCATGACGGGACAGAAAGAAGACTCATGGGATCCCTAACAGTTGTCAGGATCAGTTCTAGTACAGGCTCCCAACTCAGGTAGATAGGCAGGGCTCACCCAGGGTGATTCCATTGGGCCATTCAATATTGTCTGAAACCAGTGTTTGCCGGTATGCACCGTTGAGCCCAGATTTCTCAATCTTTGCTTGGAATCCCCAGTCAGACCAGTACATGAACCTGAAAGATAGAAGAGCCCACATTTAGCGTCTTGTTTGGGACAGTTGGGGTGGTCTAAGTCACAAAGGATAGATAGGTGATCCACTGAAGAGTTGGGGGTTATATTTAATGGGAAACCTCCGAAATCCTTTGGAACTATCTCTGTTAGAACTAACAGGCACTTTAACCTTCATCTCGTGAGAGCCCAGGGAAGCTTGGCTCACCTCTAATCTACCCAGTCTCAGCTGCATAGCCTGTATGCCCAGCCCTGGAGCACCTGTATGGGCAGGGTCCCTGCAAACCTCTCCTGATTTACAGAGAAGAGAGTAAACGACCATCCTAACTCAGGTCCCTGTTCCTAGACCCTCGTTCCTACTAGAGACCATAGCAGCCCACTGGTACAGATTCACCCTTTCATGAGACTGCTTTCAGTAGCTGACCTCAATTTAAGAGGGTTTCTTCTTCCTTCTTAGCAACCAAGGACAAGGAAAAGGATCACTTCCACTGGGGAAGGAACAAGTATTGTTTTGCTCAGGATTCCTAAGCCCCCACCCAGGTGTGGCCAGAATAAAGCAGCCTAGGTGGTAAGGAGCCCACATATTGAGCAACAAGGGTGGGGAGAGGTGAGGAGTTAGGAACAGATCAACCCCAGTGATATTAGTCTTAAATCACTGATTGTGCTGAATGCATGGTTATGTAACTCTGCCATAGGGAGACAGATTCGGGATTATGAGGGAAAACCCCACTGTATAATGGTAGGTGGTATCTCACAATGAAATAGACTTCATGAAGAGTAATGAGTTTTCTGTCTCTGAAGAAGGTTAAGCAGCTGCCAGATACCCACCAACAAAAGCCTGCAGGGCCTCTACCCCAGGAGCTACTCTCAAGAATCTCTAGACCTGTAGTGCTCCAGGATGTGCCATTTCAGTGAATGAACCAAGAGTCCAGGAAGCCCTCTGGTGACTAATGGCCAATGCCTGAGCTGGAGACAAGTGGGATGAGGGCCATTTGGACTTCTTTCCCTGTGTCTCTGACAGGCGTCTTGAGCCCTTGACAGTTCTTAGACACATGAGAACAATACGTATGCTGGTGAAATAGAAAGTCTGAGTGAGGATACTCACCCTCGCAGGGGGTCAACAGCAATGGCTCGGGGCTCACTGAGTTCACGACTGAAGAGGGTGCATCGGCGGCGGCCATCAAGGGTGGCCACTGAGATGGTCTTGTTTCCTGAGTCTGTCCAGTAGATGTGCTTATGGACCCAGTCCACCGCCAAGCCCTCTGGAGAGTGCAGCTGCTCATCAATGAGGACCACCTGCTCGTCCGGGATACTGGCCTTGTCCATGGGGGCGCTTAGGAGAAAGCAGGGCTGGCCATGGGCAGATGCTCCACCCATGGGCCCATGTGGAGCTGCCTTTGCAACCCTCCCCATTTTGTCTTCTCTCTGTGCCATGGCAATGGGTTTTAGAGGAACCTGGCTAAGCTCTACTCAACACACTCCTTGAGCCACCGGGAAAGGGCACAGGCCGAACCAGCTAGTTTCTGGCCTGGTGGAGCTCAGTTAATGGGGGAAGAAGCGTGCAGGCAGATGCAATGCAGTGTGGAAGCTACCGCAGTGGGGAAATGGAGACTGCATCTTCCTGCAGAGTGGGAGAAGCCTTGTGGTGGAGTTCTGAAGGACTAGATTACCAGGGGCACAAAAGATGAAGCCGGATACAAAGGGACCAGTGTATACAAGTATAGAAGCAAGCATGCTCTGGAATGATGCAGTGTTTGGTGTGGTGAAGCTGGCTTATGGGATGTAAAGTGGAAGTGAGGCAAGAACCACATTCTCATAGCTGAGTGTACTGCTAATTAGATTTTATCCTGGAGCAAGAGTGAGACAGGTAACTGAATGAGTTGAAGGACATAGCTAGGAATGTCAGCTCATTGTGACACCTGTGGAATGGACAGGTTTGAAAGGAAAGGAATGAAGGAAGGGAAAGAGATGGGGGGGGGTTATGACATGCAGAGGTGAGATAAAGAGGATCTGCAGGAAGTTGTGTGGTGCAGAGAGAACTGACTGCATAAACACACAGGGGCATCAGTAGCAGGACTTTGTTTCCCAAATGCTGTGCCTACAGGTCATCGTTCCCTCCGTCACCCCCATCATTTCTCTTCATGTTATCACTGCCATCTGTCCACTGCCATCCATAATTCTGACATTCTCTTCAAGTCAGACCGAAAAGCACTCTTAGATGGCCCATAGACACCTTTACTCAATGCGTTCCAAACTGCTCATCCCCATTCCTGTCCCTCCACAGACTGTCCAACCCCCAATCTCTGATCTCCTGTATGCCCCCAATAAAAGAGCAGCACAGCTGATAAAAACCCCAAGCCAGATTCCTGAGACTCCCCAAATTAACTCGTGAGTTAGTCTGGGTAATGCCTCATTCAGCCCCAGACCCAGTCTCTCATCAAATTCTGCTTGCCAGTCACATTTGTTGGCTAGGCTCTAGCTGCTTCTCTGTATGTAAGGCATGAACTCAGTCTGTGTATGTGTGCTGTGGGAGGCAGGAATCTAGGTGTCAGTTCGTTACACTCGGCAGTTTGTTTCTGTCTTCTCATCTACTCACCCACCCACCCATCCTATCCTTCTTCGATGACTCAGTGTCTACCCAATGCCTGGTTATCATAAGTCCTGCCAAGTAGATCTCAAAAGTTAAAAAAGGGGGGCATAAACTGTCCAAAGGGGCCCAGATATGCAAAGAGATACAGAATCTGAGACAGATCTAAGAGAGAACTTTCTCAAGTGTCCAATGATTTTTCCTAAGTGCCAGAGCCCACTCCTGAAGTCACAGCCAGTGATCGGAGTACCCCAGTGACAAATGAGGTACTACCACCCAGGAAGTTTTCCCGGCTACCAAATTGGGTCAAAGGTTTTCTTTCTACTTCCGTCTCATGACTGCAAAAAGGTGGCTCGCTAGTTATATGTGGGATCCTCCCAGCAGAGATCAGATCTTAGTCATCTTGAATCCCTGGGGTCCACAATATAGATCTAAGCCAGATTTGTAGTTCTCCATGGAGAGCATTTTCCCTTTTCCTCTGTCCTGTACTTCACTGTTAGGCCACCAGGGGTCAGATACAGTCTAGGATGTGGGCTCAAAGTCCTGGTACTTCCACTGCCACTGTGATTCTGTATCCCTTCTCAAGGCCACCTCAGTCTTGAGAGGCAGAGGCCATGCTTCCTCTTCCGTGTAAACAGCCCCTCCCTCAAGTCTCTTATGACTTAGCTGCAGGGGGCATGCCAATTACCTGTAGATCTTGCGGTAGGAAAGGTCACACCAGTATATTCGATTGGTAGCTACTTCCACGTCCAGTGACACGACATTCTTGAGCATGGGGATGAGACGTGAGTAGTCTCGCTTCACCAGGTCTATTCTTCGTACCTCATGTCGGTTAGTGAAGATTAGGGATGGGCTCTTGCCAACTGCCATGCAAGGAAGCAGTGTCAATGGAGGAAGCAGGGAGTCCATAGAGACCAAGTTTCTGCCACTAGTTTGCTGGATGAGGCCTCGTTTTCCTATGAAGTAGGGATGATGGTCCTACCTCACAGGCTAGAAGGGCAGATGAAATAATGAGTACCAACACACAGCAGAAGCCCTCTTCTCCATTAGATACAAGCTCCCAAGTCCATGACTTCTAATGTCCTCAGGCCTGACAGAGGCCTTTTGCAGTGTAGCCCCACTGTCTGTCTAGCTTATCAGCTTTTCTCCCATTCTAGATTCCAGCTAAACTACTTGCATTCTGCTTTTCCCCAGCCCTTTCACTGCCCCAGGCCCTTTTCAAGTCTTTCCCTTGTTCCAGAGTGTGTTTCTTTGCAGCAATCACTACTGTTTCTGCTTGGGGCTCCACCTGTCATCCTGCAAGAATGACCCACCTGAGCAAATAAAATAAAATAAAGGTCCTAGAAAGATAGCCCAGAGGGCTGGGTTAAGTTTGTTGAGCCATCTACAGAGACAGGATATATGTGGCATCTGACAAGATCACACACATGCATTGTACAGAACACATAACTGGTCATGTATATATCAAACCTATTTTTAGATTCTAGAGTTAAGACTTAGAAGATCATGTGGGACCTAGATATTCGTGACTTCCACCTAGAAGGTTGCTGTCCCAGAGGTCTTCAAGGACCTTGCACTGCCCACCTCAGCTGGTTTTGAGATGTATCAGGCAATTCTCAGGAACGGTTGCCATGTTTCCCAGTACACATTTCTGTCAGCCACCTGGTCCCTGTCTGTGCATTTGTGCCAGGCTTATGGGGACAGGATGGGCCCAGTATAGAGCCATGTGGCTGGGGCTGTATCGTGTACACACAAATACACAGTGTGAGGATGGAAACTATTTCAAGGCGGAGGGGTACAAGGAAAGTGGTGATACAGACGGCAGGGAAAATGGGGCTGAAAGTACAGGAAGTATCAGATGGAAAGCTAAGTTCTAGGCCTGCTCTGTCCCCAGTGAACCAGAACTTCTCTCGCTCCAAGTAACAGTCATGACTTTACCTTTCTGAAGTGACCAGCTGGGTTAAAGGGCGGCTTGTGAATTGTGATGAGAACTGTGTCAGCAATAGGGACCTGTGTGTTTATGATCTGAGCGTTTTATATATATATATATATATATATATATATATATATATATATATATTTGCACCTTAGCTATTCACATGTATGGATCTGGTATGTATATCTAGTATGCTATTTCTACTGTACTTATATGGACATTATTCATCATGTCCCATATAGAAGACAAGACAGGTTACATGTGATGTATGTATGATGTGGGTGGTATATTTTAGGACTTATGGATCTGATGTCAAGGATTGTAGCTACTGTGTTATAATCTATGTGTTCTATGAAGTATTTATGTGAAACTCCAGACTTCTACTGAACTGTCTGTGTAATGCGTCCATGTGGAGAGCTACAGTTTCCTTATACTCAGCATGTCCAATGCAGTCTACATTCTTCCCAAACCTGCCTTTCACCCTTTCTCCTATGCTGAAATAGCAATTCATTTTTTGTTTTTAAGTTATTTGTCCCTGCAATCTTCTGGCTCATTTTTCTCTAACATCCCACTGTAATTTATAAGCAAATCCAGCTAGCTGGCCTTCAAAATATACACACACCTGCTCCTTTCTCAATATTTCCGCAGCAGCCATCCTGCTCCACGCCTTCCTCCTGGAGCACTGCGGTAACATGTGCTTCTCTCTGGTCTTCTGCAGGCTGTTCTCAGCAATGAAGCCAGAGGAGTTTCCACGTTACATTTCCCTTCCACTCAGAACCCTCTGAGGGCTTCCCTCAGACTCAGGAGTCTTTACAACCGTCTGGAAGGCTTTGGGGAATGCCACGTCACCTCTGACTTCACCTTTCACGAGTCTCCTTCCAACTGCAGCAGCTTCCTGGCTGCTCCTTCAGCATTGGCCACACTCCTTCCCTCAGGCTTTGGCACTTTCTTTCCCTTCAGCCTGAAATGCCATTCCTGCAGCTAACTGCTGGGCTCATCCTTTCGCCTCCTTTAGGTCCTCACACAAATGCCCTTTTTATTTAGTGAGGGCTTCCCTGACTATTGTTTAAAACCATAACCCACCACTCTCCGAGACTTTTCCATCATTTCCTTCTTTGTTTCCCCTTAGCCCTTGCTTGCCACCTGCCATACACTGTATTTTATTTAACCATCTTATGTTTTGTCTGTCTTACTCATTAACAGGTGTTTTGTGCTGACTGAATCTCTAGTGCCTACAGCGATGCTATTGCACTTAATATAAAGAATTAAATAATTACTTCAGTTGACTGACTAGATCAATATATAGATCTACACAAGTCATGCACTTCACGTGAGCTGTGTATGCCAGTTGTGTGGTCCACACTTGTGCCTACACATTGTGCTGTACAAATGGAGTCCCCCAGGCTATCAATGGATGGCTCTGACCATGCCTGTGGGTGTTAGCGTGCAGTGCATTGTGCATGTGATGTTCACTTGTATTTTGAGCACTGTGGGAGTGTGTGTTTAACCACTCCTCACTTAGGTGGCAGTCGGGTGCTTCATAGACCCTCCAGAGTTGTTCCCTCTTCCTTTGGAAGTCCGTACCTACAGCTTTGCAGTTCTTGGTCAGTGCATCCATCTCATAGCCAGGGTGGCATTCACACTTAAAGTAGCCCTTGTAATTCACACAGATTTGGCTGCAGGCATCTGGGTCCTGGCATTCATCAATGTCTGTGAGAAAGACCAGAAGTCAAAACCAGCAGGAGGATCTGTATCTGCTTGGGCAGATGGGGGAAGGCTCACCGCCACAGGTCTTCTTGTCCAAGAGCTGGAAGCCTGTTGGGCATGTGCACTCAAAGCCAATCTTGAGGTCAGTGCAGACATGGGAACAACCGCCATTATTGTGCAGACACTCGTTCAGCCCTGGGGAGGGACACAAGCTGCTGAACTCTGACAGGCAGGGAAATGGCGCAGAGCAAAGCAAAGCCTTGGGGCAGCAGACTCCCACAGAACCAGGAAAACAGGAAGCTGCATGGAACCTTTACCTCTTTGGCCAGGTGACTGGGAAGGAGGAGGATCAGATGGCAAGTCTCTGACTAGACAAGACAGGGTGAGTGGAACAAGGAGCACACAGGTCTTGTCCTCCCAGGCCAGAGCGCCATCCACTGCCACACTAGAGGTAGCTAGGCCTTTCCTGGAGCTCTGGGGTCTTTCACAAACACTTTTTTTTTTTTTTTTTTTTTTTTGGTTTTTCGAGACAGGGTTTCTCTGTGGCTTTGGAGCCTGTCCTGGAACTAGCTCTGGTAGACCAGGCTGGTCTCGAACTCACAGAGATCCGCCTGCCTCTGCCTCCCAAGTGCTGGGATTAAAGGCGTGCGCCACCACCGCCCGGCTCACAAACACTTTTTAAAAACAGTTCCTTCTAACCTTTAAGCTTAAAGCTTTCATGTGTAATGTTCACCCCTTGAGAGACCTCAGGAATGCTTTCTGAAGGCCTCTGCACATCCGTGCTCAGCTTAAGGAGCCTGCTTCACTCCAAGGCAGGTGATGCCACTCTGGAATGGTGCTGCCCTTAAACCTTTTCCTCACAGGAGCTGCCTCCTGTAACTCTCTCCTCCTCCCAGCTGTGCACCGTGGGGTTGGCTGCCGTGCAGGGGTCCCTCAGTTCTCTGCCAAGTGTTTGCTTCTGGTCCCCTACCATATGCATACTTTCTCAAGGCAGGGCCCAGAGTTAGTCTGCCGGACAGGAGGAATAATGCAGAATGCCCTTACTCGCTACAGCTGAGTCTTAGGCCAGACTTTCTTTCACACGTGCCTGTGGACGAATCAGGATTTTCCTACCAGAATTTACACAATGGAGCGTTTTCAACTCCTCTTTGACCTGACCATTCATCTACCTTGCCACAAGCCTAGACCAGGATTACCACGTGCTGAAAAGAGTGAAGGATGTCAAGAGGTCACCTGGATCTGGTTCCCTCATTCTCCACTCCCTCACCACCTTCTGGAGGGTTCTAGGGGTTCAAGGTTTACCAAGTTCTCACAGCATCTCCTGGGCTTAGAATCACAGAAAGTTAATTCCACAAGCCAGGGGAGAGTGCCACACCACCCTTCTGCCCACCAGGTTCATGCACTGTCATTCCAGCCAAGCAAAGCAGCGCTGAGTGGAGCCAGCTGTGGCCATGCATACAGCTGGATTGAGCTGCCCACCCCAGGCCATGCACAGCTGTGGGTGTTTTAACCTCCAGCTGGAGCCATGCTTAGGGAATGTCCCCATTACCCCTGGGCCTCCTCCTGTTTCCCTGGAATGTTGATGCAACTGAAAGAACAAGACCACAGCAATCCCATGACTTTGGGGGACTGGAAGTGGCTCTGTCAGGCCCATCCCTGGGAAGCCCCAGGCTTCTGGAGGTGTCTGAGCCACAGGAGCTTCAGAGTAGTCGCTGGGAGATCTCCCGCTGGGAATCATTCTGTCTCTGTCACCTGTCTTGAGCTTTCCTATTCCACGAGCTCCATCCATCCGTTTGTTCTCCCATTCACGCGCTGCCTCAGTCACACACCCACCCACCCACTTCCTTCCTCTTTCTGTAGGTGGTAGCAACTCCACAGTTATGCTTACTGGACACTTAGCCAAATGGAATGAATTTATAGGGAGGTGCTGCTCAGGAAGAGCTCGAAATGACTGTGACTTTTTGATGAAAGAAGGTACAGAGTAGTACCCCAAGGCTAACAAAGGTTGAGAGAGGAGAAAAGCTAGGAGGCTCCAATTAGTTTATCCCTGGCCACCTTCTTTAGCAGGCCTGAAGAGAGACTCTGTTCCTCTAATTCTGTGTAGCCTGTAGGTAGAGCTAGGAGAGGAAGGAAGAGGGAGAGTGTTCTAAAGGCCTGAATAGCATTTGACATCACCTTCCCTGGCACAGTACACACTTGCATGCACACACCTTCATGCATACACACACATACCCATACTAGCTTATGCAGAGGCATAGACAGGTCTGCAGGCTCCGCAGACATGGGAATGCAGGCAGAGATGCAAGAATGCAATAGTTCAGAAACGTGGGTACAGACGCTGGTCTCTTCACCAGCATGGACAAAAAGAACACACAGACACAAACGAGCACGTATTTCTCATGAGCATGTCATGCAGAAGAGAGTTTGGTAGGTTAGCAGTCCCTGGGTAACTGCAGCTCCGAGTGTGGGGAAACTAAGTTCAGCTAGTTGCTCCTGTCCCCCTTTCCACGAGGACCTTCTGGATCTTTTCCAGGCAGGGCCCAAGGGCAGTAGAGTGTGGGTCTCCTGCAAGCCCAGGTGGAGGCTCAGCAAGCTTTGCTTAGCTACTCTTCCTTGCAGTCAGCCTGGTTTCATTTGAAATTTTCAGAGCAAAGAGGCTGCTCCTGGGGAGCTCTGGGGCATGACGTTCCTCTGAGTACCCAGTAGGGGAGGTGTTGGGCAGTCTTCCTGGAGAGAGGACAAGGAGGGGCCAGCCTAGACTGTTTTCAGGGCCTCCTTTGTCCGGTTCTCTGGAATTCTGTCCTGACATAAGCAGAGGTGACTCACATCTCTTCTGTGCTTGCTAGTCACCAGCTAGCCGGCCCTCTCTCTCCCCCTAGCTTAAACTGCACATCATCCCTCGCCCTCGCCCTCACCCTTGCCCAGGTTCCAGCTTCTCAGAGTTCAGAATGGTGACACTGCCTGCTGCTGGGAGGACGCTGCTCCCATCCAGGCCTGGCCTGGCAGTGATGCTGGCTGGGATATACTTCTTACGGGCTTCCTTGCTTCTTCCAACCTTTGACTCTGCAAGGCATCCTACCAAGGGCTGGAAGAGCTCAAGGACCCAGGCCATGGCTAGATCAGCAGGGCAGGGACATAGAGGAAGAGAGAAACTTGCAGAAGGCACACACTCAGTTTGTATGGTTTGTGAATGGCAGAAGCGAAGAGGTCAGTTTTAGAAGCAGCCTAACCTTTGAGCATCTAGACTTCAAGGGAAAGGCCCTTAGAGCTTTGCAGCACGAGATCCTCATGGCAAAAGACCTGATGTGAGGCGACAGGACAGATAGCACTTGGTCTAGAGGGTCAGAAGAGGTACTAGGGCCTCTATCCTGGACGCCAGGAGGGAGCACAGTGAGAACATTAGTCTAGCTGTTAGGTGTAGATAGGTAGCATACCACACTCTTTCTGAGGCTCATCCGACCAGTCCCGGCAGTCCCTCTGACCATCACACACTTTCCCGCCGTCCACGCACTCTCCACTCTTACACTGAAATCTGCGGGGACCCTCACAGGTTGACTCTGTCGGGCCAGACAAGAGAGTGGACAGTGCCTGTGAGACAGTGGGTGGGAGGGCAAGGCCGGGCAGGGTCAGCCAAGGCCCACAGAAAATGAACAGAGTTCAAGCACCAGCCCTAACTCTCTTAGGGGACCTTAGGACAGACAGTGGAACCAGGGCCTATAAGAGGCTCTTCCCACAGGACAGACCCTCATTCACCCACACAGGGGTCTTTGTCTGTTCTGGGAGTATTAGGCTCCTGGGAAAGACCGTGCAGCAGCTCCAGAAGGACTTAGTCTGGGCTGACCATCTCCCAGGGGGAGCGTTGGCCCACACTGCCTTGCTGCCCTCTCATTATTCCCCATGGCTAGTGGGTAGGGCCTCTATTTGGTCAGGACAAGTGGTGACCAGCAGAGCCACCTGAGAATGAGGGGGAGTCTTTGGAGGACAGGACTCAGTGTCCGCTCAGTCTGAGAGCTAGTAAGGCAAGCCTTGGGTGCAGACAAATAGCGGGGAGGCTAGATTCCCTGCAGTAATTCTCATGTCCCCTTAGCCCTCTTTCAGCTTTTACAAAATCCTTAATTAAAAGTTCACTTCTTGGGCTGGCGATGGCTCAGCGGTTAAGAGCACTGGCTGCTTTTCCAGAGGTCCTGAGTTCAATTCCCAGCAACCACATGGTGGCTCACAACCATCTATAGTAGGATCTGATGCCCTCTTCTGGCATAAAGGTGTATGTGACGATAGAGCACTCATATACATAATAAATCTTAAAAAAAAAAAAAAGAGTCCAGTTCCTGTGCCCCAGAACCCCATGGGAAGAAAGTACAGTGATAATGGGCAAGTAACTGATGCTGAAGGGGTAAATACATCTCAGAGACCAAGGAAAGAACACCCCCATTTCGGCTCTCTCCAGGCCAGGGAGGGCCACAGGGCCTTTCCTCAGGCTGAGCTTCCATCCTCAAGAGGGTGCCAACCTTCTTGAGCAACGCACCCTGCAGGCAGCCGGCTTCATCACTCCCATCTGGGCAGTCGTGTTCCTGGTTGCAGCGCTTGATCGCAAGGACACAAGTCCCATCCCCACACTGGAACTCATTCTCATTGCAGGGTCCAGGTGGTGCTGAAACAGGGCAAGAGGAGGTCAGGACTAGGGTGGCGCTAGGAAAGCTGTCCCCACAACCTCATGCCACATCCACCCCGTTAAGAATGGAACAGCGACCGAGCTCAGGAGGCCTCGGAGGACACTTAGTCAAAGCATCTCTAGTGTACACATGGGGAGACTGAAGCTCAGAGAGGGGGAAGGCCTTGCCAAAGGTCACACAGCATTCCAGTTTCCTGTTTCCCTGTCCACCACCACCTCAGCACAGATGTGTGGTTTCCATTGAGTCCTGGCGCTCATGACTTAGTGATTTGGTTCACTCAGTCAACTTTTCCTGAACCTGGCACTGTGCTGGGTGTTGGTGGGGAGCCCGGAGACTACGAGCCCCTTTCCAGAAGCTCAGGTGCAGAGATGAGAAATGCACAGAAGAAAATGCCACAGTGTGAGTTGTGCCTGCAGGAGAGGGCAGCAGGGGTCTGCCAAAGTCCTGGAAGGGACCCACTCAGCTGGGACAGTCAGCAGAATCTGACGGGCCCAGCATGTAGGCACTCCTAGGACAGAGGTCTCTGGGCAGAGGTCCCTATAACAGGGACGGGCAGCAACAGGTGCACATAGCAGAGACAAGAGGTGCCTGGCTTCTGGGGTCAGATCTGAGCTCCATTCCTTAGCAGCCATGTGACCTCCCGCAAGTCACTTCATTCTCCCAGTGTAAGTCTCTGTTAAAGCAGGGTATGTACTCCCGGTAGGAGGGCCATATCAGCAGGCTCTGGGTGGGACTGGGAGCGCAGAGGGGGCTTACAGCAGTCGGCCTCGTCAGACTTGTCCTTGCAGTCGCGGTCGCCATCGCAGCGCCAGCCCAGGTGTATGCACTCGCCACTGCGGCAGGTGAACTGGGCCGTGGGGGCGCAGGCTGCAGGCGTGGCTGTGGTCTCCTGGCCCGCTCGCCCGCAAAGCTCGGCAGCCTCATCCGAGCGGTCCTCGCAGTCAAACTGGCCATCGCAGACCCAGCGCTCAGGGATGCAGGTACCAGCTCCTCCACATCGGAATTCGCGGGGCGGGCAGGCCGGGTCCGAGCAGCCGCGCTCATCACTGCCATCACCGCAGTCATCATCGCCATCACACACGAACACAGAGGCCAGGCAGGAACGGTTGCTGCACTGGAACTCATGCGGGGCGCACACTGCGCAGGACAGAGAGCTGGTCCAGATCCCATCCCCCATGACCCAGCCCAGCTCCTGCTACTGGGGTTACAGGGTGTTCTGACCCTCGCCTATAGGCTGGAGTAGGTCCTGTTGCAGACTTGAAGGGGGAGCACGGTATGAGAGACTGCCACTTGAAAGCAGGGGCCTCAGTCATGCTAACTGACCTTGAACCACACTTGCCTTTCCTGAACTTCGGCAAATACACAGAATTTCTGCCCTGTAACCAGCAGCATGGTGGGGCTGCGAGAGGCTCTAATGCAGCGGAGCCCTATTGTCCTGCAGGATAGGAAATCATCTGTAACATGACTGACACCAGATGAGAGGAGGGCAAGGGTTTGCCTTCTGTGGCAGAGTTGGATACATAGCTTGCAGAGACTACAAAGTCTCCAGCCTGGCATCTACTACCCTGGTCCCTGCTCCTCATTCCTGAACATACCCAACTATGGCCACCTGGATGATTTACTAGGCCGGGAGCACATAGTTCCCCTCCACGGTTTTGTTAAGTTGCGCCATCTCCTGGGAACCCACTGCTGCCCACTGTTCCTTTAGTTCTCAGTCAGCCTTCTTCCTGTGCCCGGGTCCAAATTCCATCTTCACCCAACCCAGGCTGCTTGTTTCCTTCTGCCCCAGCCTGTCTAGTGCCGTTCACAGCCACCCCACATCGGGGTTCCAGGTCCTTCACACCCCATTATTTTAAGGACTGGCAGAGCCCCTGGCAGGATGTGGGTGTGGACGAAGTCATTAAAGATCAGGTCCTGCCCTATTGGGGTTCTGGGCTTCCTCTCCCTGGTAGGCTAGCCTGGAGTCCACAGGAAAGGCCTTGGGGCCCAGCCAGCCCAGGTGCTAGTTTACAGCTAAGAGAACTGAGGCTCAGAGAGGGAAGCACCTCGCTCAGGGGCGCATTGTAACAAAAGACCCAGAACTCAGGTTTGGGGCATTTCCTTCCTACTCTGACCTCTCCCAGCTTTCCTGTTGCTTGTTTTCCCTCACTTTCTGGAGTGTCAGCTGTTTTCAAGCATCCATTCCCTCCTCCATCAAGCCTCCTCCCCTCTTTCACGTCTTCAACCTTTGGCCTCGGGACTCAGGTGGGTCAGAAATGCTGTGGCTATTACATCGTGGTGGCAGTTCCATATCTCTCCATATGGGGGCGCCCAGGGTCCATGTTTCTATTTTTTCGGTGCCAAGATGTCAATTTTCATTTACTGAACATAAAATAAAGTGATGTCTTCGGTGTTACAATGTAGGCAGACCTTGTCATGTTCTCCTGACAGCTCTACTAAGTTTCCGACAGCTGCATTTTCCCCCTTCTGGGTTTTTGGGATGTGGGGGCATCAGAGGGAAAAGCATGTGTTCTCTGGTGCCACATTCCCCAAGATCCTGCTGCTGACATCCTCCTGCCTGTCTAGACACTTTTCATACCCAGGGAGAGAAGAGTCTGTCTCCTGAGAGTCCTGACAGGAAGTGCTTCTTAACACTGGATTCTCAACAAGGTTCTGAAGCTGACAGTCACTGGAAGATCCCACTACTAAGGCCCAGGGACCCCACTCCCTACATTGAGAGAACTGGCGAAGGGAAGGTTCCTTTTCTGCCCAGGCCACAGAGAGCCTGATAATCCTTTCTAATACCTTCGGCTCCTGTAATTAACAGGAGATGTCCCTGTCCCAACATTTCCTGGTCAGGTACGCGCCCCCCAACTCCTTGCTATAGTGGCTGCTAGTTTTATACTGGAAGCATCATTTGATTATAAGGATGGGGGTGATGAGAGGAAAGGGTGGCTGGCATGGGTGGGAAGTTCTCACAAAACTACCACAGCTGAAGCCAGTGCCAGCACTGAGGCTCTGGAGTGCAGACACTCGCCAGGACCCCTGCCCTCTCCATACACTTCTTCAGACCCCTCAGCCCTCACATTTGGAATCTCAGAAGCCTCAGGAGGAAATGGCTTTGCTCCTGGACCAGGAGGGATGGCCAGGAGAGACTGGGTGGGGTGAGGAGATGCTCTGAGAGGCAGTGGTGGACAAAGTGCCTGACATGCACGCTCCTGAATTCCAGCCCAGGCCAGTCTGTAGTCCCCAGGGGAAGATTATAGGATCGCCTTATTGTCCCCTTCAGAACCTTACTCCAAACCTGGCACATAGTAGATACCCAGGATAACCAGGAAAGCAACATGAGCTGGACCATGTCCCCCACCCCCAAACCTTGCTGGCCTGCTCTCTGAGAAGGAGATAATCCTGTGTTTGAAGTTCAGCCATGTGGAACGGTCCCAATGACCACGTCCATCTGTCCCTGCTGAGGCTGATGGGAGTATCTTCTCTGTATGTGATATGTGCCCCAGTCTGAGACTCGAGCAGCAGTCATCCTTTACACCCTAGGCATCTGTCAGCACACGCCCTGGCACCAGACTCCACCTTCATACAGCCCAGCCTTTAGTTCCCCTGCTCTTGCTTGGAGATCAGTTGACTTGTAGAATGGATGAGCAGATGTCAGACATGGCAGAAAGCTGTGTGTTAGACCTGACTTTGAATCTCAGTTCCAACCCTCAGTCTTGGGCACGTTTCCTCCCTGTCTGAGCCTCAGTTTCCTCACCCATGAAATGGGGATGGTAATGGCTCTTCATGAGGTGGTCGTGAGGATGACAGAGGAACATGTCTAGGGGCCCAGCCGTTTCTAACGTTCTCATTGTTATTCTTCCCTCCCCACCTACCAGACCCCATAGAGAAACAGGCCCCTTCCAAGAAGGGGTCCCCCACTGCTGAGGGTGCCCGACTGCTTGGCAGACAACGGGGTTCTGGACTCACAGGTAGGACAGCCAGCTTCATCCGCTCCACCCTCACAGTCCTTCTCTCCGTCGCAGCGCCACGAGGCAGGCACACACTTGTGGCTGCTGGGTCCACAGCTCAGCTTCTCATCGGGACACTCTTCTCTGGCTGCAGAGACAGACATCCGGTGTTCATGGCTTAGCTAAGGGATACAGCACCAACCAGTCCTGCTGCTTGGTGTTAAGTCCCTAGCAGTCCACTAGGGCCGTCCTGCCCCGTGTCTTTTCATTGGAAGCCAATCTTCTCTAAAGGAGTCCTAAGTCCTAAATCTGACCCCACCCCACACTGCCTCACCTAACACTCTCTCATGCTCTCCTAGCCTAAGACATTCAAGTCTTTTTTTTTTTTTCCTTTTTACTCTTTTGGTTTTTCAGGATAGGGTTTCTCTGTGTAACAGCTCTAGCTGTCCTGGAACTCACTTTGTAGACCAGGCTGGCCTCGAACTCACAGAGATCCACCTGCCTCTGCCTCCCGAGTGCTGGGGTTAAAGGTGTGCGCCACCAGCGCCCAGCTTCAAGTCTTTCTTGATCCAAGGGCCCTACCCATCTTCCCTTTAAGATCTCACAATATGGAGCTGCTACACCCTTTCTGTGTTCCCACTGTGTGCCTTTGGGTAAGGTATGCCTAACAGACCTCAGTGTACCTTCCAGACCAGCAGCTCCGTGATTTGAACCCATGGGTTTGGAGGGCTCACCAAAACCCTAGCAGCAACAATCTTAAGTCTCTGTAAGACGGTGCCAAGCCCACCGCTGAGAACAACCTCCACGTGCAGGGCCCAGCGGGACTGCACAGCTATAATTACTGCAGCCGCAATCAGAGGCTGACTCAATCAGGGGCCTAGAGCCCCAGGGTTGATTCTCAATTTGGAAGAATGAGAACCCTATTCAGGACCGGGGGGCAGCTCTTACTCTGAGCTCTCCCTGCTCCACATGACAGCTGGGGCAGATGAATCTTCGACCTTTCTGGTTGGCTCCCTGCTGCCTTCTCCAGGGCGCAGGCGTCCCACCTTCAGGTCTCTGGATTGTGCCAGGCACAGTGCTAGACATTTCCATTTCGTCTTCATAATAACCCAGCAGGGTGAGGGTTATGTTTTGGCCCCCAGTGTGAAAAGTGGGGATGTGGGCTCTGAAGGCTGGCTGCCTGGGTTTGAATCATGGCTCAGTCATTCACTGGCCACGTGACCTTGGCCTAAAATATTTCTCTTTGTTTCAACCAAGTGTAGATAATGCTATGACCCGCTGCATAGGATGGTTGTAATGACCAGATTAATGTCTGTAAAATGTTTAGAATGCATCCATTCTAGGCTCAGTCCATGTTCCCCATTATTATCATCTACACATACTGGATGAGACTCAGTCTTGTTTATCCATTCAGTGGGTAAGATTGAACACTGCTGCGTAAGCCCTGAGTGTCTGTCTCTGTCTCTCTATCTCTCTGTCTCTGTCTCTGTCTCTCTCTCTCTCACACACACACACACACAAGAGTGACATGAAGATATGGCAGCTGTGTCTGATATCAGCGCTGGAAACTGTTCCGTATGTTCAGAAGAATGGTAACTCATGTCTCACTCTGAGCTGTTTCCTCTCATCTCATTTCTGTGGCTGATGGTGAGAGGCCACAGAGATGGATAAAAGTGGGCCGAGACAAGAAAAGGCACAGGAAAGTGGGTTGGGGCAGGTGTCTAAATCAAGGTCCCCAGATGATAATACTATGTAATGAGGAAGAGCACCTTCAGTTTCATGTGAACCACAAATGTGGACAGGTTTGGAACACTTGCCATGAATAAGGCAGTCAATGGGAACATGGAATTCATATATTCACTCTACATGAAATAACTGTCAGGTAGGGCTCTGGAAAGCACCAACATTCAGTGAGCTCTTAAAATTCCACTTGACGGTGCGGGAGTGGGGGCTGGAGAGATGGCTCAGTGGTTAAAAACACTGGCTGCTCCTCCAGAGGTCATGAGTTCAATTCCCAGCAACCACATGGTGGCTCACAACCATCTATAGTGGGATCTGATGCCCTCTTCAGGCCTGCAGAAATGCAGACTGAGGACTCATACCTGAAAGAATACATACATACATACATACATACATACATACATACATACATACATACAAATGGCCACTTTTGCTGGGTGGTGGAGCACACACCTTCATTCCCGGCACTTGGGAGGCAGAGGTAGGCGGCTCTGTGAGTTGGAGGTCAGCTTGGTCTACAGAGTCAGTTCTAGCACAGCCAGGACTACTCAGAGAAAAACCCTGTCTCCAACCCCCCACCCCAAAAGGCCACTTTGGGTTATCATCTGGAGTGACAAAGGGGGATGGGCATCTGGAGATGGCTCTTCTGTCACCAACACTGGAGAACCCTGAGCGCTTCTTGATACTTTAGACCATGAAGCAGTTGGAGCTGACCAGCTGTCTCCCAGAACGTACTCTAACCAAGAGGCCTCGAGTCATATTGGCTGATCTAGTTGTCGAAAGCCAAGGAATTTGCATTTTTTAATTTTTTAATATTTAATTTTTAAATTTTTTATATTTTTCTTCGTGTGAATGTGTGTCTGCTACGTGTGTGGAGGTGCTGGTGGGAGGAGGACCCAAACTCAGGCCTTCTGGAAAAGTAGAACACACTCTTAATGGCTGAGCTATGCTCTAGGACCTGGAACCTGCATTTAGTAAGTTCTCTTAACCCAAGCACTTCTAGGTAAGAGCCAGAGCTAAAAATCTTCACATGGAGGATATGGCACACCTCATCTCTTTGTAATACCATGGCACCCTAGCAGTGATACAGGTGTCCAAATGTTTGCAAACCCCTGAGAGAGCAGCGGAGTGGAAGGACGAGGCAACCACTAAGCACTAACCCAGAGCGAGTGCTAGGAGAACTAGGCCTCACAGAGTTGAAAGGGCCACAGTTACAAGCACCAAAGTGGGTCAGACTATGCCAGGCCGAGGAGTTGGTTCCCCACTCCACTTCACCTTTAGGTGACAATTAAGTCACCAGTGGGGTGAGTGCCCTCTTAGAGAAATGGATACAAACAAAATGTGGTATATATACACAATGGGATTTTTTTTTCAGCCATAAAGATCAAAGTTACGCCATTTGTAGGAAAGGGAATGCAATTGGAGATAATCACATTAAGCAAATTAAGCTAGACTCAGAAAGACAAATATTGCATGTCTTCTCATTTGTGGTTCTAATTTTATATGAATATATAAAATTAAGTGTGTGTATATGACATTAAAATAGAAGCAAAATTATCTAGAGGAATGAAGGAGCTAACAGGAGAGGGGAGGGAAGAAGATATGCTTAACACGGTATTTGTATGATACTGTCCTTATGGAATACAGTACCATGTACATGAACATACACAATGAAAATTATATATAACATAAATGCTCAAGGTAGCCTCCATGCCCTCTGTTGCGAAGGTCTGGGTGAGAAGGCAGCTCTGTGAGGAGTGGACCTCACTAGACCCTGTACATGTAATGGAACTGTAAGCACTAGGTTTCTGTTATGTACAGCTTAGCCAGGCCAGTCTGTGGCATTTAGCCAGAACCAACCAAGATGCCCAGCATGCCCCTCACCCTAATCCTGGAAGGAAGAAGGCTGTGAACAGTCCTAAAGTTCAGAGACATCAAATAGCTCACCCAAATGTGCACAACACATTAAAGACAGAATCTGGGTTCCTCTGACAAAAGCCCTGTCCTTCCATCAAACCATGCATGGCAGAGACACAGCCCCAAATTCTCTTTCCCCATGCCTAGGTGACTGAAACGGCCTTTGGCCAGATGCGCCACCTTCGGAGGCCTGGTCCTGCAGCAGGCAGCCGATTGAACTTTTAATGAATATTTATACAGTTAACAGCATAACCTTTCAACAAGGACAATGATTAAACAATCTGTCTGCTTCCTTTCTTTATAATTAATAAGGCATTTGCTGTATCCCTAAATAGACAGTTCTAATTACAGGCTCTCAAGGACCCAGCAGTGCCTACTACTGGTTCCTTCACCCCTAGAGTGCCAAGGCTCTTTGGAATGCCAGGACAAAAGAGGCCAAGAAGACCAAGTTGACAAGTGTCTCCTGGAGTGGTATTCCAGGGCCCAGAGAGAGGTAGGTGTGTCAAATGCCTGCCTCTCCTGAAACCACACTGCCTGTGCCTCTCTTGCGGTACAGCTCTTCCCCAAAACTGGGGCTCCAGGCTCCAGGTCAGGCCTCTCCACTGCACAGCTGCAGGGACTGCTGATGGGCATCTCCCAGGCAGAGAGGAAAGCCTGGAGAGTGTAAGTTGCAGGCTGAGAATCTTATGGAGAGAGACGAGCTGGACCTCCATCCCAGGTCCATGCTGTACAGCCACTGCACAGGAGGACACTGCTGCTTTCCCAGCACGGCTGGAGAGGTCAGTGAGATGCTCAGCTAGCCTTTCCTTGCTCAGCTAGGCTGAGCGACATAGCCATCTGATAGCTACTCCCAGGATCCTTGAAGCCAAGACCATAGGAAAGTTGGTATAGGTGAAGGAACCTGGATTTTAGAGTCAATAAACCTAGGTACAAATCTCATTTACTAACACTAAAGTTCTTAGGCAAGGCATTTAACTTCTATGCTCCCTGGGTCTCCTTTGCTGCAATTGGGGTTTGTATGAGGCAGTGTGGAAGTGCCTGTTCTCAAAAGCCTGAAATACATTGGAGCTCAGGACACAATTGCTCTTATCTTATCTCATGCGATGAAAATGTAAATGACCTGTGGGGAGGCTGGTATCACCCCACGGAAGTGCACAGGAGCTCCCACCCCCGTACAGCCTTTCTCTCTGGGACAGATGCTCCCAAGGGGCACTTTTGGCTTGCTGTGCAAGTGTCCCAGGCAGAAGCAATAATCATCACTGCACTGCCCCCTCACAACACTGGTGAGGGGCTTAAAACTCCACCCTGAAGCAACTGAAGGCATTTACTAATTTCCTGAGAATCCTGTCCCAGAAATCCAAACCCACAGGTACTTTTGCCAACTCACAGGCTAATACATAAAGAAATAAGGAAAATGTTTGTTGATAGTACCTAGTGGCTACTCACTGGTCTGTAGTTTTAGAGACTTGAGTTTTAGGGACAAATGGGTATTACCTGCTCCAAGTGGACCATAGCAACCACCAGTGTCACTTGACTGGGCCCCTGCATTAGGAAGCACCCTGTCATCCTGAAGGAGCAGAGTTACACTAGGGTCCTTCAACAGCATCAGGCAAAATGGGTGATCTCAGATCTCCAGGCCTGTACTCCCTCATCTAAAGAAGCAGGTGAGTAGAGGTGAGCAATAAGGGCCCCTTCTAGCTGCTAAGATGCAAGGGGAAAATTCACATGCAGTATGCAACACTCAGATCTGTAGCTCATTCCCCTGAACCACTCTCTCCTCTCCCTGCCTGCCTGCACCCTCCCCACAGATGCCTGAAGGTGGGTCAGAGACTGCTCCAATCAAGAGAGCTATAATTAGAGCCCAAATGATACTTTCATTAGGCAAATGTTCTGGGCTTTCCCATTGTGACTCTGGCTGTATCTGATGAGTACCTATCCCAGGTCCCTCTGCTTCTCACACCCCCAGCCCATAGTATTTTAATAGCACAAAGTTAGTGTCCTGATATCCTAATAAACTGTAATGTTGGGGGCAGAGATGCTGCGGTCCATGAACAATAATAAACAACACTGGCACTTACTCCAATTCTTGTATTTTCTCAGCGGAGTCATACACCCATTATAAGGTAAATATCACCTTATCATTTTACAAAAGGAGAAACTGAGGCTCAGGAAGACTGGACAACTTATATGAGGTTTCAAGGCAAAGACCTGACCCAGCTGATTCAGATTTCAAACCTACTACACTCTTCTATCTATAATCTTTCTGTTAGGGGTGAGGAGTAAGGCTCTATCCTGGGAGCTGGCACAGTCCCAGAAACCTGGTAGGCTATGGAGGTTGCTATGGCAACACCAATTAAATGGACAACGGGTTGGCTGCTGGGTTTTCATTCAGTTGGGAAGCTGTGAGTAAGCCTGCTACCAGTCCTGCCGCCCCAAATTCTGCCTGGTCTTCAAGGTCTTCTCTGGCTGACTCTTCCAGGCAGCCCTCCCTAGTGGCAGAACCTGTGGCCATTGCTTCTGACCAATGCTGTGCTTCAGGGAGTAGGGATCCTAGACTTTGCACCCCCCACCCCCCACCCCGGACAAGGGCAGAAAGTGGGTCTTGGACTACTAAGAATTTAGGAATCTTAAAACGGTAACATCTATGGGATTCTAGATTGGGACCCATACTGGAGGGCATGCAGCAGAGACAGGTTCTCACAGCAATTGCCTGGGTAATCGACAGGGAGCTGGGCCTCTTCAATCCCGGCTGCTGCTCCCATGAATCTCAGAAAGCCTGAAAATCCTGTCTTTTGTCACTGGAGAGGTGCTTGCCACAAATAGGCTATTTGTGTGTCTGTGAGGTGGGCTATCAAGTTTTCGGCTCTAGCTGTTCAGCTGTTAAGTATAAGGAGGAATAATAATAATATAGGAATCAGGATGAGTGGGCAGTGTGGGTCCAGCACAGACCACGAGTAGGAAGGCAGTGAGCACTGGCGTTTTGGGGAAGATAGACAGAGAAATAGGCAGGATAGCAGAGAGGGTAGCAGGAGGGAGGCTGGAGGCAGGAAGCATGAGCAGGAAGGGAGGGAGCCCAGGAGAGGGAGGGGAATAGGTGAGTAGGCCCCAAGAGGGCAAGGAGGAAGCAATATCACGAGACGGAGATGTGGAGAGAAGGGGAGCAAGACAGCCCTCCTCCCCAATAATGTCCGCAAAGCCCCTACCCACGCCCAGGGCGAGGCAGAACAGGCTGACCGTTAGGGTAGGAGCTGCAAACCACCCCTAGAAACTCTCTAAGAGACACACGACTCTGTCCCTTCTCAGCTGAGCAGCCATGGCCAACTGGCCACACCTGGTCCGGTCTGGGGAATCCACCACCCTCTCTCTAGACTGGCATGAGGATGACAGTCACAGGCAAGTGTGGCAAGGCTTTGTCCCTTGGCAGGGCGGGAGAAAGCACTGGGCTTCCCTCTGCCCACGCGCCTCCAGGACAGCATGGAGTGGCATTTGGTATGGTAAGGAAAGGATGGGGCCTGCAGTAAAACTGGGGAGGGCTTGGCAGCTGCCTAGGAAATGAGGGGCCCTTTGTCTGGGGTTGGGGGTCTCTCTTGCTCTCCCTTTCTCTTTCTGTCTTGGAAACTGGTAGCTCTGTTGCTAGGAGACAAGGAAACCCAGCTATCATTAGCGGCAGCCTTAGATGGGACTCTGGCCTCCATTGTCCCTGTCTTTACCTCTGGGGCAAATGTTAGCCCCAGAGAGGGGCTCCTGGATCTCCCCCCCCCCCAGTCCCACCATCTCCACGTGCTTCCCCCAGCCTTTTGTCTCAGGCTCGCGCTACAGAAGCTCTGCCTCTGGACCGCTGGGTCCTCCCCCTCCCCCTTCTCATCTCCTTTTTAATTTAACAAATGTCAGGGAATGACCTGCCAGGTCTAAGTTTGCTTTGAGGATTAGAGCCTAGAAAAGAAATCCCGAGAGACAAAGCAGTCCTGGAGCACCAGCTATGCCACCTCACCCTGCTTCCTTCTGCCACCATCTAGCTAACCATGAAGAACAGGCCTCCTGTACTCAGCTCACCCAACACAGGGAAGAGCTGGGCCCTGAAGTCCTGGCTGGGTGGCCACGGACAAATCACGGCAACTGTCTGAGCTTCAGCATGCCCCTTTTGAAAATGCAGAAAGTAGTAGTTCCTGCCTCTAGAGGCTGCTCTGAAGATAAAAGGACGACAGCGTACAAAGGGCTTAGCGAGGTGTGGCACACAGTAAATGATTAACAAGCACCAGCTGCCCTTAGTGCCACTGGAATTACAATTGAGATCCTCAAGAATGAGAGCAGGGGGCCCGGAAGATGAGCCAGGGCTGCTTCGGAGCAGCATTTGGGGGCTGATTCTAACTCCTGGTGCCGCAGGAATAGTCAAACCTACAAGGGTGCTAAAAGAAAGGCGGGACACAGGCGACTGGTGAGCAACTAAACACTTGACTGCTTACCAGGAGCCTCCCACTCCCCAGAGGGCCGGGCACAGAATATCCTCTGACCGTCTCACGTGAGCCCAACAACTTGCCAGCACGAAAATGCTGGTGAGGAAACTGAGGTCCAGGGCAAGACTCACCACAAGTGGCCTTCGATTCATCAGATCCATCAGGACACTCCTCTTCGCCATCGCACTTCCAGCGCTCCGGGATGCAGTGGCCGTTGTCACAGGTAAAGTCGCTGTCTGCACAGGTCCTCTTGGCTGTGGGACGAAGATACGAAAGAGCATAAGGGTCTGCTGAGCATACAGAATGCTTCTCTAAGACAGAATCAGGCGTCAAATGGGTAGCTGGCTGTGCTCAGCCTAAAAGGTACACCCCAAACCTCCCACAGGGTACTTAAGTAGGGAGCTCAAGTCCAGCAAGGCTGGCACCACCGCTTCCCACCACCCCACTTCTCAACTCCTCCCTGCAGGCAGTTCACCTGCCTAGCCCACCACATAACCAGGCCCCTTGGAAAAGCACCAGGGAGCCCATGATCATGAACCCTAAAAGTCAGAGACTTTTGTCTTCACCTGCCTAGCCCACCACATAACCAGGCCCCTTGGAAAAGCGCCAGGGAGCCCATGATCATGAACCCTAAAAGTCAGAGACTTTTGTCTTCACCTGCCTATCCCACCACATAACCAGGCCCCTTGGAAAAGCGCCAGGGAGCTCATGATCATGAACCCTAAAAGTCAGACTTGTCAACATCGCCTGCATTCAGCTTCTAGGCTTGGGCTGGGGGTCCAGGAGTGGTGTCAGGAAAGGAGCGCTCTGCACAGGGGCCAGCAGGCCTGAGTTTGTGTCTTGGCTATTCTGCTTTGCCATGTACTCTCAAGTCAGATACTTTCCCTTCTCTGCCTTTGGCTTCTTTGTAAGGAAAGGGAAGGGGATTCCGTAAGACACAATCTTTATTTTATTTTTTTACTTTTACACGCAATGGTGTTTTGCTTGCATGTCTGTGTGAGGGTGTCAGATCCCCTGGAACTGGAGTTACAGACAGTTGTGAACTGCCATGTGGGCGCTGGGAATTGTACTTGGGTCCTCTGGAAGAGCAGCCACTGCTCTTAGCTGCTGAGCCATCTCTCCAGCCCTCAAGATACAATCTTTTGCACATAGTAGGTAGTCACAGGTCAAGAGGTCCTAGAACTGGCAGGGATAGTGTCCTTATGGAGCCTGGGAGTCCTCTTCCTGAATGACAGTGGCACTAAATATGATGTAAGGGCCATCTGGACACTGCCCCTTTCTAGGGGCTAAGTCTTCCTCCTTTTTCTTCCCTCTCCAACTTCTCAGTCGGCCCCACCCTGATTACTGCTGGTCCCTACACAATATTAATACCACGGCACTCCGCTCAGGCTGTCATCTGAAAACCTTCTCTCTAAGTGGTCCTCTATAGCTTGCTAAGCTTGGTGCAGATGGTAGTTGTTTGGGGCTCTTGGCTGCACAGGCTCAGTCCTGCACCTCAGTTTTGCTATTGTGAGCAGAGCCCTGGCAGAAAGAGGTGGGTGAACAGGGCTGTGTTTCCACACAATTTTGTTTTCAAAGTCCAGCCACAGGCTGCTTTTGGCCTGTGCCCTTAAATCTGATGCCCTCTGCTCTGTGTCCTCCCTGATTCTGTGGTCTGGTGTGGCTTGCTTTTCTCCTGCCCCTCCACAACAGGTACCATGTCAGATTTCACATAGGACCCAACTCAGGGTAGACCCCAGGAGGACACCAAGCTCATGTCTGGCCTCTCTACTCTTACACATCCAGGGCAGGGCTCCTTCTCCTTGGGATGCACTTTTCATGACCTAAGGATTTTTTTTTGTTTTGTTTTGGTTTTGGTTTGGTTTTCCCATCTTGTGATCCTCCAGTTGCCTAGCAGGGTTTTGGGGGAAGTGACTGGTTTCTTTGGCTCCACTCCATGTCTGCTTTGCTTTTCCATGGCATCCCTTTATGGTGCATCTGTATTCTGAAGAATTTTCTTCATGTCTTCTTAAGATAGATGCCTCTTTTTTATTTTTCCAGTTCTCTCAGTCTCTGCTGGATGTTTTACTCAGGGAACCCTAGGACAAATAGCCTGATATTTCCCCACTTGACATAAGCAGAGTCCCAAGGAACGCTATTAAGTTATATGCCCGAGATCACATGCTAAGTGAGAGCAGATCTGAACCTGTCGAGTCAAAAACCTGCTCTTTCAACCAGTACAATCCCTAAACAGTGGCGCAGTATGTCAGAAAAGCCCCCAAGTAAGTTGAGGAGACAGTGACAGACCCAGTATCCAATAAGCCTCTGCCCTGGGAATACAGAGAACAGGACAGCAAGTCCAGGATGTTCAAATAAGGGGGCAAGCCTGGGACTTTGCCGCACGAGGTGATGCAGGGGCTCAGCCAGCCAGATAACATCCCAGCATTCTTTCTGGACATTCTGAGAACGTAGGGGAGAGCTTGGTCTCTCCCTGTATGCTAAGACATGACAGACATTGGGCATGGAAGCCATAGCAGTCAAGTGTTAGAAATGACAGTTTCAGGGCCGGCTGGCCCATGGCAGACTTAGGAACAGACTGTTCCAGTATCCTGGTCATTTTCACCCCAAATCCTAGGAACCCCTCATAGCTATCCTGGCGGCTGCGATTAATCCTTTCACAGAGGAAACTGAGGCCTCAGAGGAGAGTGGGTAGGCGGCGGAAGAAGGGCTGCAGGGGTCTGTGTGGCGGCTGCCAAAGGCAAGTAAATCCCTTTCCACTAGGATTTGCAGCTACCAAGGTATTGGCAGGTAAAGAACAAAGATTCCTGAAACAGATGCCCCTCAAACCTCGGGGACCTTGTGGCAAGGCAACCAAGCAGCACAGATGTACTTTCCCCACAGGTATATATACCCTTGCCATGTGTCCAAAAGTGTACAGCAGAAACCTGGCCTACGGTGACCTGGGCTTGGGTAATGGACTACCCTGGAGAAACTGAGGCGGCACAATCACTTTCAGGTTTGAGACTAGACTAAACCACCTTTGAAGGCGCTGTTTTAGACCTCTGAAATCACATAGAAGGATCTGGCACAGGAGCTTAAGATGAATCCTGGCATGTCCACCTCTTCACTAGGGGACTAGTGTCTTCTAGTCTAGTCTAGGACCTTCTAGAAGCAAGGTCCTTCTGTCTCTAAGTCAGTAGGGAGGTGGCTATCTTGTGTAGCACTACCCCAGGACAAAAGGCAAAAAGAGCTCAGAGAATAAGCTCAGCATCCTCAGGTCTCTCCAGTGTAACCAGGCTAGTTCAGCCCTGCCACAGAAGAGGCCAAGCAGTCGGTCAGGGCCATCATTGCAGGCCATGCCAGATCCTACTCTCCTGGCCTTGGCTTTGGTTCCCAGGGCAATTCCCCAGCTGGGCTCCAGGCTGTGATTCCCTGTTTCCAGGGATTTATGTCCCTCTGTGCCAGTCTGCCCCTTGTACAATGCCCACCTCTGTGAGCCCCTGTACTCCACACTGCAGGAGTGATACATAGTCATCCAGGGTCTGCGACATCATAATCTGGTGCCATGGCAACAGATGGACTGCTACAAAGGACTTGGGATTCCACAGGGTGGCGAGGAGGGGCCTACCCCAGGGAAGAACAGAGGACAGTGGGAAATTCAGGACAAAGGAAGTGGGAGCCACTGCTATTTATAATAACACGAGCAAAGGAAAGCATCAGACAGTTCATGGTCAAAGGGACTCTTCTGCCATCTGTGGCTGTGTGACCTTATTCAAGATATACTACTTCTCTGAGCCCCACAAAACACAGGGTTGCTATGAGGGACAAATGGGTTGGGGTGGCGCTAGGGATCTGAGCACTGAGACACAAAGGGAGACATGGTTGAGGAGGGTAAAGTCACAGCCCCGGCCCCAACTAAATGGTCTGTGATGCTGGCTTGTCAGTCAACACACGTGGGTGTGCTCCTCCTCAGGAGATGGAGGTGTGGTGCTGATTGGTCTCAGCAGCTCTCAGCCCCTGGATGATCTTGGCAATTATTATGATCCCTCATCACTCCCACTTACCACCCCCAGAGGCATCCTTCCCCAGACAATGCATAGCCTCAAACTGAGGATCTCACCCACGCACTCCTGTGCAGAGATGTAACTTCCGATACTCCAGCTGCTCATCACGACCAAGGGAATGTCCCACCAAGCCAGAGTTCCCAGAGGAGTGACAGCTCAAGATCACAGCATGTAGCTGTGGGAGGCTACACTTGAGCCCAGGTATTGATATCTGGGCCAACTGTGCAGCCAAGAAGCCTGAGAAACCTTCCTAGGCCACTGGAGGAAGACTGTGCCCAAGGAAGGAGGTGCCTATTGAGGATGGGGGTGGTGGTGAAGGGTGTTCTGGGAAGGGCTAACAGGCCTGGACTGGAGGAAAAAGCACAGTCTGTAAGGGACTGGGGTGAGACCGTGGGCAGGGGGCAGCAAGTATCACAGAGCCTGTGAGTTCTACCAGGCTAGCAGCCAACTTGCTCTGCCTGGCATAAAAACTGCCCTTTGGAGGCTCAGTTTGACCTTGCTTGAGCTCACCCAGGGACCCACTCAGTGCCTGGCTAAGCAGAGAACTGCTTATCCAGCAGCCAGGGAGACCCATGGCTCTGTTTGCTTTGTGATTCTGTAAGGCTGTGCAGCATGGACCAATGGCCCCTAGCAGAGGAAGAGAGTCAGGACACAGGCAAAGAGCCTGGCGGCCATCTGCTCATGCCTTCCCCACGGAGAAGCCCCCACAAAAGTCTGCAGCAGACACCTGATGGGCTGTTTCTTCCAGTACCTCCCATTTGGTTTAATGAAGAGATTTCCCCCTTCTGGATGCTATGTATATTAATGTGGCAAGAAAAGAAAATCCAGTGAGCCATATCTGGGAAATGCTATGTGATCCGAGCTCTTGATCTCCGCACCAAGAGCGAACAGGATCAGTCATCTCACTACGGGCCTCTTCTACTAGACCAAGGATAACAGACGTTCAAAGAGCAGCCCAGATGAGCTCAAGGGTTATCACTGGGGAAACGTAAGTGCTCAAATCAGGGACTGAGTCCAGCCACCTGGGCCAGGGAGGTGGGAGACATTAGAGCTGCTGATTCTGTCTTCCCTCTGAGCTTCAGACAGAGGCAGAGCAGAGCCCAATAAGAAAGGTGGAGTCTAGCTCAACACTGCTGTGGAGTAACCTGGATGGGTCCCTACCCATGGAAGGAAGAAGAAGTCAAAGACTTAAAGCTTCCACCTCAGAACCTGCCCCGGGGACTCAGCTGCTTCTACTTCCTCTCTCAGGCCTAGGCCAGCACCGGGTGGCCTGGCTCTGCCTGCAGCCAGCCCTAAGGCAGCTGGGACACTTGTACCCTGTTCGGGGAGATGAAAGGGCTGCTCCCCACACAGTTACCCTTCTGCAGAGCTTGCCAGGCCCTGGGGTTGCCAAGGCGACTGCTGCCAGCAGAATGAAGATCCGGGGTGGGGGCAGGGGGCGTGCCAGCCCGCCCCTGGCCTACTAACCTGGCAGGCAGATTTAAATGACAGCCCAGGAAGCTACTATTAAACTGTCACCCCAGTCAACAGGACGACAGACCAAGAGTGTTCTCTGGATGAAGCAACAACACAGCAGGAGCGAGAGGGGGAGGAGACAGTGGCCTGGAGCAGCCTGCACCCCCTTCCAGGAGGCCCTGGCCTGCAGGCTTGTCCACCCACTGCCAGAAACAACCTCTCAGGCTACGGTGGGTCCTGGCATAGAGCTGCCACACAGTGCAAGCCCTGGCAAATGTTATTCTTCACACTTAATCAGAAAAACCCTTTTCCCAAGTGAAACTCCAACACAGAAAATCGATGAAAATGAAGCTGCCATGTGGAAACAGGGCAAGAAGTGAGGAATCCCACCTGCTGTCTCCACAACAGTCCTACAGAAACCTCAGGAAACTCTGGGCTGGGGAGCTACTTTGTGGTCCAGCAGCCCTGGGTTCAGACCCTTACCCCTCCTCAGGCATGTGATGTTCCCATAAGCCCTGAGTCTAAAGATCCCATGGGTCTGACATTTAAAACAGCTTCCCTGTGTCTCAGGCACTAACTCTCTAAGGATTCCTGGTCTTCATGCTTCATACCCTAATCTCCTAGGACCAACAGTCACTGCCCGTCAGAGACATCAGAAAACAGAGGATGGCATCACCTACATCCCTGTTTCCCTGGGTCCAGGCAGCCACATTCTGACAACCCACAACTCCAGGCTCTCGGTGGTACTGCAGACTTCCTAGAGTCCTGACACGCAGCAAGCGTGGCATGTAGCTCAAGCCCACTTGGCTCTATGCTGCCTAGCTGGCTGCAAGACTTGAGACACCACTGTCCATCAGCAAGTGACATTCAAGACATCTGAGCCCTTTCTCCTCCCACCTGGGGAGAATGAGGAAGACCCCAGAATTGCTGAGGAGGCCAGAGACAAGTACAGAGATCCTGTCATGGTGGGGATCACTTATGTGAAGTCCTCTTTGCTGTTAAGTTGGTAAATGTGTCCCTGGAGTTTTCCCAGTTGTCTCCTCTCCTGCCCCGTCCACTACAGGTTACACATTCTACCCGGAGTCAGACACAATGCCCCCAAACACCGAGGCAATAAAATGAGGTAGGGTGGGGCCAGGAGGCCAGAGGGAGAGATCATGTGGGAGACACCTGCAGAGATATTCTCGTGGAGGTGGTGGAACCGGGCCTGGAATGTCAGGATCACCTGGTGATCCATGGCTGTGGCAGACATCAATGTTACTATGTGAGCATCTGGTACCACTGTCTTCCAATGAAGAAATAGATCTTCCTGCCGTCTTCTGCTGGGGACCTTAGAGGAAGGAACCATCCATCACAGGAGATGGAGAGAGTTCCAGAGAAAGACTTGAACAAAACATCACAGCAGGGTTGAGTCAAGACATGAGCCCATACCTCTCTCCCTGATACAGGCTCTCTCCTTAAAGTATCCTCAGCCTAGAAACTCTCTCAGAGAGACTCTAGCCCCACATCCCTAACTAGCAAGGTGGCTCTTCCACTCTGGGTCTTAGTGTCCTCATCTGGATCAGCCTTTCAGGGCTCTGTCCAGCTGATGTTCTGATGAGTGACTTCAAGACACATAGAGGTTGTGATCTTTGGTGTGCTCCAAGGCCCTCCAAAGGGTCACTCAGGGCTTCCCACAGCCAGCTCCTCTTTTCAGCTCCATCACATCCCTGTTGCTCTCAGACACTCGCCTGGCTGTCACCAAGGGAGGTCCAAGCTCTCTCTGGAGTATGTGGGACTCCCAGTCGCCACAGGAAAGATGAGCAGCGCTGAGGGATAGATAACAAAGGCATCTTCCTGTCTCAGTGATTTGTAGAAGCGGGCAGCATTGGGCCAGTGACAGCTGGGGGTGGGGGAAAGGGTTCGCAGGAGAGAAGTGGATAGGATGGGATCAGCAGGGATCTTGGGCTGGTGCCTGCCAAGGACCCAAACCCAATGTCTGCATCCTGCTTGGAGGCACAGGTGTACACCTCAGGAACACCATCTCATAAGGAGCAGATCAGCCGCATCCTGGAATGTGGACTTGGCACTAGGATTCTAGGTCCCAGAGAAACAGAGGAAAACTCAAGGCATCCTCAAAGTAGAAGCTTCCAGAGAGCAGGCAAGGTTGGGAAATCCTTATAGACCAGGGATTCTAGCCCAGGGTCTTGTCTGGTTCCAACTTCACCATCCCCACTGGGGCAGAGGATACCTGACTTGTCTCAGCCTCTTCTGGCCAGGAACCTTCCTACCTAAGCCCAGATAAGTCACCTGAAGCCTCTAAGAGGTCTGTGGTTGTGCCTGCACACACACACACACACACACACACACACACACACACACACACACACACATGGTCCCTCACATTTGGGTACCTGTTCTTCCTGCCATAAGCCTCCTGGTAGGAGAAGGGGTAGCTCTTCTGTAGTTCAAAGGTTCTAGATTGCATTCTAGCCTTACTCTGACAATCTGCTGAGGGACCCTGAGCAGGCTTCTTTAGGGTCTAGGCCCTACCAGCTGCCAAGGGAAAGCCCGGAGTTCCCAGAGCAGAACTCGGCAGCCAGTGCCAAGGAAGCCAGGCTACAGGCGCCCAAGGATCCCCAATGCAAAGGAGTGAGGGATGGAGTGACTCACCTCTTCCACAGGAGGTCACCCCTAGGCAGTGGCTGCTGCCGCTCGGGAAGAGGCTCTGGCTGAACAGAAGATACACTCTTCACCATTAGGCCGGTAGGTGGAAGCATTCCTGGGAGCCCAGAGGACCATTCAACAGCAACACGTGTTCCTGGGGAATCTGCTTCCTCGAGCTGGGCCTGCTGCCTCCGTGAGTGTACCTCTATGCTGGGCTCTCATTCTAGTTAGCAAGCGTGGGACAGACAGGATCCAGGAGCCTGTCACCCCCAGATCACACTAGCCATGTAAGGGACCTCTGTTCATCTGTGCATCCAGTTTAAGGTACGGCTCTGAGAAATTGTTGGGCCCTGTGGCACGGATGCCTGCTGGCTTTGTGTGTGTGTGTGTGTGTGTGTGTGTGTGTGTGTGTGTGTGTGCGCGCGTGTGCGCACGTCACCAGGCGTGTATGGAGATCTGAGGACAACTTACATGAGTCCATTCTTTCCATGGGTCCTGGGGATTGAACTCAGATCCTTAGACTAGATGGCAAAGTACTCTTGCTGAGTCTTCTTGCTGGTTCTACGGGCTTATATTCTACTGAGGATAGGGTTAAATTAACCCTGGGTATCTCTAGTCCCAGCCTGCAGGAGGCTGGCTGTGCTCTGGAGCCTTTGCTGTCTCCGTGCCTTGATCTCCCCATCAGTGGTGTGATGCACTGGACAAAACGAGCTTCACGCTCCTTAACTTTTAGATGTGTTCCCCACTGCCGGGCCCAGGGCAAGGCAGGCAGAGAGAAGAAACTGTGGCTTGGTACCCAGGGCCTCACTGTCTACACTGCTTTGGCTCAAGATATCAGGAGGCAGGTAGAAACCAAGGCCAAGGTTCCTCCTAATCAGAAAGACTTTCTTCCCCTGTCCTGCCGACTCTTATCTTCCTCAGAGGATGGTCAAGGGACTGTTCAGGGGCTGAAGGCTCAGATGGACAGACACATATGCACTTCAGGTCCCACGAGGTGCTAGATGGAGACCAGGCCACATGAGACACTCTAGTGGAACTTGGGCCTTGGAGGCTACCTGTCTCAATCCTCAACTTTGTGAACATGAAAATGATGCCAGAGACACTGGGGCCAACCTGAGGTGACACTCAGGTGACACCCCCAGCACAAACTTAGCAAAGCAATTCCTCCTTCACAAGCCCCGACAGGACAGAACTAACTGCAGCTGAAGAGAGAGGGGGGAGTGTAGGAGAGGGCCCAGCTGATAAATGACCTGACTTTGTACCCCTTGCACCCATATTTAAAACAGAGTCAGAACTCTTGGAGAGGGTGAGGAGAGACGGGTAGAATCCCAGAACTCACTGGCCAGCCAGTTTAGCCAAATAGTGAACTCTGGGTTCAGTGCCATCGGGTGAGAGACGCTTTGCACTGCACCTGCGCACTCCCTCTCTCTCTCTCTCCCTCTCTCCCTCTTCTCTCTCT
>NC_022016.1:75153983-75170018 GCF_000317375.1 Microtus ochrogaster | reverse complement strand
CACACACACACACACACACACACACACACACACACACTCAAGAGCCACATAACCACAGATCTAGCTCTCAATATCCCAAGACACAAAAGTACTACAAAACACACAAAATTACACTACTCGGGCCCACTGAGCCAGAATGTGGGCACTGGTCACAGAAAGTTTCCAGTGTGGCCATCGGAGACACTCACTGGCAAACTGCAAAACCTCAGAAACCCCTGTCATGGGATCTAACACAGGTGCCAGGAGCAGCAGGCATAGCCGCCCCTCCCCCACCACAGGCACAGGAATTCCCCCCACTGACATATGGCCAATCTGTGCAGGCCAGAGGCTGAATGCTGTCCCTCCTAAACAAGGAGGGACTAAGTTCTCAACAGGAGACCCCCACTTTGTACAAATGGATTCTTCACCCTCCTTGTTCTTTGGCTCTGGTCAGAAAGATTCTCAGGGAAGTGGCAAGGAGCCAAGAGCTGCCATGAAATGACTTTAACCAGCAGACAGGCCGGTAATAGGTTTCGGTGGGAAAAAGGCAGGAGCGGGCGATTCATTCCAACTTGCTATGCGATAAAGAAAATTAAGGCATAATACTGAGGAGGCAGCGGCTCTGTTAACCTGTATGGAATACCAATTACTTCAAGCGACTCAAATTTGTTAGAAATAAAAAGAAAACCCCGAAAGAGTGTGATTGTGGCCCAAGGCTCATCTGGATTAGGCTGTTTGTTTGCCCTGGAACCCTAATGATGGGAATGAGGGAAAATTCCCCGTTACCTGGGAGACCGCTATGCCAAAACAGGGTAGGGGGAAGGCAGGACCATGTGCAGCCACTGGTCTGCTTTGACAAGTGCTAATGATAGGAGGAATCCCCAGGTTCCCTCCAGGAGAGCTGGGTGCAGAGACTGCCATGGCCTCCCTTTGTCCTGTCCTCTATGGTACTCACTTTCCCGGGTGAAGCATCCGGGACGACCAGCTTCATTCAAATCTTGTGTCAACAGAAGAGTCTCAGATCTCTACTGCTGGAAGTCAAAGAATCAGGACGGAGGGAAGGAGGGACACTTGCTATGAGCCAGACATCGGCCAGGTACTGATGAACCCCACAGTTAGGGAAGACTTTGAGGGGGGCGCCTGTCCAGCCAGAGGGCAAGCAGCAGAGGTAAAGTTAGTGACCAGGGGCTGCTACAGCACAGGGCTCAGCAAGCGCTGAGCAAGACACAGGCTTGGTCGGAATAGAGCCAGATGCCCAGCACAGTCTCTCTAATCACAGACCTTTGGCCCACACATCGGCTCTGCTACCGGTTCTTAGTGATCCTTATGCAAGGTAAAGATACCAACTGCCTCGGGGAAGCATGTTCCCCAGGAAAATAGCCCATTGTGGCTCGCATGGAAGTGAAGCAGCCTACCCTGCAAGCATTGCCTGCTTCAGAACAAGTTCATTCCCCTTGGTCTTGCTCTTCAGTTCCTCTTGGCACAGAAGTCTGAGAGTCTAGTCTATTGCCTGCGGTGGTTAACCTCCTGCCAGGAGCAAGTTAAAGCACCCAGGGCTTAAATCCTGTCTCTGTCCCTTACTGGCTGTGTGACCTCATGCAGGTTACTTGGCCTGGTATATATGAATTAGATGAAGAACATGGGCTGAGACTTGGTCCTGACAATGGAGTGGTGACCACCTCATTGCTCCTTAAGGTGTACAGAGCCTATTACATATAGTTCCTCACTTAGTTTGGTGCTGACAATTGAGCCTAAAGCCTCTTCCATGCTAGGTAAGTATTCTACCACTAAGTGACAACTTTCTTCTTTCTTTCCTTCCTTCCTTCCTTCCTTCCTTCCTTCCTTCCTTCCTTTCTTTCTTTCTTTCTTTCTTTCCTCCTTTCTTTCTTTCTTTCTTTCTTTCTTCCTTTCTTTCAGGGTAGCAGGTCACTTTGTTGCTCAGACTGGCCTTAACTTAACCTCTACTACCATGGCGGGCTTATGCAATGCTGGGGATTGAACCAGGGGCTTTGTGTGCACTAGGCAAACACTCTTCTGACTGGGCCACCTCTCCAAGCCTTACTTAATTCTTACAACTATCACACAGCGAATGAGTGGGCCTACTAGGTCCAGTGTTCTCCAGTAGTTCAAAGTGCCTCCTTTATAGAATAAGAACACAGGAGTTACAGTGGGCGTTCTGAACATGACCCTGGTCAGTTCTGAGAAGTAAGAGCGGTACTCTTTCAGGAACCTCTCCGAGCCATCATGAAAATCTGACAGGATAAAAGATGCCTAAGGCACACATTTCTGGCCAGAGCAATAGCCTATTAGAGCGGAAAAAGCACCACACAGGGAGCCCAGGGCAGTCCTGTCCCTCCACCCTGGCTCTGTGCACGGACAGGCCTGACTTGCCCCATCTGTCAAACAAAGCACAAGGATTCCTGCCCCCTTCCCGATGCCAGTGTATACCTGCCAACCCTATCTCCATCCTGCCTTCTGCCCAAACAGTCTGTGACCACCACCTCTGCCAGGAAGACCCAAGCGGCCCACTGGGCAAACAGCCCAGCCTGTTTCACTCTGTCCACAAGCCAGGCCTGAGGCTAGACTACACACAGGGAGGTATGTTAAAATGGACATGCAGGTCCTCAGGCATGGCACACAGCACACAAACATGCATGTACAGAGATAACTCAGCTCCATGTGTACTCATATGTGCCCCAAATACCACACACACTGAGACGCACATGCCACACTGGGCACATACTGCAGCACACGCCACATACCCACACACACACACACAGGTGGCTTCCTGTGATGCTCACACACTGCAGAAAATACGCCGAGATTTGCCTGCCTCTCCTGTGACAGCCAGATGGTAGGATTCTCCCACTGGGCTACCATTTAATGCTCTAATTAATTAAAAAAAAATCTAGGTACCCAAGGCCTGGATTTGTTCCAAATGTCTCAGGCATGGCCCAGCCAGAGGCCAAGGAAGATAGCAGGACTTAGGGGGAGGGAGCACATTGTACCTAGCAGAGGCCCCACCCCTCACCTTGCTAACAAGAGGACAGGGACCACCTGCCCCTGCAACTCAGGACAGGGAAGGACTCCATTGTGGTTTCTCCGTACATGACATTCCTGATTTTGCAGGAGTAGGCGCAGGGGGCGGGGGAGCAGGACCCTCAGACTGCACTAGAATGTGAAGGTGTTTGCCGACACTGAGGTGAACTGGAAGCTCATAGGCAGATCCAAAGCTGTCTTTGCTCAGTCCTCTTGTGTAGAGCACACTGACGGGAATGTGTTTGCTCCTCAGTAGTCTGCTGTGGACAGGGCTGAGGCTGAGCTAAGGGACCCCTAAGCCCCCTGCCCTGAGCTGCTATACTCCAGTGTAGCAGCAGGCTGGAAGCAGTCTGCTAACCTAGATCTTCCAGGGGGCCAACCCCTCACCCTCTACCCCCACCACTGCCCAGGCCATGAGGATGGGGACAGGTGCAAGGGAGACCTGAGCATCCTTTGCCCTCCAGGCCTTTCCCAATATGGTCTTTGCTTCTGAGCGTTTGGGAAACGCTTAGTAAATTTACCGCCTCACTTATGAGTAATCTGCCGTCAAGAGCTCTGCGTAAGCGTGGGGCTAAATTAACAAGCCTTAATTAACGCTAATGTTGTGACACATCTCAACCTGAGTGGGGAAACCCCCCATATCCTGTACCCAAGCCCCTGCCTGCATGCTCCTGTTCATGTGGGAGGTGAGAGACTCAGTAGAGGCTCTTGGGGATCCTGAGGGACAAAATGGGGACTATTGCTAACACAGGATTAGGGAGGGGGATGGGTTGGGGTCTTGAAGAGGGGGGGGTTAGGATGCCAGGAGCCTCAAATATCCATTTCCAATAGAGGCTCACACTGCCCTCTGAGAGCTCAGAATCCCCTAACTCATCATGTCATATGCTGTGGTAAGTTTCCCCACTTTTTTTTTTTTTTGCCTCACAGAGTAAGGCCACTAAGTAACCATGGTCCACTGTGCCCACCAGTTCTCTGAAGTGGGGACCACCAAGCTCCTACTGTGCAGACAGGACACCTTGACACTACGAGGGAAGGTGACCCGCCCAGCTCTCAAGCTCTGTGACTCTAGTAGAGTGGGTCACAGTGTGGTGGAGGGAGGGATCCCTGCCGTCCATTACACTCACTGAAAAGAGCCCCTTGAGGAATCCAAAGAGCCGAATATTAAGGGGAAACGTTAGGTCCTAGGGCTACCCTGGGTTATCCCGGGTCTGGCCACAGTGTCTGTGGAGTGACTTTGAAAATGACATGCGAAGGGAGAAGGAGCTCTTGACAGTGAGTGGGGGTATCCAACCAGAGTGGGCCAGGATCCTGTCTTTCAGCCACTGAGGCTTAACTAGGCTGTCTCACCACCCCAGGTACCCAACCAGAGTCAGGCTCTGGGGAAGGGACCACAGTGGTGGGAATCCCTTGCTCAAGACTGACACCATCTTCCATTCCTTCTGGCTGTCCTCAGGACACCAGCAGAGACCTGGCATGAGGGAGACACACTGTAATTTATCATTAATGACTCATTATTAATATTAATGAGAAGATGCCCATGCCCACAAAACAGGCCCAGGGCCTTAGCCCTGCACACACCTTGGGTTACCTGTAGTTTAAGGGCCTTGTACTCCATCCCAAGTTGGACCCCACTTTGGCTCCAGAGACAGGAGGAGTCCTGGTCTTCAGTCAGCCAGAACTTGATGCCAAACACCTGCCTGGGAATGGGCTGGGGCTTGAACAGACTCTACCTCCAAAAGAGCATCGGGAGCCCTTGTTAGGCCATCGGCCCTCAACAAGCCCCAGCGCACCTCACCCTGCTGGGGAGCGACCCCCCCATGCACACCCTAGGAAGCCACTCATCACCTCTCACCTCCCGCATCTCCTCTGTGAAGAAGGAGTAAAGGCAGAGCGAGCCCCACAAGACACATGTGAGGACGGAACGCAGGGTGAGGGCACAGTAGAGACCTCTGCCAGCAACTGGGGACCCAACCCTGCCAGGGGTCACTAAGAAACTGGGCGGGCTCGAGGGATTCTTTAGATTCACGGAAATGCTCTAAGTAAGCAAGATCAGCAAAGGCCCCTGTGGACCCTGTGAAAAGCTGGGACCCCTGAGGCCTCAGGACAAACAGGAGGAACTTTGAGAGCTGAGAACTGCATTATCATCTCAGGAGCTATGCAAGCCAAGAATCCACCCATCCATCCATCCACCCACCCACCTACGCATCCAACCAGTATGTGTACACTGGACCCTGTGTGGCCACTGGGGGTTGGGAGAGAGGGGAGAGCCATTCTTGCCTGGTGAAACCAACCTAAAGAAACAAGATACCCCAAAGGGATCAGATCAATCCTAGGTCAGGACTGTCCACTCTTTGCGGAGCCTACAAGAAATGCAAGGGGCCTCCAGCCATGAAGGCAGCTCAAGGAAACCCACCACAGTGCACACCGGTGTTAAGCTCTGGCCCAGAAGGCACCCTGCTTGAGCCCCCAATGCTCTCTGTGATCCCCAAGTCCTTCCTTAACCAGAGCTCAGTCCCTGTCCCCAAGAGTCCCTGCCCATCCCCAACACCCAGTGAAAGGGAGCAGCATCTGTCCTTGGTGTGCAGGGGCCAGGGCACAGCCAGCCAGGCAGGTGGCAGGCTCACCCTTGCCCACTTTCCTGCCCCACAACATCCATGTGGAACCCACCCCCAAGTTCCTGGGGAACAGGCTCCGAGGAGGCCAGGCAGCCAGACCACCAGCTGCTTCCCTCCCTACACAAACCATGGACACAAAGCACCCTCCTCCAGCTCTGCCCGCCTGCGGTGACAGCCTCTTGGCACCAACTCTCCCCTCCCTCCATCTGTCAGGAATCAGTGCAGACAAACTGTGAGAACCAAAGAGGAAGTAGCAACGCTGCATGGACCCCCTCCCCTTGCCCTGCCTTCCTAGCACTCCCGTCCCCTCTCCACCCCTCCCATGTGTCCCCCCTCCTCCTCTATCTGTCTCCATGGTCCCTACAGATGAGGACACTGACAGTGGGCATACAGAGAGGACGAGGACAGGTTACCCAGCAACACCTCTTACAGCCACCATGACGTCTTCCTTTCTCCCCAACCATCAAAGGATGATGGGATTGAGAACTCAGTGTTCCCATCTGTGTGATGGGTATAGTAATTTCTTTCCAGACCACCTCCCAAGGGCTACCATGAGCTTCAAGACCACATGGAAAGCCTTGGTCCACCGTGAAGCCTCACAAGAGACAGATGGCCAGTGTCTTTAACATTTTCTAGGGTTTCAGTGCCTTCCTCAGAGAGTTATGAGGTCACAGCAGGACTTAGATGGATAAATGTCCTGCAGAGTGCCAATAGCAACAGGATCACAGAGGAGCCATAATTGTGACAGGTGAGCAGGGCAAGGGTGGGAAACCAAAAAGCCATCATATACTGTGCTGGAGGCAGATTCGTGGCCAGTGTCCTGTACTCAGAGCACTCCGGATGCTGTGCTGGAGGCAGATCCGTGGCCAGTGTCCTGTACTCAGAGCACTCCGGGATGCTGTGCTGGAGGCAGATCCGTGGCCAGTGTCCTGTGCTCAGAGCACTCCGGGATGCTGTGCTGGAGGCAGATCCGTGGCCAGTGTCCTGTACTCAGAGCACTCCGGGATGCTGTGCTGGAGGCAGATCCGTGGCCAGTGTCCTGTGCTCAGAGCACTCCGGGATGCTGTGCTGGAGGCAGATCCGTGGCCAGTGTCCTGTGCTCAGAGCACTCCGGGATGCTGTGCTGGAGGCAGATCCGTGGCCAGTGTCCTGTGCTCAGAGCACCTGGGATGCTCAGCCCTGGCTCTGGTTCTCTCTGCATCCTCCAAAATGTGGAGTAGACACCAGCATTTTTGTTTACGCCCTGCTGGCTCCCCAAGTATCTGGGGAAGACCTGCTGCAGGGACTTCCATAAGGGGTGGGGGAACAGCAGTCTGGGCTTGTGGGGTGCAGGAAGGCTGGTTCAGCATCCAGGGGACCGAGGGCTTCCTGAGATGTGAGACTTTTACTTTTAACCCTGGGACGGCTCTGAGCAGACCAGAACAAGTGAGTCATCCTCATGCGGGGTGGCACTTGGTAGTGACAGGCAATAAGCAAACAGAACTGTCACTGGAAAAGCAAGCCCCCTGCTGGTCCCACCTGTGAAAGTCCCTGTGGAGGGGAAGCTCTGGTTTGACCCCAGCCACAACTACGGGTGGAATGTCATGGTTCCCCACCCCACCTTCATAGTGGCAGAAGCTAAGGCTCACCGAAAACACAGAAATGGGCCAGTGATCCCGGGACAGTGCCCAAGGCACATAACCAACCTAGGGGGTCACTGGAGGGAGGAAACCAGTCTCCTCCATGCTCCCCTGGGACTCTGAGAAATCCTACGCGGCGCCAAGGGAGCTGGCATGCTGCGAGAGGTAGACGGCACACCAGGCCCAGGGTCACCCTCCAGTTCCTACCTTTCCCTGAGAATGTGCAGCCTGTGGTCCCCACACTGAGGTCAGAGACAGAGACCCCCAGGAGGATGGGCCTCCCTGTACTGGGGCCTCGGCGGGGCAGAAAAAGGAATACAGGGCAGCCCGGAGTGAGGCTGGAACAGCCTCTGTAAGCAGAGGTTTCTAAACCAGCTGGAACCAGAAGGCAGGCCAGCTGGACCTCCTGAGGAGGTGTCATAAAAAAACTCTGTCTTGACACAGTGGGCAGCCAGGAGTCCCCTGTCCCCCGTGTTAGACGCTGGCTGCTGAGAAATCCCTATACATGTCGCCCAGAGGCTGCTTCACTACCCAAGGGCAGCTTGCTCATGCAGTGCCTTGGGACTTTCATGGGACATCTCTATAAGGCCAGGTCTCCAGTGGTGCACAGAAGCGAACACTTTAAGCCTCTCCCTTCAGCCTTCCCCATTCCCAAAGGTAGAATGGTGGGGCACGGCAGGGGACAGAGGATGGAGCGGAGGCAGCCCTTCAGCCCTATCTGTCACAGGACTGTGTCCTCTCTAAAGGGCCCAGTGTCCTTCCCTTCCTGGGCACATCTAGGGGCAGGACCAGATATGTAATGTCCTCTGCACACCACACCACCGGTCCCTGAGGCTCTGCGCTCATTTCTTGACAAGGTTCCTGGAAGGACTCTAATTAAACTGGGCCAGTAAGTTCCAGCCCGGGGCCACAGGATGAGGGGCACTAAAGAATTGTTCTGGGGGCTCCCTGACTCATCCCACCCCATTAGACAGTCAGGGACAGGATGAAGACAGGGTTAGAGGATGTTAAGGATCGTTCCTGTCCCTACTGCTTCTGTAAAACCCCACTGTCACCTGGAGGTAGCTTGTGATGGCTCAGTACACAGAGAGGTCAGGTAACCTGCCCAGAGTTGCTCAGCTCCAAAGTGCTGAGGGTTGGGCTTGGCCTCGCTGGTCATATCTGGGCTCCCAACTAGCCATGAGCTAAGCAGAGATGGCTAGGCAGGCCTGGGAAGGAGCTGAGGCTGAAGTTCAAATGCTGCTCTACAAAACCCTCCCCAGGGTAAAGCCACAGCTTTACCCAGGTCCTGCAAAGTCACAGCAAAGTGTAGCTTTCTGGGGGGAGGGGGAGGGGGCAAGAAAGACAGCATACTCAGCACAGAACTGTGGGGGCAGGAAAGACCCCAGGCCAGGGAAAGGGAAGGAAAGGCAAGCCCTGCATTGATGGTATAGAAATAAGACTGACTTACAGTATACACTGTTTCTGGTGCGTTCCATGAGATAGGAATTACTTAATCCTATTACTGGACAGTCTGGGGTTCATGTTGAAGGGACTTACCCCAGGCTGAGGCTGGGACTCACTGAAACTGTACAAGGGACAATGGCATTAGTACCAGTTTGCACAGTCCCTACCAGTGGAGAATGCAGGCGAGGCAGGCGGCAGGAAACACACGGCCTTTCACAGGTGGCCAATATAAAGTCTGCTCTGCCTAGCTCACAAGCACTAAAAAGCCACCCACAGCAACTCAGCAAAAGTAAACAGGCATAAAAAGCTCCAAGTATGATGGAGGAGATGGCTCAGTAGGTAAGACCATTTCCTGTGCAAGCATGAAGGCCTGGTTGAAACCCAACGCCCTTGTAAAAGCTGGCCATGGCAGCACATTCCTTTTAACCCCAGCCTTAGGGGCAGAGACAGACAGATCCAGGAGCTAGCCAGCCAGCCTAACTGAAACAGTGAATGTCAGGTTCACTGAGATAACCAGGCTCAAGTCAAGAAGAGCAATAGAGGAAGAAAACCAATATCCACCTTTGGCCTCTGCATGAACACCCCCTCACCTCCACTCCCACCTGTCACACACACAACATATATACTCACACACCACACATACACACATGCACACACACACCACACACACGCTACACTTTTGAACATGATTTCCTCTTTTTGTGTATAGTTCAGACCATGTCCCTTGGGGCTAGGGCCCATACTGTTGGCCCTCATTCTCCTGCTTCAGCCTCTGGGCCTGGGCCTTCTGAAGCTCCTTGGAGCCCTCACATGCAGGACCTAACCACGATGAACTCCAGCTTCTATGAACACCCTGAATTTCAAGGGGGGGAACAACAGAATCCTAGAGGATTCGTGCTGAGAAGAGCCTAGAGGTCCCCACTTCCAAAGAATAGAGATACCCCTCCTGCAAAAGGTTCAATGACCTGCCAAATGGCCACTTGGCAAGATGGGCCTGCAGCCTGGCCCCCAGCTATTGATAACTGCCTCGGTCCTCAGGGAGAGCCAGATAGCGCATGGAAGGCTGGGAATAGAGGCTGCTGGCACCTCTCCAGTGACAAACAAATCCCAGCCACAACAGCCTGGAGAGGCTTTCTTGGTTTGAGCCACCTTGGCAGAGGTAGGAAGAAGAGTATCACCTTGGTTTGTCCAGAACGGTCACTTCCCTCTCGATTACTCCTGCCCTCAGGCACACACTGTAGCCATGGCCAAAAGAAGGGACTTTTTTTTAATTAATTTTTTAATACACTATATTTTGATCATATTCTTTCCCCTCCCCCAAATCCTCCCAGATCCTCCCCGTCTCCCTACTTACCCAACTTCATGTTCTCTCACTCTCTCGGCAACAGACAAACAACAAAAAACTGGGCTTTAAGGGCAATGAGCAGCAGATGGCAGATCAAGGTCTAGGAAGGGGATGGAGGAGGGCTGGCTTGAATGCTTTTGGATTCAGGACATCAGGAAAGCCCACGTTGCCTCCAGCTATTCAGCCAGGCGGTTTAACCTGGGCCTGGTGGGATCTTCCTGCCTCTCATCAGCTGCCATATCCCTCATGTCACCCTGGACCCACTGGGAACCAAGGTTCCTGGTGAGCCAGCTCCTGGGGTCACCTAGAAGCAGCTGCCCTGGGCCCCACTGCAGTCAGGATGGGGAGGCCTGCTGAGGGGCTATAGGAGTCCAGGCAAATGACCTCCGCCTCTCCTGCTGCTCTCCCAGCAGCGCCCTCTTACTGTGCCCTTGGCGGAGGACAGTCCTGATAGTGAATTCCCTGGGAATCAGGCTTAGGAAGAGCTGGGAATGTTCACCCGCTGGTCTTTGCACCTCCATGCTGTGGCTGCTTCAGGACTGTTTGAGGGGCTGCTGAGCCTCATCAGTTTTTTTCCCCTCCACCACCGTACTTCATCCAACCCAACCAGGATCTTATGCAGGAGGGAACACGATCTAAGGAGCCTGGACCTTTGGGCTGAGTTTTGGATCCTCTGCTCGGATACTCTCTCTACAGGCTTAGGCCAAAATATAGTTCAGGGTAGTCTCCCATCCCCCAGGATAGCTCCAGTCATGAGCCCAGACCCAGGCAGGAGCTTGATGCTCAGAGGACCCAGCAGTGCAAATAAAGCAAGAACCAGTGAGTGAGGAGAGAAAAGAAGTTCAAACAGGGAAGCTGCCTGCCTAAGTCGCACAGTCAGAATTTGGGACAGGCAGAATAATCACCACAATGCTAATGCGTCAAGAAAAAATGAAGCGATAGTTTGGTTCCATTGTGGGTTTTTGATGGGTAAGTGTCCTTGGGCCAGAGCATAGTTGTCCTTTATTTCTGCTCTGCGTAGCCTAGATATGGCTACTTTGTCTGTGTCACAAAGCTGGGACATGGTGGCTCTGCGCTTAGGGTATAGAGAGGTCCTTTGGGCTGGACTCTGGGCCATTAGGGCACGCATGGGTGTTGCTAAGATGGGAAGGTACATGATAAAAAACGCTCCCGCTAGCCAAGTCCTTCCCAAGACTTCATCTTCTTTGTTTGTTTCAGTTTTACGTATCTTGTTTTGCTTTTTTGTTTTTTTAGTTAGAGTCTAGCTGTAAAGACCAGACTGACCTGAAAATCAAGATATTCTTGCCTCAGCCTCCCAAGTGCTGGAGTTACAGACAGCTCTATCTACAGAAGAACAGGTCACCACATTAAGGACCACCCTCACAATACAATCCAGTCCATTAAAACAATGTGCATTTATGCTATACTACTGGCACGGAAGGCTATATGTTATGAGAAGAAAACAACCTGAAAAATAAGACCTCATTTTTGTTTAAAAAAATACTTTCATATAATCAGAAAAAAGCTATTTCCATGAGAAAAGATAAATATATAAATAAAACCAACTTAAGTGTTACTTCCAGAATTTACAGTAACAGACCAAGTCCTGTGGGACTCCTGTGTTTGAAATCCCTAGTCAGGACATTGGGGCTTACTTACTACCATCATCTGCCTCCCAGGTGCACGTCTGTGGGGCCACACTGGGTGTGACGAACCGGTGGCAGGGGGCCGACACAGCATTGGGGATGGAGGCCGGTGCCCCGGGTAGGGTGGTGCTACAGGACTACTCCTGTGGACTTTGCATGTGCACTGTCCCAGGAAGGCTTTGGCCTGTTTGTCCTGCTGTGTTCTAGAAGGCAGTGTTTGGGGCTACAGACATGGCTCAGCAGTTAGGAGCATGTGTTATTCTTGCAAAGGACCCAGGTTTGATTCTAGCACCCACATGATGGCTCACAACCATCCATAACTCCAATTCCAAGGGATATGACACCCTCTTCTGACTCCCACAGGTACCAGGCACACATGTGGTATACGTACACACACACACACACACACACACACACACATATATACATACATACACACACACACACACACAGAGGCAACAAGCCATACATGTAAAATAAATAAATCCAGAAGGTTATAGGTAAAGGCAGTTGGGTCATGGAAACTGGGTGAATGGTGCTGGGTGACTAAGTCATCAGAACATTCAAGAAGCCTGATTGGACTCCAGAGTCCCTTACTTCCAAGAACTAAGAGGAAAGTTCTGGCTAGAAGTCTTGAGTAAGACCCCGCAGAGAGACCACTCAGAAAACCATGCACACAGAACGATCACTTTACTACGCTTGCCAGACGTCCTGAGAGGCCTGACAGGCCCAGCCAGGGCAGCGTATCCCTGCAGTCCCCTGTACCAGAACCCAAAGCTCTGAGGTATAGCAGCCATGCGTCTGCCCCTCAGCCTTTCCCCAGCTCAGCAGGGACAGAAAGGTGTGGCAGGTGGGTGTGAGGCGGGGGAGGGGGCGCATGTGCTGTTCTTCCCCCAGTCCCACTCCGGAGCTGAGCACCGTATTTCTAGGAATGGACCCCTAATGACATGGGGGTCTGGAAGCCAGGAGTGTAGGTAAAGCAGTGACAGTGGGCTGACACTCCATTTGGTCACCATCAACAGAGCACTCAGGTCCTCCTTTCTCAATGGCACAGCTAACAGAAGCCCATGAGGCTGGGGACGGGGGGCCTGTGCTGTGACTCCATGGGGTCTCCAGAGAAGGTTCCTCTCAGTCCCACTTCCCAGACCAAAAACTTGTATCCTAGGGAGACACTAATGGGAGATGTACTCTTTGACCCCATCAGGGTGGACAGAGTGGAGGCAGAGGCTGGTTTGCACTTGTAGTCACAGTGCCCAGGAGGTTGAGGCAGGAGGATTACTGTGAGTTCCAAAGCAGCCTGGTCTACAGAGTGAGACCGTGTCTCAAGGGAGAAAAATATAAAAAGGAGGACTAGAAGGGGGGGGAGGGAGAGCGGAGGAGGAGGAGCCAAGGCGGTAGCTTTTAGATGGCAGAGCTCCAATCCAGAAGCATCAGGCCCTGCAGCACACAGGCCACGCCAGTTCTCTCTGAGTCTCGTGTACTTTTAAAATGGGGGTAAGAAGAAAACAGACCAAAAGAGCTGAAGAAAATAAGCTGCTTAACATGGTCTCGAGCCTGGAGCTATTAGCCGGTCTCTCTTGTCGGAGCTCTCCAAAGGGAAGTGTCTATTCTGGAGTCCCTGGGGCCCAACAAGACCCTGGCAGAGCGAGGCAGAACCTGAGACTAAAGGGGGTTCTGGGTAAAGAAAGGTCCCTGGGAAAAGTGAGGGCCTAGCCTGACTTTCTGAAACACCGAGGACCTTAGGGACAGGACCATTCGCCCTGGGCCAGGAGAGTGCACCCGACAACACCTTGCAGGGTGGTTGTTCCATTCTGGGTCTCTCTTCCTCAGTCCCTAGGGTTCCATGGCTTCACCTGCAATCTCATTCCGCAAGGAGGAGAGCTGTCAAGTCAGCCGCCTGTAGGCAGTGAGGGAGGAAGAAGCCACCAGCCATGGGCCAGCTGCAGCCTCAGGAACTGAGGGGACTCTAAACCAGGTGGACCCATCGAAGGCCCAAGGGAGAGCCTTCAGCAGCACTCCCAAGGCCTGCTGGGACAGTCCAGTGGCCCAGACCTGGGCATACAGCAGGGCAGGCTTGGGGCCTGCTGGCAGTTCCAGCAGTGGTAGCAGACACAACTAGGAGGAAGAGAGACAGGAGGCTGGTCACCCAGGACTACCCTTCCCAGTCCCAGACTACTTTCAGAGAGCAGCCGGGTCTCTCTAGATGCTTTCTGCCACCTCCAGGTCATCTTGGAGCCACCTCCCCTGTGGCTGGACATCTCCTGCCTGAAGTCACACCCACTGCTGGAAGCCATACCCTCTGCTGTAGCCTTCAGAACTTTGTGCCCTGGAGCAGGGCTTGGATGGCCTGCTGTGAGCAGGCTTGGGGGTTCTCTGCAGTTTCTCCCACCATGCTGCCCACTGCTTTTCAACTGCCTCCTGCTCACCAAACACATTATTCTCACTGAACCCCACCTCTCTGGAAAGGAGGGACTATTGTCACCAGGGCCATTCAACCAGTAGGGGACAGCTGGGGTTAAGGCTATATGATCCAGGGAGACACAGAGTTGGGATTTCAGCTTTTTTTTTTTCCCTCAAAGTCCCTTATCTCAGCCTGAGTGACTGGCAGAGAAAGCTTCTTCAAGGAGGTGACCCTTTCCCTGAACTCTCTAAGATAACAAAAAGCACAGGGCATGTGAGGGAACAGGGTCCTGGAAGGCAAACAGCACACACAGAGGCCTGGAGGTGAGAAGCAGAAGGAAGGTGACTAAGCTGTGATGGTGGCCAGGTTCAGAGGAAGAGGCAGGAAGAGGCTGGAGGGCAGTGGGCACAGGGCCTGACAAGGAAGGCCAACAAAGAGGCCACTGTGCTAGCTTCATCCTCAGGGTGTTGAGTGGGAGAATAGCTTGGTCAGACAAGGAAACCAAGGTTCAGATAAGAACAGATCTCTGTCAATAAGATGGTCCATCCAAAGGGGGGGATGAAGTGGGGCCTGGTGTCTCACCTCAGCTGCACCCTGCAGGCCCTATGTGGGCTTCATGACAAGCCAAGACCTGTAGCCAAGCTCTCATTGTTCCTGAGACCACCGCCAGGCAAGCTCTGGGATTCCTGTAGCCTGACCCAGACCAATGAGTGGGCTGAAGCCTGGGAGGCTAGGCTGTACCTTCTCTTCACTGACTAGGATGGGTGGATGGATGATGGCAGCTAGCTAGGACAAGGAGAAGGCAGGTGGGTATGGAAAGGGTGCATCCCAATCTCCCACAAAGCCTTCCAGGAGCCCGGACAGTCAGTTTGAGAAACGGAGGCCTGGCGAGGCCATGCAGGCTGGGTGGGCTCCATGGTTGCATGCCTAAATGTACGGCAAAGCAATTTCACCTAAACACAAGCATTCCTTACTCCTCCGAGCGTCTACAAGGTAGGGATGACTCAGAAGCCTCCCAGGGTCAAGCATCTCACAGACTGGAGGAGCACCAGAAGATGCACACGGCCTCGGTGGCAAATTCTTGGCAAGTATGAATAGGTGTTGTGTTTGAAGGTCTGGGAGCAAAGGCCTGGCCAGAGATCAGAATCTCCACCTCTGCTCCCAGACACCAGGAAGCAACAGGAAACCTAGACCTACGTGAGTCCGCAGTCACGAGTCCCACCCAACTTCCCCTGGCTGGAGCCCTAGGGCAGCAGACCTTTCCTCTGCTTTGATGGCACTTTGGGAACTGAAGCCCCAGCAAGCTTCCCTTCCCTGGCCCACCAGCTGTGGGCCAAGAGCCTGCCCTGCAGATAAGCATCAAGACTTAGAAGACCTCAGTGTGAGTTCCAGAGCCAAGGACAAGCTGCATGACTTAAGAGTCAGGTCACCTCTTTAAGCACAGGTGACCTCTATAGCATGCATGGGATCTGTGCCACCTTTTATATGTGTTTGTTTGTCAAGACTGGATCTCACTATGTAGACCAGGCTGGTCTTGAACTTATAGAAATCCGCCTGCCTCTGCCTCCCAAGTGCTGGGACTAAAAGTACGAACCACCATGACCAGCCTGCCCTGTGCCACTTATTTTAAGATGACAAGTCCCGAGAGACTCTTGTAGAGCTGAACTCAGAAGTAGCCTTCTAAAGGAAGCTGTCTCTGCTCCCTCCTTCCCTCAGCCCCTGGTACTATGAGCTATACCAGAAGTTTGGATTCCTTTGTGCCTACACTGCCCATGTTTACAAATGACAACCACTGCCCTCGCCCTGTTTTGAAGCCTAGAAGGATACAGGAGGCTGAGCAACCAGGGTCCTTGTGGATAGAGAGGGCAGAGAGGGAGGTATCAAGGATGGAGTGAGTCTGGGCCGGTGTCCTGGAATAGGGTATCCTCAGTGTGTGTGTGTGTGT
>NC_022016.1:75150372-75153760 GCF_000317375.1 Microtus ochrogaster | reverse complement strand
TGTGTGTGTGTGTGTGTGTGTCCTGGAGCTGGAGTTGTTGGTGTGTGTGTGTGTGTGTGTGTGTCCTGGAGCTGAAGTTGTTGAGACAGGTGTAGATGCTAGGAACAAACTCTGGTCCTCTGCGAGACCACTAAGTATCTTAGTGTTAGACGGTTTCTCCAGCTCTGTGGGGAAGAATTTCTAAATACTTTCCTCTCCCCTTCTTGCCAGCCCCGTGAGACTCCCCATGTTCTAACACATGACGGAGAGACAGGTTTCCTGGTGGGCACACGAGAAAGCAAGCTCGGTAAAGTCAAGCCGTGTGCCACCAATATCTGCTCCTACTAGAAGCCATCACACTTTCCAGTCCGCAGACTGGCGTCACGGACTTCTGCCCGCTGACTGCCTAGGACTCCACCTCACCCATCTCAAACCAAAGCAGCTTCCAGCCAGCGTCAGCGCTCTCTTGTCCCATCTCAGATTACCAGCCGCCCCTGTTCATCATGCCCACATCCTTATGAGAAGTAACAGACCCTACTGTCCACATCATACTCTCCACCACAGCAACTCAGGCCCCGAGCCAAGAGGCTGGGCAGGCAGAGCTCTTGATCAAATTCTGCCACACTGTGCTGTGTGACCTTGGGCAAATCACTCCATCTCTCTGAGCCAGTATCTCTGTCTATAAAACGAAATGACAAGGAAAGCTCCACAAGTCTAGTGATTTAAAGAGCCAAGGGGACAAGATACAAGGTTTCCATTTCTGTGCCCTGTCCTCTGTGCACCCTGCTAAGAGAACCAGAACAACTCCCAGGCATGGCAGTCCCTCTAACATTTTTAGGCTAAGACTCTGGTAAAAGACGCTTAAATTCAGGGTTCTGCTTGGCAACTCAGTAGCCATGGAGCAGGTAACTCAACCCCAGGAACCCGTTTTCATCTATAACATAAACCACTATGAAGTATTAGCACCCCACGGGCTGCAGCACTTGGGGGTCTCATTGATGTCAGTGGCATTGCTAGTACTAGTCCTCAAAACGGTCTTAAGACGTCGCCAACGCAGCAGTTACAGGTCATATGAGACACTGAGGCAGTCAGGCTCCATACGCCCAAGTCATAGGCTAGCTAGTCCAGAGCGGGCTGTCAGGCTGACGGGCGATCAAAAGAACTCCAAGAGGGGCCAGTGATAAAAATATGACTAGGCAGGTGAAGGCATTCACTGGCAGCCTGAGGAGGTTGAATTTGAGGCAGGGGACCCACAAAGTAGGAGAGCATCGACTCCCACAAGCTGTACTCTTATCTTCACATACATGCTTTTTTTGCATGCAACCCATCCCCCCAAAAATGTTAAATAAGAAAACACCTCAAGGCCTCAACAGACTGCTTCCAAGTGGGAGCGTCAGTCAGCATAGCTTTCCGGAGTGCTGGGCGTGTGCCACCTGGTGCCGTCCCTGCTCTGACACTGTGTGTGCTCCTACGGTGTGTGTGGGGAGGGGGGGCGGGGAGGGGGCGACCTGATCCCGTACGCACAACACAGGCAGACACACAGCACGTCTCAGTAATGTCAACTGAAAGGCCTCTTAGGTATATGTGGCTAGAAGAGTCTGGTCTCAGTACCAGGAACTCCATTCCTTTACCGCAGCAAATGCCTGCTAATTCGGTTGCGGCCCCACAGCCACCTGAATACACGCCCACGCAAGAAGGAACTTCCATCAGTTGCTCTGGGTGTGCACTGGCCACGCTCAGCAAAAGCAGCGGGGCTAGCGCAGGGCCAGCCTACCCTGCCATTGCTCAGGTCGCTTCCAGGAAACACACTCTTCCTCCTGGGCCCCTCCTTGCTGGTGGCCCCATGACTCACAGCCTGCCTGGGCTGGCAGGAGAACGCTGTCTGAAGGGTGACTCGACAGAAAGGCAGCGGTTGTGACCAGGACCTTAGCCTACCACGAGGAGGATGCGCGCGCGGGGGTGCGGCCAGGGCAGGGCCTAGAGCCGAGCCCCGTACAGCACACCGCCGGCCCCACGATTGGCCGTTCCGGCCACAGGCCTATGGGGTGGTCCTTGCGCAGCCAATCAGGGGCCCCGGGGAGCCCATTCATTCATAAAACCGAGCAGGGAAGGAGCCCCTCGCGGCCCGAACTGCGTGGAACTTTGAAATGAGCGCGCCCAGTTGGACCCAGGTTGAGGGTCCGATCCACGTAGGTTAGCTGTGTGCAGGGGCTGCGCTGCCGCGTCCCCGCCCACAGAACCGGGCCCGTAACCCCAGCACGCGGCGCTGGGCTCCACCCTAAGCAGGACACGCCTGCCACCCGGCTCCCGCCGACAGCTAAGAACCATCCGGCCCACAACAAGGCCGTGAGGCTGGGGCAGGTGGCCCCGTGACGGATGCAGCCACGTGCGCAGCGGAGCATGGCGGCCCCCACGGTTCCCCTCCCCGATCGCCGTCACTCACGGCAGTCGTCCTCGTCGCTGTTGTCTGAACAGTCGTTGTCTTCATCGCATCTCCACACCGAGGGGATGCAGCGCTCATTCCGACACCGAAACTGGTCCTCTTCGCACTCCTTGACCGGCCCTGTGGGGGGATGGGGTTGTGAGCCAGATCATCCACTCCCCACCGCGCAGCCCCGGCTGCCAATAAGTCCAGCAGGTATAGGAAACGGAGATATTGGTGAACTCCGAGGCTCCAAGCACCTTAATCCGGAGGGAGGACAGGATGCCACGGGTTCCTCCGCTGTAGGGCCGACCGATGGTACAGCGAAACTCGACCCATGCTTACAGCCCGTGGATATACTCTGCATTCAGACACACTCATCCTCACACATAGCGTAAGTCAGATCCACGCAGACCCAGCTTATGAGGAGCCCCGCACACGGGCGACACACGCACCGGGCACATGGGATTAGTCCCCTAGCAACCTGTCACTCTCCTCGACCCGCAGGGGTCCCTGGAAACGCTTTGTAAGGAAAGGCTGTGTGGTTGCTTCGCTCATCATCGTGGCGGAGCGCGCGTGTCAAATGAAACAAACCGCTTACCCTAGACGCTGAACGACTACCCCCCGCAAAGTTCACGGGCGAGGAGGACCCCAGGGCCCATCCCCCAAGAGGATGCTCGGAACGGAGGCAAAGCTTCAGTACCCAGAGCGGTGAGAGGAGGTCCAGGGCAAATCCAGGCAGCTGGAGCCCCCGGAGCCTCTCTTGCCGGGCCTCGCCGCACAGCGCCCCCTCCCCCCGGCCGCGCTTTGTTGGCGGCTCAGAGCCGGCCGGGAAGAGCCCTACGCACCTTGGCCGCCAGGCAGCGGATCCGCTGAGGAGAGATGCTGGAGCTGCAATAGCAGCAGCAGCAACAGCCACAGCGCCAGCGGCCGGAGCGCGCCCAGCTCTGGGCGGCCCATGGCGGGCCCGGGGCTCCGGCCGCCGTG
>NC_022016.1:75128345-75150187 GCF_000317375.1 Microtus ochrogaster | reverse complement strand
CCCTGGGCGGCCGCCGCCGGCGCGCGCGCTCCCTCCCGCCGTCTTCTCCGCCCCATGCTCCGCCTGCTGCCGCCTCTTCTCCTCCCCCGCCTGTCCTTGGTCCCCCGTCCCCCTCCCCTCCAGGCGAGAGCCCCACGACCCTCCTCTAGGTGCGCTCCTGTTGCGGGCGCTGCAGACACAAGGACGGGCCAGGCTAGGCCCTTGGCCCCCTGGTTTCCCCGCGGAGGTGGCAAGCGGGTGATAGAAGTAGGGATGTGAAGGAGAGCTGGGGCTCCAGGGAAGGTGATGTTCCAGACGCACAGGCTAGTGGAGTGATCGCACGGAGCGGGGGTGGGAGGGAGAGACTGAAAGCATTGGCAGGGAGAAGCTAGGGGTGCCAGGCAGAACCTGTCATGGCTTCAGATCTGACGAGCGGTTGCTTTCCCTGGCCTTGTGCATACGTGACTGTAACACACTGTGTGATCCTGGGCAGAAAGAAGTCTTGGGTCTGACGCCCAGACTGTTATCCACAGTCCGCCTTCTCCACGGGCCCAGGCAGAGAAGCAGGTCAGGGGCCTTGCTGGCATGGCGAGGTAACCCTGTGGAGCCCCAGAGGCTGTGTCATCCCTGCCACCAGAGGCCGCACAACATCTAGGTCCTCTGTTTGGGCCCCACTAGCCTCTGCACAAAGAAGGTTCTACAGCCCCACCTCCCCTACAGAGCAGCGCTTAGACTAGATTTCAGCCGCCTGCTGGCGAGCCTGGCCCAACCTTCAGAGAGTGAGATTCTTTGAGGGTGTCAAGGCCCAGTGTTAAATCGGCCCCCTCTCTTTTGAAAAAAAGGGTAGAAGCTGCGATGCCTGGACCAGGAAGGCATGGGGTCAGCAGACTTCTTAGTTTTATGCCTTCCCCGCAAAGGGTAGCCCATGACAATGGCTATGGCCACCCCACCAGAAAAGAACAGAGACCTTGGGAGACCATAAGGTGCTCCAGCCATCAACCCTTGATCATGTTCAGCCCCCATTCTGGATCTGGAAGTTCTGGCCACAGTAAGGTTCCTTCTGTTGACTTCATCAACAGAAGATAAGAAAATGTAACAACTGTAAGTTTGAGGCCAACCTGGTCTACAGAGTGAGTTCCAGGGGACAGGCTCCAAAGCAATACAGGGAAACCCTGAGAAAAAAAAGAAGAAGAAGAAGAAGAAGAAGAAGAAGAAGAAGAAGAAGAAGACAAAAGAAAGAAAGAGAGAAAGAGAGAGAAAATGTAACAAAACTTCTGTAGCATGTACAGTGTGTCAGGCTCTGGCCAAGGCTCAAGGCTGCAGAATGGTCCTTCTCCACCCTCTCCACCCTCCCCACCCTCCTGATGCTTACATATTAATCAGAAGAGAGAAATGCAGACGCAAAAGTGGGTTATTTCGGATCATCACAATTGCTATGAAAATATAAGCAGTGAGAACACGGAGGTAATTTCGAGAAGGCAATCACTTGAGAGGAGGTGACATTTCCCTGACAGCAAGGAGCCTGACCAAACGAAGGCTAAGCAAAGGCCATTCCTGGCAAAGAGAGGCGAGTGCAGCAGGAGAGGCTGTGGGGGAGGCAGCAAGGCCCAGTCACAGGGTGGCTTTGGCCGAGTTTGGATTTTGTCCCAAGCACAATGCTACCATCTGTTAGGATGGAGCCCCTCCTGCAGGCCCAGATCCACCCACCCAGCCTTACCTCCCTTTTACCCTGCACTTGGGAAAATCAGTCCCATCATTGGGCTCAGTCTCCTGGGTGAGAGGACAGGAAGCTGCTGAGATTGTTGCGTGAGATAAAGGTCAGAGGCAGCAGGTAAATAGGCTAAGAGCACTGGCCTTGGGTCTGACTGCTGGACCTGAGCCTGCCTGCCCCTTTTCTCCCTGATCCTCTCGGACCATATGAACTTAGGCGCCTCCATGTCTGTGGTTCAGACTCCACACATACAAGATGGGGCAGGGGCAGTACCCACCGCACAGGGTGCTGTGAGATTTCCATTAGATGCGGTTGCGCAAGAGCCGGATACAGAACACAGCAGATGCCAAATGCACTTTAGTCAGTATTGCGATTATTCAAATGCCTTCCTCAAAAACCTCTGATTGCTCCTCAAGCCTCAAAGAATATAAACGGCCCAGCCTGGAACTGTAGCTCAGTTGGTAGGGGCCTATAATTTGAGCCACTTGGGAGGCTGAGGCAAGAGAAACACAAGTTCAAGACCTATCTGGGTACAGAGTTCAGGGTCAGTCCTGGAAGCCTCCACAGCAGGCCTCCTGAGTAGCCAGAGGCCGGATTCCTGCTCTACACACCTTCCTATTCTTCACTCTGCCCCCAAGAGCTCAGCTTCAGGCCTTTTCCACTTTGTACCCTCTGCCTGGAACACGCACCTGTGCTGGTACTGTCCGTCCTCAGGCCTCTGCTCTCATAGCCTCCTCTGGGGAAGCTTTTGTTCTCTCTACAGATATCCTCTGCTCTCCTTGTACAGAGACCTCAGATCAGGAGGGGTTCCCAATGCCTGCTTTGCCAGCCCTGGTGGCTTGCTCAAGGGTGGTGTGGCCCCAGACATCTGCCTCAGGACCAGAAAGCCTGCTGCACACAAAGTAACAGGGCTTCCCTCTGGTATTTTCCCACATACTTAGTTTTGGTCGATCCTGCCCACCCTCTGCTGGTCTCCCCATCTCCGTGGTCTGGGCCCCACTTGTACCTTTTCAACTCCAGCAACCCCCCTTTCACTTTCATATCGTATGTATTCTGATATTTCTTCACCCACTCCCTTAACCTCCCCTATTCCCCTTCACTGGCCCCTTTCCAGGTCCTGACCTGAACCCAAATTTACGTGTGCATACGTACACATATATCCAAATCAGAAGCCAGGATTCACGTGTGAGAGCGCAGGAGGCGTTTGTCTTTCTGGGGTACCTCACTTAATGCCTCCCAGCCTCATTCTTCTCCCAGAAAAAAAAAACCATAATTTTATTTTCCTTGTGTGTGTATGTGTGTGTGTGTGTGTGTGTGTGTGTGTATGCACACGCACGTGTGTGCAGATGCATGTGGAGGCCAGAGGACTCCTCCCACAGATGTTCTTCAGATGCCATGTACATTGACATAGGTCTCTTCCCTGCTAGGAACTTGCTAATCAGGCCAACTGGCCAGCGAGCCCTAGAGAGCCTCCATTTCCGCTGATTCAAGCATTTAGGAATACAACAAGCCCACGACACCATACCTGACTGCTTGTGTATGGGTTCTGGGATCAAACTCTGGCCTTGTGTTTGCAAGGCAAGCACTTTATCAACTGAACTAGTTGCTCTGACCCATAATTTCACTTTTCTATGCAGCTGAATAAAATTCCATGTGTATATCTGTCATATTTTAAAACTATCAATAAATGAGCCACTGAACTGAACAGATAGTTTTCAAAGGAAGAAGTATAAATATTCAATCAATATTTTAAGGCACATTCAACATTTTGAGCCACCAGGGAAATGTGAACTAAAATACTTTGAGATTCTCACCTTCATCAGAGTGGCCATCATCAAGAAAACAAATGACAGCCAAGCTGATGAGGGTCTGGGGAAAAGGAGCCTTTACTCACTGCTGGTGAGAATGAAAATCTGTGTGCAGCGTCCTCAAAGAACTAGAAGACTAGATCTATCCTGGCTTAACTTTATCACGATCGTGAACACGACTCTGCCCAAGGCAGAGATGCCTGCACAGATGAGTGGGAGATACAACTGTGTTCACAAACACGGTGTCTTTTCTAACCTCAGTGTGGATGCCACACCATCACTGCTGTGACACACAGGTCAGCCTATTCATGTGGGAGGGAACACAGGCATTTGACCAGCAGGGCAAAGAGCCCAGGGAATGTCTTGCAGGCTGGCTCCTAGGGTTTGTGAGCTCAGGTTAACATACCTGAAGCTCTTCAGAGGACTTCAGCACACGCACACAGGACGTGAGTGATTGCTCTCATAACCGCTGTGGTCACTTCTCCTGCCACACACAGAGTAAGCAGCTGGGAAGGACCCTGAGCAACCACCATTTACACAATTGCTGTTGACTGCAGGACCTTTGGAGAAGGAAAGACTCTTGGCAGCTGAGAGATGACCGTGGTTCAAGAGTTGCCGAAGAGGAGGACAAACCTAGCTTCCATATTTGCTCCTCAGCCAAGCACTGTCAGGAGACAGCTGGGGACACCACTCCTCCACCATTGCCTTCTGTCAATACTGGGGAGATCCCTCTCTTTCTCCAGATTTGCAGTCCCTGGCCCTAGCCCCTGGCAGTTGGATTAGGTGAGCGTTTCCTCTGTCTTCTGTCATACCCTTCCCAATTAAATGAAGTTTCCCATTTCCAGGAGTCTCCTCAAATATCCTCCTCCTACGTCATCTCTCAGGATCTGGGGCATGTTGGTCCAGAAACACTCTTTCCAGGAGTACCAAAGTCAATGTATAGCCAGGCAAAGTAGCACGATCCCAGCAACAGGGAAGCTGGGCCAGAGAAGAGAGAGTTCTAGGCCAGCCCGGAGTACACACAGAGACCCTGCCTCAAAAGAAGAAAAGACAACTCTGTGAAATGACTCCATATTTGCATACAGCCTAAGTACACCTTGAGCACTCGGCTAAGCCACCTACAGCATATTTAGAACACCCAACACAGTGTGAACACTCCGTAGGTGTTCTGTTGTATTATTCAGGAGCACCAACAAGGGGAATATCTGTATGTGTTCAGTAGATGCACTGTTTTTATACAGTGTTTTGCTGTCCGTGGTCGATTGACTCCGAGGACTGAAATTCATGCATACGAAGCACCCACTGTATCTTCCTTAAATCCTCTCACGTACTAAACTTGGCTTCACCCTAAGCAATAATCTCCATGAAATCACAGGTTTGATATGCAGATTGCATTTCCAAAACCATTAACATGAAATGTGTGGCTGTGTCTGTAAAGGACAGCACCTTGTCCAGGGTTGCTTTGAGGCCTCCGCTGGCTCTAGGAAAAGGGGTGGAGGAGCATCAGAGGCCTGACCACTCTGCCCACATAGAGGGTGCTCCTCAAGGTGTCTTGAAAGTGGCCCAGGTCCTCAGCACCCATGACCTATGTCACAGGGCCTTCTAGGGGGACAGTCAGCAATTTTTTTTGTTTGTTTTTGATTCAGATTACTGTTTACTTAATTATCTTTTAAACAACTTTTAAAATCTTGTTTATTTTAAGGTGTATAAGTGCTTTTCCTGCATGTGTGTCTGTGTACTATGGACGAGCCTGGTGCCTGTGGAGGGCAGAAGAGGGCATAGGATCCCATGGCACTGGAGTTACAGACGACTGTAAGTCACTTAACATGGATACTGGGAACTAAACTCAGGTTCTCTGAAAGAGCAGCCAGAGCTCAAAACCTCTGAGCCATCTCTCCAGTCCTTAATACAAGTTGTATTTGCATGCAGTTTATGAAAAACTTAAGTCACTGGGTTCCCACTTCCTTTTCCTATTGGCTATTGTTATATTAACTTCGGGCTGAACCGCTCGGCAGGTCTCTACATCGTTAAGTAGCACAACTCTTTCTGTTGCTTTTATTTTCAATTCCATTATTTATTGTGTGTGTTTGTGTGTGCGTGTGTGTGCGTGCATGCACATGTGTGCCAAGGTGTGCATGTGGATGCCATAGGACCCCTCGTGGGAGCTGGTTCTCTCCTCACACCATGTGGGTCTCAGGAATCAAGCTCACGGTGTCAGGCTTGGCAGCAGACACCCTTACCGAGGTCATCTCACTGGCGAGGAAGCAGGCAGCCTGGGCACGTTCATTTTTCTCCATCTTGATTGTGAATCGAGGCTTTGAGTTCCTGCCTTGACTGCCCACAATGGCGACTGTTACGTGGAATTTTAAGCTCCCTTCTCTCCTCTGAGTCACTTTGGGTGCTTAGAGCAGTGGTTCCAGATCTTTCTAATGCTACAACCCTTTAGTACAGTTCCTTATGTGGTGGGGACCCCCACCCATAAAATGATTTTCATTGCTACTACATAACTGTAATTTTGATAAATGTTATGAATCATAATGTGAACATCTGTGTTTTCCAATTGTCTTACCTGACCCCTGTGAAAGGGTCAGCCGACCCACAAAGGGGTCTCTGCCTATAGGTTGAGAACCGCTGGGGTAGAGAGTTTTATCACAGCAACAGAAATGAAACTAGAACAACAGCCTTAAATGTGCTCACAAGGTTGTGAAACCATCACCATCACCCACACCCATCAAACAGTAGCTCCCATCCCATCCCCACCCCAACTCCTGGCAATCATCACCCCATTTCCTGTTTCAGTCAGTTCCGCTATTCAGGGAAGTAGAACATACATGTTATTTTTCCTTTGGGGCCTGGCCGTTTCACTTACCTTATGTCTTCAAGGTTCATCTGTGTCACAGCGTGTTTCAGGATTCCTGATATTCCATGTATGTTCCGCATTCATCCAGCCATGTGGCCTTGCACTGGTTCTGTGTGTCCACCGTAAGCGATGCTGCAGTGCACACATGCACACGTACCTTGCACTGGTTCTGTGTGCCCACTGTAAGCGATGCTGCAGTGCACACATGCACACGTAAGTGACGCTGCAGTGCACACATGCACACGTAAGTGATGCTGCAGTGCACACATGCACACGTAAGTGACGCTGCAGTGCACACATGCACACATAAGTGATGCTGCAGTGCACACATGCACACGTACTTGCTTTCGGTGCTTTGGAATATGTCCAGACACGGGCTGCTGAACCTGTGATTGTGTGATTGCTGTGATTGTGGTTTTCATTTCTGAGGAGCCACTGTGCTGTTTCCACGGCAGCCCTTCCGCTTCCTGTTCCCGTCCTCAGTGTACGTGGTTTTCCAGCTTTCCCATCTCAGCCAAAAGTTGCCAGTTTATGGATTTTTGTTATTTGTTTTGTTGAGTTTTGAAAATGTACTAGCTATCCTAATGAGCGTGAGGTTATTCTTTTAATTGTAGCTGGAATTTGCATTGCTAATGATCAGTGATAATGAGCATCTTTTCATGTGCTTATTGCCCATTTGTTTATCTTGTTTACATAAATTCAAGTCATTTGCCCAATTTTAAATCAAGATGGGGTGGTTTTAGTGGTTGCTACTGTGGTGGGAATTCCTGGATTTCTTCGTTTTTCCTTAAATATTGATTTTATAGTTATTTGTGTATGGTGTGTGTGTGGGTGGGGGGGCTGTCTGTGTCTGTGTAAGGATAGATGCATGTGAGTGCAGGTGCTCTTGGAATCCATAAGAGGGCGTTGGAGCTACCAGAACTAGAGTTACAGGCAGTTCTGGGTTGCCTGACATACGTGCCCAGAATGAAACTCAGGTTCTCTGCTCCTGTAGTAAGCACACGTTCTTACCCGCCGAACCATCTCTCCAGCCCTGATTTCTGTATTTCTTCTGTCAGCCCCTCGTCAGTTCTGCAGTTGCAAATGCTGTCTCCCTTCTGTAGATCGCCTTTGTCCCTCTGCTGACGGTCCTTTGCTAAACATTATTTTTAAATTTTGTTGTAACCCAATTTATTTACTTTTTCTTTTGTTGTCTATGCTTTCGTTGTCTCGTTTTGTAAAGCCTTTTATGTGATCGTAAACAAATAAATAACATGCATGGTGCACAGTGATTAACATTTTTCTCACACAGCTTGTGTTTAACTTGGAATTAATAAATGATACTTTTGCTTTAGTATTTTATTGTTTGCTCGGTTTTGTGTTCAACCCTTACCCCTCTCCAGTTTCCCTCATTTGTATAAATCTCCATACAGTCACACACAGTAAGTATCCCAGAAGCTTACTCCCTTGCATGAAGTTCCTGCTGGACACTCGTGTTCCTTCCTGGGTTGGTCTTGGGGTTGTACTCTCATGTCCCAATGGGAGTTTCCCTTCAAGGTCATCTGGGGGCTTTTCTGATTTCTCTTCTGGGTGTGATCCCTCATTTCCTACTTCCCAAGCCTTCTCCTGTGTAGTTCTACCTTTCTTGGGGGGTCACCCCCTCAATCTTCCAGAGGGAAATGGCCTCATGCTGGACCCATTTCCCATGGTGAGGCCAGGGCAGGGGCTCTGACTGCGCTGTTTGCAAATGGGCTCTCAGGGCTGGTGACACAGATCAGATAGGGGACCAGGATGAGGTGCCCATGCTTGAGGAGAGAGGCCAGCGGGACACGCTCACCACAGGATGCCCTTTGTTGCCTAAGCATTCTGCCAGCAAGAAAGCCATCATCTGGTGCAGCCCTCGGTCCTGGATGAGAATCATGAGCCGAAATAAACCTCTTTGCAGTAAAACTTACCCAGTGCTGCGTTGACAACAGAAAACAGGCCCGTACAGGGGTTCTGTGGAGAAATGTTAAGGACCTCACATTTCTAAAGGTGTCTCATAGTTGACTGGCAATTTGCCAAGTCCAGAATTTTAAATTGAAAATAATAATTTTCTATCTAGATTTTGAAGGCCTCCTGCATTGTCATTTCTGTCAAAGAGTCTAAAGTCTGACGACATTCTGTTTCCCAGTCTCTCGAAAGAGCCCGTTCTTTCTCACTCAGTGTGTCCAGGAACACGTTTGCGTCTGATCGTAGAGTTGGGCACATGGTGGGTCCTCTTGTTCTGGAGATCTTTCAGCTTTAATTTGGAGATTTTTTTTTCTAGAATTAATTCTACAGACACCTTATTCTTTCTGGAGATATTTAATTACTAAAGCATTGCTGCCGCCCCTCGCCCCCTGTGCTGCTTGCTTTTGTTCCCCTATTTATAATTGTCCTCTCCTTTTTCCGTTTCCCTGGAAAATCTCAACACTCTGCAGAATCAGATTTTCACTTTTATTGTACTTCCAAGAGCACTTTGCGATCTGACTGCTCATTTTTTGTATCACTTTGTTCTTTCCCCATGGATACAATACTTTCTCCTGTTCCACTGAAGAAATGCATTAGCGATGCTTTGCTGTGTCTGCCGAGGTGTTGCCCATCATGCCTACCCTGCTTATTCCCGCTTAGCATTTACCCCGTTAGGGAAAACTCCAGCCACATCCTGGGAGACTATATCACGGTGTGAATAATGAACAAAGCTTTACCACCCAGGACATGTAAAGACCTCCCACAAATCACTGCGAAGACAAACAACTCAATTTAAAAAGAACAGAAGAAGAGATAAACAATCATTTCACAACAAACAAAATAAAAATGGAAAATAAACCTAGTTTAAGGTTAAGTTCCAGGGCAGCTAGGGATCCACAGACAAAAGACAAACCCTGTCTCAAAATAAAAAAAAAAAGAAAGAAAGAATTAAAGAAAGATTTCTACAAAAGAGGAGCCGGATGGTGATATGCATGGTTGATATGTTATATGTTAGTCAGTGCATGTTCTTTTTTTCTTTCTCTTTTAAAGGCAGGATCTGACCACCTAGTTCACACTTGTCTCAGAATTATCATCCTCCTAACTCAGGTGGGGAATCACATGTGTACCCCATTACATCCGGACAACATCTTCATCTTTCTCCTCCTTCCTTTAAATGTACCTGAGTGTGTGCCACGCATGTTTGGGTGCCCCTGGAGGCTAGAAGGTGTCAGATTCCCTGGGAGCTGGAGTTACAGGTATGTGAGCCACCAACATGGGTGCTAGGAACTAGACTTGGGTCCTCTCAAAGGGCAGCAAGTGCTCTCTGCTGATGAGCCATTCCTCCAGCTCCAAACATTCTTTTTTCTCTTTAAGATTTATTGACTTGTTATGGATATAGTGTTCTGCCTGCAGGCCTGAAGAGGGCACCAGCTCTCATTATAGATGGCTGTGAGCCACCATGTGGTTGCTGGGAATTAAGCTCAGAACCTCTGGAAGAGCAACCAGTGCTCTTTACCTCTAAGCCATCTCTCTAGCCACCTCCAAACATTCTTACATACTCTTAATGCAATGTTAGCTGCTACAACTACTTTGGAATATTGTGATTTCATTACTAACTGCAAGGCTTAGAGGGAAAAGAAGAGCGGTTTATTAGTCCGTGGTTTAAATTCTGCTAAGGTAATCACCCTGAAGCCCCAGGGCAGTGATGTTTAGAAAGGTTTGCTTCTGGCTTGCACAAATAGAGTGCAGGTCAATGCGTCTCCTGAGCACATCAACACATATCACAATTTCCTTCTCTTCCTGGAGGGCAGGGGACAGGGTCAGGGGCTTCTACAGCCCAAGCTGGCACTGAAACAGCAGTGGAGCTGCCTCAGCTTCCCACGATGCCCAGTACAAGCTCCTTCCCTTTTATAAGACCACTGTCTTTGGCTAACAGTCATAGTGGGAGGCAGGGACGTGTCACTCTAGAGGGAGTGGAGAAGGCTGGACCTGGGACATCGGGTGTCACCTTGCACCTCCATCAGAGCCAGCTGCATGATGTGCTAGTCCATTTTCTGACCCTGTAACAGAACATCCGAGGCTGGGTCGTTTATAAAGAAAGGAGGTTTGCTCATCACAGTGCTGGAGGCTGAGAAGCCCAAGGTTTTGTGGCTGAAACTGGGAACGTTGTCGTGACATGGCGGATGGCATCGCAGAGGGTGAAGTGCACATGAGAGAGGTAAGTGGGTGCGTGGGAAAGAAGGGGGCACAAAAGAGTTGACCCAATTTATAACAACCAGCTTTTGTGAGCACTAATCCATCCTTGCAGGAACTAATCCAAGCCTGCAAAGAAAATATTAACCCCCCGTAAAGGTCTGCCTCCCATCACAACTGCCTCAGCAACTGGGTCACCAGGCAATTCCCTTCATCTCTCTGGACCTCCATTTTCCCAGCCTTAAAATGGGTGGAATGATCCCTGCTTGTCAGAGGGACCCCAAAAGGGTCCCATGAGATATTGAGCCTGAAGAGGGATGACTGTGGACTCTAGGTCCAGGCCATCAGGCCTGTGAGCAGAGCCTTGGGGCTCCTGCTAGTGAAAGCAAATCTCCTTAGCTAAGAGCAAAGACGATAGACACACAGCCTGGGTCAGGAATTGGGTAAGAGGGGATCTTGAGCAAGGGGAGAGACAAAATCACTACAGGATACCCTCCCGCTCCAGAAGATCCTAACACATGAGTGTCATGTGTCTTTTCTTCAGAGGGAGGGAGCAGCCTAGCTTCCTAGGCCCTGCTCTCCCTGCCTTCTGTAAGAAAAGCAGGATCCTTCTTAAAGGTCTCCTTCTACCTCCTCAGCAACCAAACTTCAGTGTGAGTTTTGGTGGGAGCGACAACTAGAAGGAAGTCTTGTCTGGGGGAGGGGGAAAGCCTGACACACAGGGACCACTGCAGAAAAGATCCTGAAGATGGAAAGGCACGTTACAGACACATCATACATGTCCCCAAATGAGGCCCGGCAGCGTGGGAGGTGAGAGGAGAGGGCAGATGTGGCTATGGCTCCAGGAAGTAAGAAGGAGGCTCTGGGCTCTGGCAGGGATGGAGAGTAGGAGGCAGACAGGACCCCCAGCATGTCCTGGTCCAGCTCAGCCTCCTGTTTCTAGGGAGACAGATGGCCCAGCTCCTGTGCTGTCCTGTTGCCAACTCTGTCTCAGAGGTCACAACCTGAGTGCCTAGCCAGACCCAAGCAGACACGAGGTTGGAGACGGAGGAGGGATTTTCTGGGAAGCCACCTGGGACAGGAATCCCCATGCCCAGCATCTTCATGGCTCATCTGCTCCCTGCATGATATCGCTGGGGCATTGCGCTGTGGGGCTTAGGGTTCAGCACATCTGTGCTGTGCCCCTGGGGCAGTAGGTTGAGCAAGGACTCAGCATCCAGGACTGGATTGGATTAAACTCTACCACACAGATGTTTGAGACCTCAGGCAAGACCCCTCACCTCTCTGTAACTCATTTTCCCAACTCCTAACAGGGTCCAAAAACAGTGGCACCGGCGCCTGCTGATAGTGTTGATTAAGTGAGCTAATATGTTCAAGATGCTTAGGCCAGCACTTGGTACAGTAACTGTGAGAGCATCTGCTACTGGTTTGTTATTTATTATCTAATTATATTCTCACAACCGCCGCATGTGGCTCACTTAATGCATTCATTTCAAGAGCACAGGCTTTGGGCTCACCCATACCTGCATCTACAGCCTGAGTCTGAATACACACACACACACACATACACACACACTCACTCACGCTGTGTGGCCTGGGGAGAATTCCTGTCCCTTGCTGAGTTTGATCTCAGGTCTGAGAAATGAAGGTGTCAGGACTGGACGGAATTAGTGGAAAGGCCCTCAGCCCCATTCCTTGTGCCCAATGGAGAGTACTGATGAGTCAGGCTCGGTCAGAGTCTCAGAGCCAACTAATGGGTCTGTCAGCTGTGTGTCCCCACCCTGGCTTCCCCACCTGTAAAGCCCTGAACTGGAAAGGTTGCTGAGTAGGCCCCCAGGACAGAGGACATAAGCAAGCAGCCTGCAGAATGACAAAGGCATGCAAATTGGAGTGACATTTCCATCACCAAGTCTGGTCAGGGATTCTCCCTGGAGCCAGGCCCTTCTCAGAGTCCTCCCTGAAGCTTCCCCAGTGTGGCACGTGTTTGCGCTCTGCTCAGTGTCTGTGACCCTAGGCCTGTCTCTCAGTCCCTCTCAGATGACCCCGGTGTCATCTGACCACCAGGTGAGCTCAGCTGGTGGGAGCACCTGCCAGGGCTATGATCTCGCACCCACTGCTGAGCAACTGCTGTGTGAGGCTCTTCCGCTATTTCCCTAGTTAAGTTAACCACCTCCTCAGCCACGTAAAGATGGAGAAGGTCCCTAGGGTCATAGCAAGGGACAAATGAGACAATGGAAAGATTAGGGCCAGCCACCTGTTAAATACTACATAAGCCTTTGCAGTGCTTTCACAAAACACCAAGACCCCTCATGGTCCTTACACTAACTCTTACTATTTTTACCACAACCATCCATCCGTTTGTCATCCCAGGCCCCATCAATGACCAAAGACCCTGAAGTAGGAGGCTGGGGCTCTTATCTTGACTGTGGGTAAGGAACCCATTGGGTGTCAGGAGCTACCCAGCCTGCATGGTGAATGTTCCCCTGGCAGGAATGGAAAACAATGAAATTAGATCTAGTTTTTTTTTAAAAAAAAGTTGGCGGTCTGGATTTTTGTATGAAATCTGACCGGTTCTTCCTTTGGTTGGTCTACAGCCAATGCGATTCAAACAACCTGACTCTTGGGCTGGTCTCATCCTGGCTCAAGCTGGTCAGTGGCTGAGCCGGGATTCAGAGCTACTGCTCCCGAGCGGCACGAGACTCAGGATGTGCAAGAGCTGGCACATTGACTGTCTGTGGGGTTGGGATTGCTTCCTTAGGCACACAGACTCAAAGGCGTCACAAAGCTCCGCAGTGGTGCTAGGATTCAGGAAGCTGGTCCTCACTCGGCTCCAGCAGCCCCATAAACAAGGTGCCCCGCCCATACTTCCTGCTCGCACACCTGGGCTGACTTTCCTAGGGCAGGATGAGGACAGCCTTGGGGAACTGCCGGAATTCTTGCTTCCCTGTGCAGCGCTGACCACCGGGTGTCTGCTCAGCACCGGCCTGATGATTTCAGCTACCAGGGCAGGGCTGGTCTGTTTCTCTGAACCTCAGCTTTTCCAACTGTGTTTCAGGGCTGATGGTCACCCACCTGTTACCGCACCCTTCAAGAGTAAAGTGGCAGCCTGTGTTTCTGCAGTGGCAAGCCTAGACACAAACCTAGGTTCTGCTCCTAGAAGCGGTCTGGGCCAAGTGTGCCCTAAGTCCGCCCTTCAGCTAGGACTTTCCTGCAGAACAAAACAGGGAATCGTCAGGCCTCTGGAGGACAGTAGGTCGACCTGCCTCCCCCTTTGTGCTGATCCCTGGGTTCCTGTGGCTCCGCTGCCTGGGTGCCTTATGCTTGGCCAGGAAATTGAGGATAAAAATATTCATCTTTCTGATTGCCTATAAGACAAATCAGTTGTTGGGGCTGAGAAGATGGATTAGTGGGTAAAGTCCTTGTGAAAGTCTGAGGTCCTGAGTTCAATTCCCAGTACCTGCGTAAAAGACAGGATGGCCGGGATGTTAGCTCAGCACTTGGGAAGTGGAGTCAGAAGGATTCCCAGACCTGCTGGACAGTAATTCTGGCCAAACTGGTGAACTCCAGGCTTAATGAGAGACCCTGTATAAAAAGTAAGATGGAGAGTGACCAAGAGGACACCTGACATTGACCAATTGCCTACACACACATAAACACAGAGATCACTGTTTATGTAGCATACAGTTGGTGCCAACTAGTGGCAGTTGCCTTCTTCCATGAGGTTGAACCTCCCAGGCCCAGCTTTGGTGTTGGGAACTTCTCCATTGGATGAATGCACTTTGACCCTGTGTGGCAGACAGTGATTGGTACACGCTGCCCCCACTTACTGCCGTAAACAAAGAGTACCTAATCAGGTGTTTTAGACAGGCAAAGAATCACAGCTTCACAGTTAAACAAATGCAACATAAAAGAATGCAACACATCTCTGTACCATTAAACAAATGTTCCACAGCATAAACAAATGCACCTTAAACTAATATTCCACAACACACCCGAGGCCAGCCAGCCAGGCAGACATAGAGTAAGACATACAGAATGGAAGAAAGGTAAAAAGCCCTGAGGCAAAACATAGATAAAAAGAAGCAGGTTAAGTTAGAAGAGCTAGTGAGGCAAGCACAAGCTAAAGTTGAGCATTCATAACTAATAATAAGTCTAGGTGTTCTGATTTGGTAACTCGTTGGTGGCCCAAAGAAAACCTGCTACAGACCCAGAATGGCTCCCTGTCTCTGGGTCCATGAATGCCCACTGTCCCCATTTGGCAGGTATAAAAGGTGAGGCCCATAGTCACACAGCTGCTGAAGGCTCATCTGGAGCCCTCTGCATCACCCCTTCCCAGAACTACAAGCAGGCCCCATATTCCCTGGTCCCCATGTGGAGATGCTGGGGCCCGGCATATAATGTCAAAGTGGCCCATTGTTTAGGAATCTGCATATGGGAAGAGAGGGTCTTTGTCATCTTTGTGTCTCACAAGGGACCCAAACCTCTGAGTTTCCTCAGGGAGTTTCATTAGTGATTGAAATAAATGCATGTCTAGTTTAGGAGGAACATTTTAAAAAAATCACATCTGCATATGAAAAGAAAAAAGTCTCAGGTGTGGTCACCTCTCAGGAGTGGAGAGACTGAGTTTCCTATGGCAGGAGCCAGGAAGCAAAGGACCCTGGGAAGGACCCTGGGGTTAGTGGCAGGCCCACGTCTGAGCGTGGAGCTAGACACCTGCTTGTCTTGTCATTCATGTAGCTCACCCTGGTTTCAGGTTCTAGGCCCTGTGTGGGTGGTAACAAGAAACACTGATGTAAACTATAAGACTTGGCGTAAAACTGATGCAGAGAAGGGGCACCCTCTGAGAGGGGACATCAGGACAGAGGCCTGAGGGGCATGAAGAAGAAGTGGGGGTGAGGGCAAGCTTTATCTTCCTAAGGAAGACGTCCAGGCTTGGAATGGCCAATGCAAAGGCCTGTGTCTGCAACAGCCCCCGCAGCCTCCAGCCCCGCCTAGGAGGCTGATCCCCAGAATCTCCCTACTTCGATGCCCCAGCCCTGAGATAGGTTTTGGTGACTTGAGGCCTTGTTGAAAACAGCTATGGCTCTCCCCAGAGATACCCACCCTTTGTGTTAGAACAGCAATTCTCAACCTATGGGCTGGGACCCCTGTGAGGTTTCCCATCAGCTATTCCGCCTATCAGATATTTACATCATGATTCATAACAGTAGCAAAACTACAGTTATGAAGTAGCAACAAAATAATTTTATGGTTGGGGGTTACCACAACACGAGGAACTGTATTAAGGGGTCACGGCATCAGGAAGGGTGAGGACCGCTGCCTTAGAGCCTGACTTTCACAACGGCTGGTGCTGGACACAGCAGGGGTGCACGGGAGACCGAGAAGGTTTGCGCGGACAAGCATCTTATCTTCATGGTGATATATTCATTTTAAAATGAATTTATTAGCACACCAAACCTGGTATTACTGCCAAGGACTCTTGGGGGAAAGGCTTTGTTTACTTCAATTCGAAATTGAACGTGCTCACACTCACAGGCGATGTCAGTAATTGGAGAAGGCTGTCAGCTCTTCTATATAATCAAGACACTTAGAGCATAACATGGTTGGGGACATAAAATTGTCCAGTGTGGGGGAAGGAAGGAAGGGCCTCATGCAAGTTGGTAAGCACTGTGCTGCCGGGCCATTCCACACTCCTGTCTTTAAAAACAGCCCCTCCTTTGTTCTCTGCGTGGAAGCAGAGCACAGCAGCTAGAAGTGCAGACTTTGGAGCCCTCTACTCTGCTCTAGCTCCTGCCTGTGGCTTTGAACCACTTCCTCAACATGCCTTATGTCTGCCTCTCAACAGAAGACAATGGCAGAACTCACTACTCACCTGCCAGAGGCTCTGACGGGCAAGAGTTGTTGGAATGACAGCTACCCTGGCAGAAGTTGAGCGCATGACAGCTGTGCTAGGGTTTGGTGCCTTCCTTAGAAATCTGTCAGGGTCACAGGGCAGCAGCAGGTGGCCGTGCATTGTGAAGGGGTCCATCTCCTGGCTCCCCTTTTAAATATTTTATTATCATTATTACTATTGTGTGTGGTATATATGTACCTATATCAGTGTGTGCTCATGTGTGTTCATATGTGTTCACATGTAACATATTCATGTGCATATAGAGGCCATCAGTGGAGGGGTTCCTTTATAGACCTCCACCTTATTTTTTGAGACAGGGTCTCTTGCTGAATCAGGTGCTCACGGATTTGGCAAGATCAGTTGGGTAGCGAATTCCAGGGATCCTCCTGTCTCTACATCCTCGTTACAGATGTGTGCAGTTTGTTGTTGTCTGAGATAGGGTCTAACTAAGTACCTTGGCTGGCCTGGAACTCACTATAGACCAGGCTGGCCTTGAATCCACAGAGATCTATCTGTCTCTGCCTTCCCAGTGCTGGGATTAAAGGTGTGTGCCACCACACCTGGCTCTATGCCCAGCTTTTTAACACAGGTGCTGATTATCTAAACTTGGGTCCTCATGCCTGCACAGGAAGCATTTTAGCTACTGAGCATCTGCTCAACCCCTCTACTCCGCTTTGCCTATGCACATATATTTATGTGGTTACCATACACACACACGCACACACACACACACACACATACGCACACACACACATGCACACAAACCTACTCTGTGCTGACCCCCCCACACGCACACGCGCACGCGCGCGCGCACACACACACACACACACACACACACACACGCACACACAAACCTATTCTGTGCTGACCACATTTTGGTAAATCAGATTTATCACTCTTGGTATTGAGCTGTTAACTTTTTATTTCAGTGTAAAACATTTAATAGCATCACTTTGTTTTTCATGTTCATTTTTAAGATTAAAGTCTATTTGAGGTGAGTCATGATGGCTTCCCATGTGCAGAAATAATGAGCCATCCTTTTAGAATAAAATTCAGGAAGCCCAAATGAAGGAGTGAGGGGGGTGAATATGACCAAAATATATCCTATGAAATTCTCAAAGACAATAAAATATCGTATTAAGCAGAAGCAAGTTCATCTCTGAATTGTTGTTATCTTATTGCTGTAAACCTCAGACAATTTTAAAGTAGAAAGTTTATTTTAAAAATGCAGGCCCAGGGGTTTTTGTTTTGTTTTGTTTTTAAGGAGCTTTTATAAAATAGCAAGTTGATTAAGGGAAAGTATTACACAAAAGTCAGCTCTGGAGATGAGCCCAGCAGGCAGATGGGTGGGAATTCTGTGTTGCTGGGTCAGCTTCTTCCCAATGCTGACCAGGGATTCACAGAACACCTCAGCAGGCTGGAGGGGAGGGGGGATTGTGGGTATCAGGCCCACAGCTCTTTGCAGCCTCCTCTAACCTCCACAGCCTCTCCCAGCCTCCCTGGCCTCCTCCTCCCCATCCCCAGCCTCCCTGGCCTCCTCCAGCCTCCTTCACAGCCTCTCCAGCCTAGGCTTCCTAGTACCTAGCCTTCTATAACCTTCACAGCCTCCCCTAACCATCTGTACATACTCCCCCAGCCCCACAGGCCCCAGCCCCATTTCTCCAGCCTCCAGTAGCCTCTGTAGTTCCCGTTGGCTGCATCCCTCCTAAGGGCAGGTGTGTCTGCAGGGGAAATGAAAGGGGGCCCAGGCTAGGCAGCTGGTTGCTGTAGAAGCTCAGCAGATTGGTGCAAAGAACCTGGAAGCCAGAGGCTCTTGCACAAAAATACACAACCATGTGCCTCCCCAACCCCACCCCACCCCCACAGTGCCTACCTCTCCTCCTGAGTCTCAGTTTCCCCATCTGTCCTCTGCCTCCATTCAGTACAGAGAATTAAAAGAGATCAAACAGGGTCGATGAGCACCCTAGCTTTCTGGTCAGACCTATCTTCTACCCTTTCTAAGAGAGGGCAAAGCCACTCCCACCTCCTACTGCCTAGGGTGGGTGCCTCGCTCTGCTGCCCTGACTCAGCCACTGCGAGGGTAGTGATGTCCCCAGCACCCTTTTGGCCCTGTCACAACTTGTTTTCTGAAAGCAGTTATCCTGTCTGGTGTGCTGGGCCCCTTAGGCCTGCCATTCTGTCCCACCTCTGTCAGAAGAAATGGACAGGAGCCTGAGGTCTGGGGAGCAACTAGTCAGAGGCCACACCACTTAGTGGCTGGTCAGTGGCAATGATGGGGGGGGGGCTAATTGGCCAGGACATGGAGCAGGAGGCCTTTTCTCTGGAAACGGCCTGTTTTTCCAGGCCCGAGGAGCCTCCTGGGAGGCGGGAGAATCGTGGTCAAGGCCTCTGCTTGTCTAATTTTCTAGCCTAATTAAACACCTGCAAATCTATTTGCTACATAAGCTACAGGAGGAGCCCTAAGGGAGCACCGGAGGGGAAAAAATAACCCAATCATTCAGATCCAAGAAATAAACAGCTCTGCATGATTGCTGGCCAATCATTTCAACGTCCTGACATTTCAGCTCCCATTCACCTCTTCCCCGCCCATTCTCACTCTTTGACAGATAGTTGATGCCTCTTGTTCTCAAAGGCAGAGACTACAAAAGCCCCTTCAGACCCTCCTGCCTCACAAGGCTTCCCTCAGCCCGAGAGTAAATGTCTGATGCCAACGCTAATCTATGCTGGCCGGCTGTGTGGCCTTGGGTGCCTGCCTAGCCTCTCTGTGTAAGGTCTTTCTCTCCTAAGTAAAGGAACACGGACCTCCTCTCCTCATCCCACCAGTGCAGAAATGACAGAGCACCCTCCCCGGCAGGCTCCAGCCACATGGAGCTTCCTGTCGCACGCTGATTGTAGCTTTTGCTGCGTGATAAAGGCAGTTGGTTTAAGACAATAAGCATTGACAAGCCAGCAGGCATTCTGATCTCACTGGGTCTATTGCAGCTGAGTCAAGACTTCCCTTTGGTGACAGATGGATTACAAAACTGGCTCCAGCCCCCACCCCCAGCCTGCCCCTTGCAATGTGGCTGCCCAGCCCCCCTCCTCAGGAGGGGGCCGTTTCTACCCGTTCATCTGGGCTGACCATGCAGAATGAGGCCCCACTTCAGAGGCCTTGCATGCAGCTGCTTGCAGTCTGGGGCACTGTGTGGCGGCTGGGAATGACCTGGGCCAGGCTGCTGGAGGCTGGAAACCCTGTGGCGAGAAGCCCAGCTGTCCTTGATGGCAGAGGCAGCCAGCTCTGCACCTGCCCACGAGGGAAGGCTTTCCTGGGACACTAACTGAGACAGTCCTAGGTAGACCACGATGCTTGATCTCTCTGCAACGGCTTTACCAGCTGTCTCAGGTGCAGGAGCAAACCCCACCAAGGTCAGAACTGCCTTTCCGGCCTGTATGTCTGCTGCATTAAACCAACTTCTGTGGTTTGGAACGCTACACACCAGGGATTTCAACAATCCACCTTCCCATCTCTCGGTGAATATCGTGAGTGACCGTCTTTCTGAGTCAAGCCCCCAGCACCCCCACCAACCTTGCCAAAGTCCATCCCACCTAGGTTGGTTGATGCTTTACCATCCTCACCCCAGTCCCAGTATCCAACTGCTCCCTGCCAGCTGGTAACTCAGTAGCAGCTAGAGTCTGTGTAAGTCAGAGAAGGGTAAAGAGAGAGCTTGTGTATGTGGCCACAGGAAAACTCTTGCCCCTTCTGGGTGTGGCTTTCCAGGTACAGCTGAATAGGGAGCAGTATCCACACCACAGTCAGTAATCTCTCACCTCCTTAGGGAGACCTAATACATTCACTGCTTCCCCAGGGTGAACTTTGGTGGAATCGTGCCTTGGCTTGTGGTTGGGACCTCAGGTTTACATTTCCCCCAGGAAGAGATTCTAGCAAAAGGAAGAACTCGGAGTTGCTATCCGCAGCTGCACAGATTCTGCGGGGCACAATACGGGAGCTGTAGTCATGACCGCACATCATACTCAACACGGCTTGGGACTGTGTAGGACAGAAAGCTGCCCAAACTCTCCGAGGCACGTGGTTAAATGTCACCGCTCTCTGCAGCCTGCCGTGACTCCCCTGAATCTAATTTGTTGGTGGAAAGGAGTCTTTTGTACCAAGAAGCACACGAGCTCTGGCCTGGCCTGTTCCAAGGTCCCACCATATACATTTTGGTCACTGTTTTCTCTTGGACATTCACAGTGATGCTATCTGCCATTCTCTGGGGCTGTGAGGAGAGAGTAGCTGGTCAGGGCCAGGAAACGGTCATCACATGAAAGCTGCACAAGTATTCTCCATGCTTACTGTCCTCCCTCCTGCACCCCCACCCCAGGCCGAGTCCTCCCTCACATACACCCCACTGTGCTCTGGGACCCCACTCCTATATCCCCCATGCCTTACTGGGTCCTCCCTCCCTGTCCTGCACCCCTCTTACACCTCCCTTCCCCTGCTGCAGCCACCTGCCCACCGATCTCTTGTCCTAGGGCTTCTCTGAAACCCTTGTAAATGCGGAGCATGTGTGTCAGCTGTTTTGTGTCCCAGCACTCGGGAGGTAGGGACAGGAGATCCTTCATCAAGCTGACTAGCTAGACTAACCAACTCAGGGAGCTCTGAGTTCAAGGGAGAGACCCTGGCAAATGTATAAGGTGGAGATTGGTGTCAATCTCTGGCCTCCACGTGTGTGTGCACACACATACATCCTTATACCCATGTATTCACACTCATGCAAGCAAGTATGCATGCATGCATACAGCACACATATGCACACATACACATGCAAACAAGTAAATATAAAATTAAGTTTCTGTCACTAACATGATAATCAGGACACAGAATGACTCCATCATCCCAAAGAGCTTCCTTACAAAATATGCTTTTTATATAGCTAGTATATATACTAGCTAGTATATATACTTTGCAAAAAAAAAAGTATATATACTAGAATAGCTAGTATATATACTTTGCAAAAAAAAATGAAGTCAGGCAGTGGTGGTACACGCCTTTAATCCCAGCACTAGGAAGGCAGAGGCAGGCAGATCTCTGTGAGGCCAGCCTGGTCTACAAAGCAAGTTCCAGGATAGGCTCTAGAGCTACACAGAGAAGCCCTGTCTTGAAAAACCAATATTCCTGGTCACTCCTCAGATATAATTTGTAGGATCTTTCTCATTGTTATTTGGGTTTGGAGGCAAGGCATCCTCTTGTAGCCCGGGCTAGTCTTGAACACATGATCCTCCCATCTCAGCTTCCCCAGTGCTGGAGTCACAGATGCACACAACAACTAGATAATCTGTAGCTGCTTGAGCACCTTTCTAGGGACAGACACTATAAGAATGTGCAAGCACTCTTGTGAAGCTCCGCCCTGTTTCATTTCATTACTTTTTTTTTTTTTTTTTTTTTTT
>NC_022016.1:75126648-75127502 GCF_000317375.1 Microtus ochrogaster | reverse complement strand
AAGTCCTTGGTCAGTCTCAAGGCTGGTGGCATTTCTATAATTATTGCTGTTGCTTTTGCTGTTATAGCCATTACAATATAATTAGGGAGATGTGACAATGGAAGAAGTTAAGCCAAGGACTGCCACAAAGGCCACAGTCAGCACAGGACTCGGGTATCTGACTCCGGAGCGTTCTGAGAGTTCTCAGGGATCCCACTGAACCACTTCGGTGCACTTCCGGCAATCTCGAGGAATCCCATTATTCTTAGATGGGACCATTCATTTAACCAGCTTCCTCTTGACAGCCATTATCTGCCACCTCGAACAAAGCTATGCTGGGTACCTCTGTCGTTTGTCTTTCTGGACATGTGTAAGTGTATCTGTTGAATTAATTCGTAGAAACTGAATGCCTGGGTCACAGTGTGGGGGCAATTTTATATTTGATAGATATGGCTGGATTGTCTTCCAAGAGTCCATCAATTTATATTCCCATCAACAAGGCAGGAGAGAGAGCATTCTGCCTTGCCTGGCACGGGAGATGACCAAGCGCTGAGATCAAAGCCATCTAATCAGGGGACAGTAATGTGTTCTTGTTGGCCTTTCTCTTTCTGTAATTGAGCACGGACATCTTTCTGTGTGTTTACAAGCCATTTGCATGTATTTTCTGTAAGCCATCTGTCCACATCCTGGGCCCACTCTTCTTTTGGGTTACTAATCTTGAAAAAAAAAAGCCATGTCTTTGTACATACTAATTTGTTCCCTTTCCTTTATTAATTCAGCCCCCACCCCCTCAGCACATGACATGTGGTTGATTTTAGTGTACATATATTCTTCTTTTGTGGCTCTTGGTTTGAATCATTTTTAAAATGATTATG
>NC_022016.1:75112522-75126438 GCF_000317375.1 Microtus ochrogaster | reverse complement strand
GCATTCATGTGAAGGCCAGAGGATAACTTTACCAAGTTGCTTCTCTTTTTCCACTCTTACTTGGGTTCTGGAATGGCATTTAGGTTGGCAGCCATCTTGCCAGCTGGGTTTAAATTATTTTGAGGAAGGCCTTTCTGTCCCAAATTTAGAACAGCAAAATTAATTATCCACACTTGTCTCAGCACCGGAGGGACTTCATTTAGCATTTTAAATCCTTGGTCTGCCCAAAATTAATGTTGGTGCAAAAAGTGCCATCCGTGTGCGTGTGTGTGCAAATGTACACTTGCTTGTGATAAGGTGTGTCAGTGTGTGTGAAGTTACAGGACAACTTTGTGGAATTGGTTCTCTCCTTCCACCTTTCCATGAGATTTCGGGATCGACTCAGGTCGTCAGATTGGCACTGGCTGGAGCCAGGCACCTTTACCCACTGAGCCAACTCACCGGTCCTCAATTTGCCTTTGTCAGTCATCTCAATATTGTTATTAAATAACCCACTAAGTTACTCATTTGCAATAAAAATCATTGTCATCTGTGTTTCTGTCTAATTCTGAATTCATAATTTTAGACATCATTCCAGGTATTCTTTTTCTATTTATTTTTATTTATATTAATGTTTATACTAAATGTATATATTTCTAAGTGTTTGGTGTAGTAAGTTGGGCAGTTGTATGTTCCTGAAGCTGCTCAACGCAGCACACAGAACCTTTTCATCACCCCTCCCCAGCCGTCTCTACTCTACCATATCACAGCAGCGGCCTTGAGGGTTTTTCCCCTCATATACTTGTTTTTGCTCTTCTAATAAAGCTCTGCCCAGGTCATTACATGTATCAAGAGTTTATTCTTGTCGACGACTGTGAGTTCAACCGTAAGAACAGTCCACAATTTGCCTAGCCCATCTTCTGTCTGTAGACACTCTGTTTCCGTTTAGCAATGAATAAAACAGTTATCAGCATTCATATAGAAATCCTCCCACAGATGTTCGTTTCTTCTTTTCTCAAGGGTGAAATTGTTAGTCTAGGGGTCAGAGAACATCCGTTGGATAAGAGATTATCAGAACTGGGGATATGGAACAGTGGCAGAGCACCTGCCTAATGTATCCTAAGGCCCCGAGTCCAATTCCATGCACCAGAGACAGACAAAACCAAGAGTTATTAGACTATAAAAAAAACAAAAACAATAGCTAGGCATGGTGGCACAGACCTTTAATCCTGGCACTAGGGAGGCAGAGGTGGATCTCTCTGAGTCTGAGGCCAGCCTGATTCACAAATCAAGTTCCAGGACAGCCAGGGCTACACAGAGAAACCCTGTCTCAAAAACGAAACAAAACAAAACCAGAAAACAGTTATATGGATTTCTAGTCCTCTAAAGTTTTTGTAAGAAATTCAGTTGCACGTATGCCTTCCTAATATTTGGTATTTTCTTTTTCTTTTCTAAAGACAGGGTCTCTCTACAGTGTTTCTGACTGTCCTGGGACTCACTATGTAGGCCAGGCTCAACCTCAAAAGATCCTCCTGCCCTGACCATCCAAGCACTGAGATAAAGGCATATGCCACCACACCCAGGCTATATTTGGCATTTTCAGTCCTGTCAGTTCTAATTGTTCTCATAGATGTGGCTTCATGATGATGAGATGGTGGCCTAACAGGCGTGGGGACCTTCTCCATGGCTCTTTGGGTGTCTGTACACTCCCTCAGGCGAGTGTCTCTTCAAAACTGTGACCTGTTTTAAGTTAGATGATCTTTCTAGGAAACGACAGGATTGCAGGCGTTCTTATGTTCTCAGATACTATTTACATGATTTGCAAGTATTTCCTACTAATCTGGAGTCTGCCTATTAATTTTCTCAATGAGGTATTAAAAACATAACTCTCATTTGTATAATGCCAATAAAAATAATAGATAGCGCTATCAAGTGCTTCTCCTACACGAGCAGTCACTGCTGTGGTCTTCTGCTCCTTTGCCCCGGCAGCTTTTCTTGGAAGAGGTGCGAATGTTAGCCAGGCACACCGCACACTCCTGTAATCCCAGCACTGGGGACGTAGAGGAAAAAGGATGAGTAGTTCGTTGTCGTTGTCATCCTGAGCTGCATAGACACTGCTAGATCAACCTGGGCCACATGAGACTATGTTTTTAAAAAAGGAAGAAGGTGAAGCATTTTTAAAAAGGTGTGTCTTCTGTATTCTTTGACAATTTCACACACACACACACACACACACACACACACACACAAATAAATTAGTATCTGAGTAAACGTTGGGAATGTCTATGACGGTCCATTGTGCAGTTATTTGGAAAACCACACTTGTTTTATCCTTTCATTAATCTGTACCTGCCACAGACCCACTAAACCCCCCAAACAAAACTTGGTTCCTCTCTTACTAGATTCTATAATTTTTGGATAATTCAAACAAGTTCCCCCAGACAATACAGGTAGAAAAAAAGGACGACCATCTCTTCTATCTGATCAGCAATCTGGGTGGGCTTCATCACATGGCTTTCTGTATCTTCGGTGGGGGGGGGGGCAGGGCAGGAACTCACAAGATGCCTGAAAGAATTTAGGAGTTGAAGCGGAAGCAAGCTGAAAACTATCGAAGCCAAGCCATTACCCTGGCCATTTCTGCTCTGAGCAGGAGGCTGAACTCAATAAACTCTAAAGTGCCTTCAATTTCTCAGACCAAACTTTACGTCTGGCTTGGGAAGGTTGTTTGGTGTGTGAATAGCTGTTTAAATTGGTGTATCTCTGGGGAGCCAATCCATCACCAGAGGACCTCAGCCGACAGCCTTCTCTTTCATGCTTATTTCATGTGCAAAAGAGCCTTGCCTCCGAGTCCCCAAAATGTTGTGTTGGACGTGACTATCCTAAGTCAAGCAGACAGCGTCTTGGGGGGTTCAGCTGTACCCCTTGTAAAGATAATCCCATCTGTTTACATCCCCCCACAGAAGGGTAGAGTGGGTCACAAGGTCCTCACCTGAATTTCCAGACAGTCCCTAGCACTGTCCAGCTCTGCCTTAACCGCATACAGTCTGGGGCGGGGACAGGGAGCTAGAATATATAAGCCAAGGAAGGCTAGAGGGAGATATGATCTGTGTATGCAAGCATCATGGAACAGCTCTCACGACTGCTGTGAAGACTTCTGGTGTGGCCATTTTGTGGGTGTGAGTAGCCCACAGCCCTGTGAGTAACCCCTTACCTGTGCTCTGGAAGTAAATCCAGTGGTCTCACTGGCTCCCCAGAGAGAATTCCGGTAGATTTGTGCCTCAGCTTGTCATTGGGACCTTAGATGGAGGGGTAGACATTTTTTATGCCCCTCCCCAGGAAAAGAATTGTTTGTTTTGTTTTGTTTTTTGAGACAGACTTTCTCTGTAGCTTTAGAGCCTATCCTGGAACTCACTCTGTAGACCAGGCTGGCCTTGAACTCACAGAGATCCACCTGCCTCTGCCTCCCCGAGTGCTGGGATTAAAGGCATGTGCCACCACTGCCCAATGGGAAAAGAGTTTTAAGCACATATTTTTTATAAACACTTTATGGATTTTCATTTAGGTCTGTGCCAATTCAACATCTATGAAGTGAGGTAAGGGCTAGTTAGCTAATAGTTTCAATGTGTATGTCTAAAATGATCGCGCCCAATGAGAGGTCTTGGGAATTCATTTGACCTTGTGTGGGTTTTCTGGTTAGAATTTGTTCTTTGCCTTTGTTTGTTACACTTTCCTAGATACCACATTGTCTAGCCCATCAGTGCCAGTTCCCCAAGCTTGTTCTTCAAGAAGATAGTTTAGCTACCACAGTCTCAGGTTCCCATAAATCGTAGAGGTTTCATTTTCGTCTTTCAGACGGTCTCCTCATGTAGCCCAGGCTGGTGTTGGACTTGATCCTCCTATCTCTTGTCTGCATCTTCAGAAAAGCCTGCTGGGATGGATTTCTTGTAAATTTTACATTTATTTATTTAGTGTGTACCATGTAGGGACACACACCAAGGCATGGGTGTCGACATCATAAGTCAACCTGGGGATAGGAGTTCTTTCCTTCCGCCCTGGGGGTTTCTAGCCATCAAGTGCAGGTTGGGGCTGTGTTGGAGCTGCTCTAGGCCATTTGAGAGGCACAGAAGTCCTGACGGTACCATCTTTCAACACACTGTGCATGGTTACATTGTATAGATCATTAACTTCCCGCTAGCCATATTTTGTAGTGTTCAGATACACACGAATCATCTTAGATGTATTTAGGTGTTCTGTGTTTTCTGATAACTGTGATATTTTAAATTTTCATTTTCAGATTTGTTTTTTTAGCACAGCAAAGCACAGTGGGCTTTTATGAACTCACCCCATACTGTGTAACTAAATTTACTCACTAATTCCAGTAAATACTTTGTAGATTCTGCAGAGCTCTTTACACAAACAGAATATCATTGGTAAATTTCAGAATTTAAACTTATTTTTCTGTGTTTATATTATTTCTCTTGCTTTCTAATATTGCACTAGAACTTCCGTTTCAGTATAAAAGACAAACGATGAGAGCAGGCATCCTCGCCTGGCTGTTGGACTGTGTAGAACGACGTTGGCTACAGGCCATTTGCAGATGTCCGCTACTATGCGGAGAAAGAAGCCATCTACACCCAGTTTTCATGACAGCTTTATCATGAATGTATTTTTAATTTTCTCAGATGATTTTTCTGCATCTATAAAAGCAATCGTAGGTTTTCTCCTTGGCTTATAATAGGGAATTACATTAGTTACTGAATGTGAAGCTAACCGTGTACTTCTGAAGCAATCTCAGTTGACTGTGATGTGCTGTGTTGTTACAGACTGGCCCAAGGATCCCCAAGCACCGGGATTGCCAACAGGTCAGTGTGCCCACCAGGCATGTACATGGGTAGTAGGATCTTGGGGCGGGCTTCTTGACCGGCGAGGAAGAAACACCCACCACACAAGGATTCTTCTCAGATCACGCTTTACTGGAGTGCATTTGGTTGAGAGAGAACATGAAGTGAAGGGGGGCAGGAAACGAGAGAGCAGAAGAGAGAGAGAGAGAGAGAGAGAGAGAGAGAGAGAGAGAGGAGAGAGACGAGAGATGCGAGAGATGCGAGAGACGAGAGGGAGACACGAGAGGCGCGCCAGAGAGACCCGGGGGCACAATGGCGGCTGCTTATATAGGGAATTGGCACACGGGTCACCCTGTGATTGGCTGCCACCATCAGCTGACACCAGACTGCATTGAGATAGGCCCAGGGACCCATATTCACTGCGCATGCGGGAAGCGGGGGACACGTAGCTCTCAAAGGCATAGCCAAATATGGGGTTGTTTATAACCAACAAGACAGGATGTGGTGCCACCTTGTAATGGCAATCCTGTCTGGCTCACTACAGGATCTGACCTTATGTTCTTGCTTTACCCACTGAGGCATCTCCCCAGCTCTTGCCTGGATAGAGAATGTTTTCCATGAGAACGGAAGAACCTGTTGGTTTTCTCACGACAGAAAGAGTGCTTCAGTTCCTTGCCTTTGATTCACAGCATACAGATTGGCCACACTCCCTAGGCTGCCTTAGTCATATGAGAGGATTCTAGCCAAGGGAATGTGGGTGGAAGAGATGTGTTTTGCTTCTAGGTGCAAAGATGCTTAGACCTCAACTAATGGGAGGCACAGCTTAGCCTCTAACTAGCATGGCTCTGGTTTAAAACCGTTCATGTTACATTTGTTTGTTTGTGTGAGTACATATGTGTGTGTCGAGGTCAGGGGTCATCTTTCAGGAGTTGCTTCTGTTCTTCTGCAGTGTGAATGGTGGGGATCAAACACAGGTTGTCAGGCTTGGCAGCATGTGCCTTTAACCGATGAGTCATCTTACAAACCCTGGCTGTAGTTTAAAAAAGAAGTCTAGCGTTTATAGCTGTTCCTCCTCCTCTTCTTGGCATACGGTTTGTTTGCTTGTGTGTGCCATGCTGCCGGTGTGGAGGCCAGAGGAAGTGGTTTGATGTCTTCCTCCACGGTCCTGTGCCTTGTTCCCTTCACACGGGGCTTCTCACTGAACACTGAGGGTTTTTCAGCGAGGCTGTCTGGCCAGGGAGCCTCTCCTGCCTCTTCCTACCTTCTGCCCTCGGCAGAGTTGTGGTTACAGGCACATGAATGCGTGCATCCGCGCATGTATAGCCGTGCCACACATTCACAGGTGAGCTGAGTGTTTCAGGTGAGTGTTGGGATCTGAACAAAAATCATCCAGCTTAAAATGATCCAGCTTATACATTAACTGCTCTTTTCTTTTTTAAAAAATATTTATTCACCTCTCTCTCTCTCTCTCTCTCTCTCTCTCTCTCTCTCCTCTCTCTCCCACCCTCCCTCCTTCCCTCTCTCCCTCTGATTCTCCTGCCTCTACTTCCGGAGAGCTAGACCTATAGACACGCACCATCATGCCAGCTCTAATTAGCTTATTACATTGATTGTGTGTATGTGGACATTCATACACACACCGTGGTGCATGTATGCAGGTTAGAAGATAACTTTTGGGAGTAGATTCTCTCCTTTCTATCATGTGACTCCCAGGTATTGAACTCAGTGACAGGGCTCGGTGCAAGCACCTTTACTTTGGGAGGCATCTCACTACCAGCCTTCTAATCCGTTCTAAACAGGACTCCTGGTGATTTTTGCTTTGCTCTGAGTCCTCCTGCAAATCATGCAGGACTTGTCCAAGGTGAGGTGGTCACACACAAGTGCTGGGGAGCCAGCATCCCACGGGACAGGCTTAGGGAGCCAGGTTTATCTTGGCACAGTGTAGCCCTAGGTGGGTCCCTTCTCCCTCAAAGGGTGTGTTTTCACTTTGATCAGTGAAGGGGGCAGTTAGATGGAATGGGGGGCTCTATTCTTTGTTCCCCTTCCTCCCTCCTCAGATTTTTGAGCTTCCCTGGAGCTGACCTCGTAGAATCCCATGATAAGTGTGGCCAGTATGATCAGGCTGCCTCTCCACATGTCTGTCCATGTTGTCCTGAACCTGCATCCTGCTGAGGACCTGCTCGGTGCCTTACCCTGCACAGATTTCCCACAGAAAGGAAGTGCTTCAAAGGCTCTAGGCCAGTGGTTCTCAACCTTCCTAATGCTGCGACCCCCAAACCATTATTTCATTGCTCCTTCGTGACTGTAATTTTGCTGCTGTTATGAATCACAATGTAAATATCTGATAGACATAACTCACAGGTTGAGAACTACTTATCTAAGCTCTAGGTCAGTCCCAACACCACCAGAGGGCTTTAGGGCTGTTAGCAAGTGACTGCTTCATGAAGTAGACCCTCAAGAATTCTTTGCTGTCATACAAGCCCCTCTCCTCTGCTTGGGATCGCCTCACCAAGGGAAACTCCACCCATCTGGCCCTGGAGCCAGAAATCTGGTTTAGAGCTAGGATTGGCCTTTGGGAAGGAAAACACTGAGGTTGGGTATTGGCTGCCTAGTGCCTTCCCCACTGGGATGTGGGGTGATTGGTCCTTCTGAGTGGATCCAGGGCTTGACTTATCCCTGTCTCTAGGACTAGGGATGGTGGCAGTTACAGCTAGCCTGAGAGCCTCACAGCCAGATTGTCTGTTGGCTTTCCTAGGCCTGTCAGGTGTGTGTAAGCACTTCTTTTGTCCTTCTCCTCCATGTCAACATTGGCCACACCACCAGCCCTTTCAATGCAACCTCCAAAGTAGCTCCCTGCCCTGACTCTGTTTGTTACAGGACACTGAAGTCTCTCACCTGGTTTTCTGGTTTCCCAGCTCGCACCTTTCCCACAGCTACAGAGCTGCCTTTAAATGCAGATCTTCAGGGCATCATGAATATTTAAAACAGTTCAACACAAAAGCAATACTTGCTTATTGTGCAAAATGTCAAAAGCTGTAAAGGGAAAAGTGGAAATCACTGTCTTCCTCTGCTCCCATCTTAGAGCCGTGTGGGTGATGGTTTCTGCGGGTCCTGCCACACGCCCTCTGTGCATGCATGTGGATTCAAGTGTATGTCCCAGCCATATCAAGAAGTCCATCAGTGCTTCGGACCCTTCTTTCAGAAGCTCAGCTGTCCATATTTTTACAGCTTTGTCTCTCATTCTGTTTGTGTTTTTTGAGACAGGGTTTCTCTGTATAGCTCTGACTATTCAACTCACTATGTAGACCAGGCTGGCCTTGAACTCACAGAGATTCATCTGTCTCTGCCTCCCAAGTGCTGAGGTTAAAGGCGTGCACCATTACTGCCCAGCTTGTCTCCCATTCTAATTAGCATATATGGTTGTTACAGAATAATGGAGTCTGTGATGGCCTTTTCATAGCCACACACAATGTGCTCCAGCCACATTTATTCTCCTGTGCACCCTCATATGCTCTTCCCCTTGCCCACTGGTTTCTTCCCGACCCCCCCGCCAAATAATTCACCTTATACTCCACACTTTTTAAAAAAACAAGCTCTAGATTTAGCATCTAAAAAAATATGTGAGCTGTGTGGTGATGGCCTTTAGTCCCAGCACTTGGGATTGGGAAGCAGAGGCAGGCCTGGTCTACAGAGCAAGTTCCAGGAGAGCCAGGGTTACAAAGAGAAACCCTATATCAAAACACACACACACACATAAGCACACACACACACGTGCGTGTGCACACATACACACGCACGCACGCGCGCGCACACACACACACACACACACACACACACACACACACACACACACACTGGGGGCACAGGTGTAACATTTTCTTTATCTGTTCATCCACTGGTGGGCCCCTAGGCTGGTCCCATTCATGACTTTGACACCAGACAGTGCCGCACTAACCACAGATGAGCAGGCATCTCTAAATTATGCTAAATTGACATCCCTCAGATTTAGTCCCAGGAGTGGGATGACTCCTTAGCTCTTTGTGATGTGAATCTGCTACCGTTTTCTACCCCGCTGTCCTACCAACAGCAATGCTTGGTCAATTCACAGTTCTGGTGACTTCTCACAGGGTCGTCAAGGGCTTCCTTGCCGGGGTGTCCCTGAGGCCTTGAGTGGGAACTTCTGCAGGAGTGCCTTGCTGGGTCAAAGGGCACATGCATTTAACATCTGACAGATGGGTCAGCTTGTTCCTCTCTACATGGGTCATCTCCACCAGAGGAAACAAGGGTGTCTGCCCCTGCTTATTGGCACTGGGTTTTAGGAAACAAGACCCGCCCTGCATACTTCAGTTCAAAGAGTTGGCCACATTGTGTCCTGTCCACAAGTGCCCACTGCTTGATGGGTGAGATGGGAGAGAGTGTGACCTCAGAGAAGCTCCACACATGCCATCCCAACAACTGGATCAAGATAAGTGACAGGGCACCCTTGACACAAAAAGGTGGCACCCACTGAAAGCCTAAAGTGCTATCATAAGTGACTTCTGCCTGGTGTGGTGGCACACACATTTAGCTCCAGCACTCTGGAGGCAGAGGCCAGAGAATCTCTGTGAGTTTGAGGCCAGCCTGGTCTAGAGAGTGAAATTTAGGCCAGCTGGGACTACACAGCTAGGCCCTGTCTAAAAATAAATAATAATAGTAAAAATAAATTTTTAAAAAATCTCTTTGCCTCTGTGGTCACCTTCCTGACATTGCTCGTGAGACAGCAAGTAACTTCCCAGTGAATGAACATTCAACAGACACAGCGGGGGGGGGAGTGTCTCTCACCTATCAGGGTCATCCAAGATGATCCAGAGGTTGTCACAACCAGAGAGCCGCCTAAGGTAAGGCTGTGGCTACACAGAGCGTAGCATCCCTAACTGAGTACCAGAGGAAGGGCATTAGGCTACAAACTAACACAGTCTGAATAAAGCATTGACTTCAGTCAATAATGTGTCAACACTGGTTCAGTAGTTGTAGCAAAAGTCCCCAAGCCAAGGTCAGATGGAGAAGGGAAGCCGGAGGGTGAGGGCGAGACACAGACTTCCTGAGCTGTTCCATCAGTTTGTCCCACTTTACAGTGGGGTGAGAGAAATACAGTTGATAGAAGTCCTGCATCGTTCAATGTTGCCTCTGGAGACAGGAGTGTAACCCCTGCTAATGCTGTGTCTCCAAAGAAAACCATACCCTACCATCAGCCCAGAGATGATGAAGGGGAAACTCCTGGTGCTGTGTGGTGGGCAGTGGGGCCAGCACTTTTTGGGTATTATGTTTTGGCATCTGCTCACATCCACAAACACTCACGTGGGTCCCCTGTGTCTGTCCAGTATGTTAGTCATCTGCAGCCCGGTATTTCTTAAGTTACAGGAGCTATTCAGTGCCTACCATAACACAGGCCACGTGTTAGGAGATTGGGCATGAGCAGTTCTCCGTATATTGATGACTTTATCAAGGCATGGCCCTATTTTAAGTTGAAAATCATCATCTACACTACCTTCTTGAATTTTCTGGAAATTTAAAACAGCTCTGAGGTATAAGGCAAACAAACAAAGCAAACAACTACAACAAAAAACAGCAGCAGCAGTCAAATAAGTGAGAGACCGACCGTCTTTGCAAGGAAGGTAGCGTTTCTAGGTTCTGGAGACCTGGACATGGGCGTGAGGTTTTGGTGAAACCATCCAACCCCCATAGCGCTCAATTCACCTGGCTGGCAAGGTCCTCCACGCTCGCCGTCCAGGCTGCTGCTTTCTGTGGGCTGAGCCTTGTCATCTTTGGGGTGGGACCAGAGTACTAACGGCAGGGGTAAATGTTCATGTCTTGGGGGGTGCTGTGTGGCTGGAATGTCAGGGGGCATGCCCCAGGTGGGGTTGTCTGGAGCAGACTTTGGGTGGAGAGTCCTTATGAAAGATCCTGCCTGGGGGAAAGATGGGAGGTGGGGAGGGAGCAGAATGAGCAGAGGGAAACTGGGAAACAGCAGGTCTGGCAGCTTGTCTGCGTGTATCTGTTAGCCCATGTTGGATAGAGCAGCTTGGACCTTTACTCTAGGCTGTGATCAGCCTCTTGGGAGCTGGGATAAGAATACTTCTACTCCTAGGTCAGTGGGTTACACGCAAAGCCTTGGGCCATCCCCCCAGCCCCGTTAGCCAGCATGGGTTATCTTCACTTCACAGGACAGGTGGGGAGGCTGGCGTTTAGATCGGCACACAGCTTCCCAGGTTCACCTGCTACAGATGGCAGAGACAGGACTTAAACTCAGGTGTGCTAAATGCCAGTGTGCGTCCTTGATAAGCTGGTCTTGGCTCACACCCAGCTCCCATCATTGCCCTAGGCCCTCCCTGTTCACCTGCCTCCCACCCCTCCCCTTATCAGTTCTTTTAGGATCCCAACAGGCCCCCCTGGCCTCCCTTATTCCCCACCATGCTCCAGACTCTGGGAACTGCTCCTAATTTCCCAAGCACTGTCTTAACCATCCCTGCCCCATGTCCAGGTGTTCTCAAGCCTGGAGTGCCTTACCTTGTTATTTATTAATAATAAATAGATTAGATATGTGTCTAAAATTGTTGTGCTGGCTAGTTCTATGTGAGCTTGACACAAGTCAGAATCATTTGGGAAGAGGTATCCACGTTTGAGAAAATGTTGCCACCAAATGTCCTGTAGGCAAGCCTATGCTACATTTTCTTGACTGATGATTGATGGAGGAGGGCCCAGCTCACTGTAGGTGGTGCTACCCCTGGGCTGGTGATCCTGGAGTGCGTAAGAAAACAGTCTGGCTAGCAGGTGGTGGCACATGTCCTTAGTTCCAACACGGAGGAGGCAGAGGCAGATGACTCTCTGCGAGTTAGAGGCCAGCCTGGTCTACAGAGCAAGTTACAGGACAGCCAGAGAAATTATGTCTCCAAAAAAAAGTTAAAAAAAAAGAAAAGAAAAGAAAATATTCTGAGCAAGTCAGCAGGAGCAAGCAAGTAAACAGCACTCCTCCATGGCCTCTGCATCAGCTCCTGCCTCCAGGTTACTGCCCTCACTTCCCTCAGCGATAGACTGCTCTATGGAACTGTAAACAAAAGTAAACCCTTTCCTCCCCAAGATGCTTTTGGTCAGTGTTTATTACAGTACTAGAAACCCTGACTCAGACACTGGCATAGCGTTTCGTTCATATGGGGCCCCTATACACAGTCACCTGCATACTTTAACTCACTTGTAGGTTATTACTCAGCCAGCACAATGCAATGTAAATAATTGTTATATGGAGTAATGGTGAAGGGGAAATCTATATATGTTCAGTAGATGTATTTTTTTTTCTTTTCCTGAATGTTTTGGTGTCACAGACTACGGGCTAACACTCTTTTCTTCCCAGGCGCTTTTTGTTCTCAGTTTCTCTTCTATAAATGAACTATCATAACCATTCCACAAAGCAGATGGCATGAGAATTAAATGAGGCTGATGTCTCTGGGGCCCTGCTCAGCACAGGTTTTGTGGGCTCATTGCTCCCTTCTTCTGGTCTTTCACTGGGAAGCCAGGGGGTTCCCACCAAGAGCTCCCCATGCAGCTGCAGGCACCACCCTTCCCCTGGTGCTCACAGGCTTCTGGGGAAACGGAGGGCAGGTAGGTGGTGCAGACTTGCCTTGCCTGGGGACAGAAGCTGTCACCGCCATGCCACTCAGTCTGTTCAGACTCCAAACCTGCTCCCAGTGGCCTGCCTTCTTCTTCCAATGTCCCCCACACAGCCTTGTCCTGGAGTTCGGCTTCTCCCCAGTCCAGGAAGCCTGGATACCTCCAGTCTCTGCAACCTTGGCTAGAACTCCCAGCAATGGATCTAAAAGGTGACCAGGTCAGCTCTGATCTCCTGAAGCCTTGGAAAACAACCCCTACTCTGATACAAGAGAAGCTGCAGAGTTCTGAATGCAAAATAAAACCTTATCCCAGTCAATCACAGTAGGCTGAGCCTACGTCCTCATCTCTTCCCCGGGACAATACCTGCTCCCACAGGCTGCCACATGGACTAAATGAGACCCTGGTACCCCATAAGTGTTAGTCGTGTCCCATGGGGTGGGGAGGGGCAGAGCAGGGCCTCTGATCATCACTGGCAGTGGGACAACTAAGGAGTAGGGAAAAGAGTTTCTGGAGACAGAATGTGCCTCAGCTTCATGCCTGGCTCCTTTATGTCCTCAGCTTGCTCGATGCCCAACACTAGGACTCTCCCTTAAGACCTGTGGGTCCCATGCTCACTTCCTATCTAGCCAGGTGACAGCTCCCAGGCTGTGGTGAGGTGGACACAGCCTCACTGTTGGCAGATGCTTTATGTTAGACCTCATATTAGGAGGTGACAGCCCCAATAGGGCCAGCGCCCATCCAGGCCACATGACCGTTACACAGAAACCAGACCTTTACCTGTTTGGCTTACGCCATTTGCTCTGTATCATCTCCCAAATATCCACATTTGAAGGATGCATAGAGCCTGCCAAATTAGGTACCCACTTGTCTTGGGCAGAAATATAAGGCTCAGGTGCCCATTCCCGGGCTAACAATCCTTCCTCCCACTACCGTTCCTGTCCAAGGTCACTGGGCCCTGCCCACCCTCCCAGCTGATGACTATTCTGTTACTTAACACAGGGACACAAAAGGAGCCTTGGTGGCGGAGAATGTTGCAGCTGCTGGTGATTGCAGAGGCAGGAACACAATCTTGCAAACAGGGCCGTGTTCTCCTGTGAGGGAAATGGCCCTCAGTAGCTACGTTTACTGGGTGGGGACTGAGGTTATTGAACCTCAGATGGGCGTGCCAAGGTTCCTGCCTTTCCAGGGACCTGAGGACCCACGTGGCCTCAGAGCCATGGGTCATGCTATGACCAGGGTTTGCCGAAAGCAGGGCTAGCAGGAGCTGGTGTGAACTCACTGGCCCTTAGAGACACCTCACCTCCACCTCCGCTGCCACACAGAAGTCCCCTCGCCCCCAGAACACACAGCTTTTCCCTTCCTGTGCCCTTAGTGTTTCTTCAGGAAGCAGCTACACCCTTCCCATGGTCCTTCAGTCTGTACAGAGGTGCCCCAACTCTCCTCCAGCCCAAC
>NC_022016.1:75072181-75112422 GCF_000317375.1 Microtus ochrogaster | reverse complement strand
CCCCCCCCCCCGCCCCATAGGGGCCCCTGCCCTGATGTTTAGGAAAGTGATTATTGGCTAAGCTTAGCAGGTTCCTGGGGTGGGGTCCCTGCTGTTCACTATGGCCCTGCCTGGCCTCCCTGAGTGAGATCTTTAAGCCCTGGCAGTGGACACAGGCCATGTTACCTGGTGTAACCCACACAGATCTGCCTCCACATCCTGCTGAGACCTGTGGGGAGGAGATTGGGAAGGAACACCTCGGCAGGTGCAGAAACCCCAGCTCCCCCTCCCCCCACCGTGGCTATTAGCCTGGAGTTTCATCTTGGCCTCCCAGTAAGCCACTTCAATAATTTATATGGATGTTATCACAAACCCACTTCTGGCATGATGGGAAGTGTGAGGGAGAAGGAGCCACGACCAGAATGCCAAGTAGGGTGGGCAGTCTCACCTGACTGGGGAGGGGGTGGGCTGGGCCTCCAGGCCCTCGCCTGTCAGTCTCTTATGTTGTGGCTCATCTATAAAACAGGCGAAGGGTTCCTGCCCTGGTACGCAGGTCCAGGCACGGTAGCAACAGGATCTGTACTCTTAGATGCAGCCCAAGTTCTGCCCAGGGCTGGCATAGAGAGCCTGCCAGGTCTATTTCACGTCCCTCCTCCCTTCCTCCCTCCTGTCCTCCCTTCTTATCTTCCTCCCTTCCTCCCTTCCTTCCTCCCTCCCTCCCTCCCCTCCTCCCTCCCTTCCTCTTTTCCTCCCTTCCTCCCTTTCTTCCATCCTCCCTTCCCTTCACAATTCGGGGCATGTGTGCCACATTCCAGGTCTAGCAGGGAGGCAAACTGGCCCTGCCCTCACAGGGTTTGTAGTTTTGAATGGATCATCAATAATAACTTAGGAAGTAATAGGATTTATTTGAGAAACTCAAAGAGGGGAGTTGACATAGAATGAGCTGAGATGGGGCGGCCACCTCAGCTGAGGGCCAGAAAAGAAGGGATATTTAGGGATGGAGGGAAGAGGGATCAAAGAGGCAGGTGGTGGCAGAATACTTCGTGTGATTCCTATATACTGTGGTGGCAGATCATTTGGAAGGTCTGAGTGGAAAGGTGCCCGCCATCTTCACGTGTTGAGGAAGGGAATCTGGGACAGTATGAATGAATGGGCCCGTCACGAGGATAGACAGCTGCCGTTGTCACACTGTGACGAGCGCCGTTGGGCTAAATCTTTGCCTAGCCTCCTCCCCTATTTTCACAGCGTATGCTCCCCCGGAAGCGGTGATGATTAAGAGTCTTAGGATTTTCTGCAGCTCATAGTGTCGCAGAGACAGCGGGAGAGGGCAGGGGCAGCACGTTCTTCAGTCAGAAAGCCTTGGTGCCCAGGGTGAGAGAAGGCGCCCTTCAGGCAGACACGTGAGTCTGCGTCCCTGCTCGGGGCAGAACCTTTTTTCCAAAAGTCTTAGAGTGTGTTTGTGCGTATATACGTGCCTGTGGACATAATCGCAGTGCACACGCAGAGGTCAGAAGACCGCTTTCGAGAGCTGTCGTTTGACCAGCACTGTGGGTTTCAGGGGCTGAACCGAGGCCTTCGATGTCGCGCCCCAAACATCCTTACCTGCGGTGTCACCTTGACAGCACAGGGGTCTTCATTCTTCCCTGGGGCCTGGGAATGGGCTGCTCTAGGGGGGTCTCATTTTGGGATGACAGCCCTGTATTGATGTCCCTGAAGGATAGCTACGTCACTGGGCTCCTTTTTTATCACCCTTAGCCCTATACCATCCCTCAGTCATGCCCACTCTTCATTCCCATTTTTCCTCCAAACTCTTGACAGTCAGGACTTGGAACCCTAGACAGGTGAGGGACTAGATACCAGCTTGGGGTGAGGTGGTCCTCTTCCACCAGAAACAGGGTCTTTCCCCCTCAGGCAAAGGGCAAGGCAGATGCGCTCGCCCCAGGAGGCTCTTCTTCCTACTCCCTTCCCTGTGTCTGAAGCCAGGCAGGGAGTGGGTTCTGAGAATTGGGACGAGAGGAGGCTGCACGGGTACAGAGTCCTAGCAGCCTCAGAGCTGGGCCAGGGCATGTTACTCACATCCAGAGCTAGGTCCAGAATGAATGGCCAAGGACTGTAGTCGGGCTCTTGGCTCCTTAGTTAAGTCTGCGAGTCTGTTTGCCCAGCTCTAAAATGGGAATAAAGGTCAGACCTCCCTCGCAGAACAGAGATAAGAATCCCTAACTAATAACAGCACACAGTTATTACAAACAGCTAACAGTTTAAATCGCATATCCTGGGTACTAGGAGTAATCGCTTCAAAATGCACAGCACAGCACTGGTATTCAGAAGGGGCTTAATAAAGTCAGGTGTATAAATGAACACAAATGAGGACAAGTGGCTCAGGCCTTGGGCTCCCATAGCAGGATGTGCTGAGGCCTGTCGGATGCGGAATATCAAGGGTACAGCCTGGGGCTGCTATAATATGTATCATTACTGTTTTAACCTGTCCTCCATAGTGATTTGCTTTCCACAGACAACTGACCACAGCTTCTGATGGTAGTCAGGCCTCAAGCTTGCTGCCCCGGTGCAGCCAAGAGGGAAGGCCGCTCACTGACAGCCCTGCACACACTCTGATCAAATATTTAGGTCCTCAGGGTCTGCCTGCAATATTAATGAAGTGGTCTGGGTTGTAGTCAGTTGAGCGCTGGGGCCTCAATAACGAACAAGAACCTCACCTACCGGAGAAACAAGGAGTATTCTAGCCATGAGCAGGACAAAGACACCACAGAAAAAAATAGAGAAGTCCCCAGCAGTCCCTCTTCTTTAATCTAACATATGTTCACCTCGGAGTCACAGTATGGAGTTGGTGACAGGCATCAGGAGACTTTACTTTTTTTTGATTAGTTTATTCTGACACAGGGACCATGTAACCCAGGCTAACCTGGAACTCACTACCTAGCCATGAATGGCCTTGAACTCCTGATCCTTTTGGTTTCTTTTTCTTGAGTGCTTAAATTACAGGCTTTGCAAGTAGTGGTGCTACACCCAGCTGTATTATTAGATAAACCTTTGATTTTTTTTTTTGTGGTCCTGGTCAGTGATCCCTGGGCCTGAGTATGCTGGGCAAGCCCCTATCAATGAGTTACATTCCAAGCCCTTAGGAGACATTTTTTAAAAATCCACATAACTGCATCCCTGGGATATTCCTTTCTAGAAATGTGGATGAAGGAAATAATCAGAACATGGGGAGAAAATCTTGTATTTAAGAGTATTAACTATTCATAGTAATAAGCTGGAAATATCCCAAGTTCTAAACAGTAAGGGATTGGTTAGAAAAATAATAGCATATCATCTTGGCAAATGTTATGTAGTCATTAAAAATGACTGTTTACAGACGGGTATATGGTATTATAACACGAGCAAATGAAAAGAACCCAACAAAAGGTCATGTCCAGTACCAGACCATTATTAAAATCATTGTTTATATTTCATTTCTCAGGCTTTGGTCTCCTTGTCTGAAAATAACCACCTTTTATCAATTATGAAAAGGAGTGAGGGGAGCACAGGAGAGCTGGCTCAGATGTTGAGAGCACTTGCTGCTCTTGCAGAGGACCTGAGGGGGTTCCCAGCACCCGTGTGGGGTGTGTCACACCTGCCTGCGACTCCAGTTCCAGGTCGTCTGCCTTCTTGGAAACCTGCACTCTCGTACACACACACACACACACACACAACTTAAAACTAAAAATAAATCTTAAAAGAAAATGATGATATTTGGAGGTGGCCTGGAATAGTGGAATAAACAAGTACATTTATATATAAATTTTGATAAAATACTGGAAGCCGCCATTCCATAATGTTCTTTGTAGACTAAGGGCTATGGCGAGTTTTCTTCCTTTTCTGCTGTTTCCCTACTTTTTACAACATGGTAGATCATGTCTACCACAAAGACGTTTCTAATGACCTGCTTTATTTATCCGATAAATGTACTGAGTGACTGCAACATGCCCAGCAGTGAGCCGCAAAGACAGAGAAGACACAAACTTCTCTGCCTCTGCTGAGTCCCAGTGGGGCGTACTAACAGAAGACATGATACTGTGTCATGGGGGCAGGGAGCAGGGTTAAAGCTGGGGGGGCACAGAGTAGGTACCTAGGTGGGATTTCTAGGAAAAGCCTGAGGTGAGACTATGTTCCAGGCACATTCAGGAGGCAGAGTTAGTAAATGGGTGTTGGGCTCAGAGAGGAGACAGCTACTGGGGTCAGGCCAGGGTTTAGGTTTTACCCCAGTGAGCTGACAGTCATGCAGAGTCCTGAGCCTAAATGTTTTTTGTGGGTTTTTTGTTTTGTTTTGTTTTGTTTGTTTTTTTTTTGGTTTTTCGAGACAGGGTTTCTCTGTGGTTTTGGAGCCTGTCCTGGAACTAGCTCTTGTAGACCAGGCTGGTCTCGAACTCACAGAGATCCGCCTGCCTCTGCCTCCCGAGTGCTGGGATTAAAGGCGTGTGCCACCACCGCCCGGCTTTTGTTTTTATTTTTGTTTGATTTTAGAGACAGGCTCTCTGTTTGCCTTGGAACTTAATATGTAGACCAGGCTGGCCTTGAACTTGTGGCCATCTCCCACCTCTGCTTCTGGAGTGCTGGGATTATAGGTGTTGCCATCAGGCTCATTTTTGGGTTTTTAATTTTGTTTTGTATATATCCAAGGTTTGAGCAGGTTCATTGCAGCTGCTCAGCTGAGAAGAAGCAGGTTGGGGATGGGGAAAAAGGAGGAGGTAGAGAGGCTCAGGCCTGGCTGGGAGATGGGTAAGATACTGAAGATTTGATGGACAGATGTGATGGGAGGGAAAGATCCAAGGCTTCAGGTCTCAGCAACTGGAAAAAAAAAAAAAACCTGTCCCTGCTGATGGACTAGGAGATGAGGAAGGAAATGAGTCTATTTAAAAATAAAACAGGCTTAGGGAGAGAGACTCCTTTGATCTTCAAGGCTCCAGAGGCAACAGGAGCCTGTAGAGGAGTGGTCCAGAGAGAGGCGGGAGTCGGGTAGTGGGGAGGGAGGGTAGCTAGTCTGGTGAATAATGGAGGAGGCTGAGCTTTGATGATGAGCAAGTGGCGCTGGGCTGGGCCACCCGGGAGCCCCCAGGGATGCCCATCCCTTACCCCAATGCCCTTTACCCAGCCACCTCTCTCAGCAGGAGTGAGCAGTGGCAGTGGAGACCCAGGGCCTTTCCTACAGGGATCCAGCCAGGCAAGACTTCTCACCTGGCTTTTCTCCCAGGTGGCCCTGGGTTTCCGCCTTCACACATTTGGAGACAGAAAGAACAGACTAGACAGGAAGAAGGGAGCCCTACCATGGTGGATTAGCCTCATTCACTGTCCATGTTGCCACTCTTCATGTAGTTGGGACCAGGATTCCCAAGGCTCCAGGGAGATTTCGAAAGGTCTCCTTCGCCTGGCACGGAGGCCCAGGGAAGCCAGGCCAGGAAACAGCTGAGCGAGGCACGGGGCTTCTGTCTTTGCTTTTCGATGCTAACTCTCCAATCTCATTCACACTCCATCCCCCTCCCACCTGTCCACCTGTCTGTGGAAGACCCACATCACTGTTTGTCTGCTCACCTGTATTCTACCCCCACCTCAGCCAGAACCTGGGCACTGGCCAGAACCTGGGCACTGGCCAGAACCTGGGCACTGGCTACCTCTTAGCCTTGGGTCTGGTTTGTACTTCTTGCCTGCTGCACAGCTCAGCTCCTTCTTCTGCAGACCTACCTCACAATGGGTGTCATGAGCCCTGTAGGCCTTCAGCAGCCCAAACCCGACTCTGACACTTTCCTGACTGCCTCTAGTCCAGGAGAGTCTGCATGCTCTGCAGCATCCTGTCCCTCTCCCCGCCTGTCACTAAACTTGCCCCCCTGCTGTGCTGGCTCTGGAGCTTACACTTCACTGCCCTTCTGGAAGGGAGGGGAGTAGTCCCCGTGAGGAGAAAGGAACAATGAACACCTGCTCCTGGTGGACACTGAGGTGCAGTTCCCAGACAAGGGAGGTGGCGGGAATCTCTGTTAAGGCCTATTCTTGGGAGGGGAAAGGCTTTGTTGGCTGTAGAGCTCCCTGTTGGGGCAAGCTTTGCTTCCATTGTTAAGGACTGTTTGTTTAATCCTGGGGTCGGCACCACCAGGTGGGAGATGCCACCATGGCTCCTTTTAGAGAACAGGAAACCAATGTCACAACTAGCAATGGGTGGCTGGCACCCGGCTCCTTCAAAGCCTCCTTCTGTGACTCTGACGTCATCTCTCCCCTCTGAGGCTTGGGCTTCTATGGTTCCATGCTGCTGTGGTTCCTCAGAACCTCTCCCGCCACTGCCTGCATAGCAGGAAGATTGTACCTCTCAGACACCAGACAGCACCAATCTAAAGGCAACAACTCCCTGTGAACTGCCTGGACTCATGAAAAGCAATTTAGCATGTGTCAAATGACTGCAGGAGAAGGAGGAAAGCTGCCCCCTATGCTGCTGTGGAAAGCTGACTTAGATGCCCCATGGCCAAACACGGTCACTGGCAACCTTAGATAAAAAGCTTTCCTTTGCCAAGTGTCCACATGCCCAGTGCCCATGGCTCAGCTGAGCTAAAGGTTCACAGCCCTGAACACTGCTTGTGTGAATGGACCCAGAAGCTTCTCGTCACTGGTGCAGACCAAGTATCCTTCTTCCATGTGCCCTTGCCCAGTAGGGCTTCTGACTTTCCCAGGCGATACAAGCCCAGTGCCACACCTTGCTGTACCCATCTGAAAGCCTAGCATGGTAACCTTGAGTTCCAAAGTAAAGGTTTCAGCCCGGACACAGGAGAAAGAAAGCAGGGTGCAGAGCTAGGTAAAGCCTACTGGGAAATCTAACCAGTTTAGGGAAGGACTTTACAGAGGCTTACTAATGCTTTTGGGTAGTGGGTTACATAAGAAAGCAGGATTGCTACTTTTCAGGTTGGTATTACAGAGGTCAAATTTGGCCGGGTCCAAGTCCATGCTGTGATGTTTCTGGTTCCAGAAATAGAACCCATTCAAACATCTCTGTGCCTCTCTGAATATCCACCACCTGCCCTCTTCCATACCTACCCTCCATCGTCCATTCAAACAGTCTACCTGTCTGCCTCAGGTAGGTTTCTGTTGCTGTGATAGACACCATGACTGTAGCATCTTGGAAACAAAAGGGTTTGTCTCATCTTCTTACGACTCCCACATCACACTCTATCACTGAGGGAAGTCAGGGTAGGACCTGGAGGCAGGAACTGAAGCCCAAGTCATGGAGGAACACTGCTTACTGGCTTGCTCCCCATGGCTTACTTAGCTTGTTTTCTTATATGGCTCAGGACCACCTGCCAGTGAACTGGGCCCTTCCACATTGGCCATGGATCAAGAAGATGACCTGCAGACTTGCCTACAGGCCATTGGGTAGAAACATTTTCTCAACTGAGGTTCCTCTTCCGAGATAACTATCTGTGTCAAGTTGACAAAAAAACTCAACCAGTTCACCATCTACATCTACTCACTCATACATCCATCCATTCACCTGCCCATAACCCATCCATCCATCCATCCGTCCATCCATCCGTCCAGCCATCTGTCCATCCATCTGTCCATCTGGTCCATCCGTCTGTCCATCCATCCATCCATCCGTCCATCCGTCCGTCCATCTGTCCATCCGTCTGTCCATCTATCCATCCATCCATCCATCCATTCATCCATCCATCCATCCATCCATCCATCCATGTATCCCTCACCTACTCACTCAGAATCCTACCATTCAATACATTGATTTTATACTTTGTACACTGTCCATCTGGGAACTGTTGGCTTAACGGTAAGTTAAAACCCCAGGTAACTTAAACAAGCCCCAGGAGACAAGTTCATTATCCTAGTTCCAGATACGAACCTTGTCAATGACATTCGTAGTGAAAACATCATCTGGGTACCATGAGCTATGCACATCCCATGAGAGCCCCGTGAAGTAGGTTTCATAAGCACACGAGGGTGCCAAGGCAGAGAGCAGTTAAATTCCTCATCCGGATTCCCAACCACACTCATAAGTGTGGGGTTAGGCTTCAAATCCAAATTCATGTGACTCCTCTGTCCAACTCCTAAGGGCTCACATGTGGATGGGCTTAGGAGAGACAGAGTGGGTATGGAAATGAGTGTTTGTGCTTCATATATGAGCACATGTCCAGTGCTGTCGTGCTTTACTGTGGTCCACACAGTAAGGTCATAGGGTGGGGCCCTGAGCTACCCTTGTCTGCAAGCACCCATGGCAACAAGGCATGCTTTTGGAAAGGTTCTTGGCATGTCGCAGTGTGAAGTAGCTCCTTAGGCAGCTGGATTTAGTGGGGTTGGAGCCAGCAGGCACAGGGTACTGGAGACAGCTGTAGCAGTGGAGTTGGAGCGAGGCAGGCACGGGGTACTGGGGACAGTGGTAGCAGTGGGGTTGGAGCGAGGCAGGCATGGGGTACTGAAGACAGCAGTGAACAGAGTAAATCATCAGGCACAAATGCGTAGGTTTATCTACTACACCCATAATTCTTACTCTGCTCTGGTATGATCAGAAATGAAATACATCCAAGCTGGACCTGTTCCCACGTGTGGGCCTGTCATCTTCCGGCTTATTTATCCTTCCTAATCCTCTGGGCAATTTATGAAGCCTGCCAAAAAGCCACATGCCACAAGCCTTATGGATCTCTCCAGCAGAGGGCTGTCTCTCCTCCCCTGCCATCAGCAACATTTGATCTGTTGGTGGTGCCCAGAGACAGGCTGGAGCTGCACAGAATCGCCTCTGAATTGACTCCGCTGAGCCCAACAGCAATGAATAGGGAGGTAAGTCACCAGATGCTCTTCAGCACCTCTGTGCACCCCAACCAGGCTGGGACTGGCACACACCCCAGCTGCAGCTGCATCTCATGCCCATGTTTCCTAAACTGCAGATTCAATCAACCGGCGATGGGGAGAAAATTGCATTTGTATTAAACATATACAGATATTTTTTGATTACCTAAACAGTACATTGTGACAGTCATTTACATAGTATTTACATCACATTAAGTACTGTAAGTTACCTAAAGATGTGTTCAAGCATGCAGGAGGTTGTGTGTAGGTTATAGGCAAATATTGCATCATTCTGCATAGGGGACTCAAGCATCTGCAGATTTTGGCATCTGGAAACCAAGAATCAGACATACTGACATCGATTCAAAGGTTCCCAGGGAAAGATAAGACACCTGTGTGAGTCTTAATGTCTGCCATGGTCATGTCAAGGGAGGAGAGACAATAATACAGTACAGTGTGTATTTGTCACCTGTGACAGAGGTCTCTGAGCTCCCCCCCATGCCCCCCCGCTCTGACATTGTGGCCTTTGTGTGCCCCATCTGTGTAATAAGGTGATGCTGTTCCACTATTTCTGGACTTGGGGGTTAGATCAGGACAGAGACTTCCTCTGTGCTCCTGACACAGCTTGTGCCACTGTTTAGGCTGGGGGTATTTTAAGGACTGGCACCTGACTTATCGCTGGGTTCCTGGCAGCCCCCACAGGCCTTGGTACAGAGTAAATATTTGTGATTGAATGGTAGCTATGTGGGAAATGAATGAATGAAAGAAAATTTCAGCCTCATGAGGTGTCTGGGAAAATCAACTCACCGTTTTCAGAGGTCCTGGGAATGGGGATGGGAAGTGGAACGTGAACGATAAGATGTCCAGTGTTGGGGCGCTGGGCAGAGGGGTGAGGACGCAGCCGGGATGCGGAGGGAGTGTTTATCTTATCTGGGAGATAAAGCAGGCCAGGCCTCCAGAGAAGGCCACTAGCCAGCCAATAGAGACAGCCTCCTGACCTGCCTCTCAGGGCACTGGGAGCAGGGCTTAGGCTTGGTAGTTTGGGTTTTGTTTGACAAAACATGACTGCCTTGTTTCTTCCTCTGAGAGTGGGTGTCACATGTCCTTCTGCCACAGCTCGCATTCGGGACCGCAGCCGTGCAGAGAGAGGGAAACGCTAGGGAGATCTGAACAAACAATTCTCCAACGGCTTCCGTGCTCAGTACATGAGCACATGCATCTACATTAATACATGCAACGCTGCAAAAATGAGACTCTGCACAGCACGCTGTGCCCTGAGTTTGTCACTCAGCAGTGTGTTGAAATGTATTCGTCCGTGTCGTTGTTTTAAATGTGACAAAACTTCAGCTCAGACACGTTGGGTCATTTGCCCACCCATCCACCCCCCTGGACTCTTCCTCCCTTCCCTACTTTTTCCTTCTCAGAGGACAGGACTCACTGGAAACACAGGAACAAAGAACTGAAAACCTTGCCATAGGGCATGCATATGGATGACTTTCCATGTGTTTTTTGCTGGACTCCTCACGGAAAGAACTGTCTGCGTGAACCAGGTAGTGCTGTGTGCTGATCTGCACAGGTCTGCGGCCGTTTCTTCTGACAAGCCCAAGCCTTAATTGAAAGTGCAGCAGTGCATTCCAGTGAGCTGGAAGATGGCAGGTGTGAAGCAGAGGGGCTGTGGACGGAGAAAGACTACATCCCAGCTGGCTGTCCCAGCACACCCACAGACTTTGAGAAACAGGGGTCTACTGTTTGCACCCCAAGGTACCCGCTTCTGTGCCAGTGACTGACTGATATACCAGTGTGCATTGCTAAGCCACTCAGCCTCCCTGGGCCTCAGTTTTCTCATCTGGAAAGTAGAAACAATAACAACTTGCCTTTGCTGGACGGTGGTGGCGTGTGCCTTTAATCCCAGCACTCAGGAGGAGGAGACAGGTGGATCTCTGTGAGTTTGAGGCCAACCTGGTCCACAGAGAGAACTCCAGGACAGCCAGGGCTACACAGAAGAATCCTGTCTTGGGAGGAAAGGGGCAAAACAAAACAAGCAAAAATCCTGCCGATGGGGCTCTTGCACGTATCCAGAGGTGGTGAGAGCAGGATCCAGATTAGCTTCCTAATGCACAGCCTTCAATGAACTGACATTTTCCACACTGCATGACCCACCAACGGGCCTTGAAATTGACTTCGTATGTCACCATTAGCATTTCATTTTGATAGACTGGGCTAAGGGAGAAACTTATTGCCATACGTCACAACTGGGAAGGGTAAATATTGCTTTATAGCACTATTCTCTCAGTGTGTGTGTGTGTGTGTGTGTGTGTGTGTGTAAAACATATTTTCTAGTGTCACAGACAAAAAAATATGTGAAGGCACCTGACCCAAGTGTAGCAGCTGCCAAACTTTTACTAAGTGGCTGTATGTGCATAACAGACAGTAAGCACTCAAGAAATAGAGTCATCGTTAATACCACTGTGTTGTGATGTCTCTAGCAGTTCCTAGTTTTCACTTCATTTATGTAGTAGGGAGAGGGTGCTTGTTTGTTTCCCGGCCGCCCAGACCCCAGAAATAATCACACAGAAACTATTAATTAAATCACTGCTTGGCGCACTAGCTCTAGCTTCTTATTGGCTAACTCTTACATATAAATTTATCCCATTTCTATTAATCTGTGTATCACCATGTAGCTGTGGGTTACCAGCTAAAGTTCTAGCATCTGTCTCAGCAGGGCTACATGGCTTCTCTCTGACTCTGCCTTTCTTTCTCCCAGCATTCAGTTTAGTTTTCCCTGCCTACCTAAGTTCTGCTCTGCTATAGGTCCAAAGCACTTTCTTTATTCGTTAGTGGTAATCACAGCACACAGAGGGAAATCCCACACCACATTTACTCATTCATTTCCTTATTCAACTACTCAGTAGACATTTGTTGAGTATGGAAGGATAGGAACATGAAGGCCACCAGAGTGTAGGCCATCTCTTTGCAGAGTTGGTAGTTATATAGTACTGGAGACTGAGCCCAAGGCCTTCTGTATGCTAGGCTGTTTTCTCAGCCCTCTAAAAAGTTTTCATTTTGACACAGGATCCCCCTAAGTAACCCAGTCTGGCTGTGACCTCACTGTGTATCCTAGCCTGACCTAAACTTGCCATGCAGGTCAGGTAGGCCTTGAACTTGTGATCCTCCTGCCCCAGCTGCTGTAGCTGGGTTTACAGGTCTGCACCACCCTATCCTGCTTTGAGGATAGTTTCCGACTCCATAAGAATGTCCTAGTGAGGGGTTAAGAGTTCACATCTGGGCCTGGTAGCCTGAGTCTGAATCTCCTGTTTGCCAGCTGTGTGACCTTGGACCAGTTACTTACCAGTGTGTGCTTCCTCCATAAAGCAGGGGTAGGGGTCACACAGCGTATCCAGGAGTCAGAATTTTACAACAGGGAGGTGCATGAACTGTTCCCACTTGCTCTCAAAATTCAAATGTGTGACCGAAGGGAACCTGGGAGACTTGTAGACAGCAGGGGAGAGGGGACACTTTGTGCTGAGCTTGTTGAATAGACTGACTCTTGGCCAGTAAATAAAGCCTTGAATACTTAGGAATGGTAGCCAAGACAGAAGGAGTAGTTTCTCTGTCCTTGGTCCTGTGGTTTCACAGAGAGGGAGCCAGGTTCCAGGGTGACCAGGGATTTGGACTTCTGGCTTTCCTACTGCCCCGGGGAGACATGAGGAACCAGGCAGCATTTTGGGGGGAGATGGGCGTGCCTCTCCCCTTAGTGCTTGCTCTATGGGGGTCAGTAGCCTGCACCATGCCTAACTGGGCTTGGGAACACTTGAGGCAAGGCAGTCGCTTGACTGGCACTTTTTGGAATGACGAATGTGCTTGTTTAGATTTGAATGAGGCCGAATCAGCAGATACAGCATCTCACTGGAAACTGAAGGAGTGGAAAACTCGCCTTTTCTTCCTTGGAAAAAAAAAAGCATGATTTTTTTTTTCCAATTGCAATTAAATAGCCCTTTGGGCTGATTTTGCTTCTCTCCTGCTGACATTGAACAATGCCAGACAAAGACAGCAGCTCTGTCTGCTCTCCTTGAGATGGGCCTGCAGGGCTGGGGAAGCCACCACCGCCACCGCAGTCTCTCAGGAAGACAGCTGACCGATGCCACAACTCAGGCCGTGAAGGCTGCTGACACCAGCTTGGGCTGTGGCTCCCAGACTCTGTGGACAAGGCTCTCAGGCAATTGAGAACTCCTGCTTAAAGTCCCCATGAACCATCCCTACCCATGGAACCTTGGAATAGCCCTACCCTCTTAGATCCTCACTGGGGGCCTTAAGGTTTTGAGAACAGATTGTGGCAAACAACCTTTATGGGGTCCTTCGAGCCTAGTGGGGGTCAACTGACATGAGAGCTTGCTTCGCACCTGAATCCTTGCCCATCAGTTCCAGAGTGAGACATGAGGCCAGGCTTCCCACTTTGGAAACAGAATAAATGATCTCATCTCTCTTCCTCTTCTTCCTCCCTCCCCCCCCTCCTCCTCCTCCTCCTCCTCCTCCTCCTCCTCCTCTCTCTCCTTCTCCCTCCCTCTCTCCCTCCCTCTCTCCCTCCTTTCCTCCCTCCCTCCCTCCTTTTCTTCCTCCCTCCCTCCCTCTTCTTCTTTCACTTTTGAAGCAGGGTTTCTCTTTGTAACCCTGGCTGACCAGGAACTTACTGTGTAGACCAGGCTGGCCTTTAACCCATGGATCCACCTGCATCTGCCTCCCAAGTGCCAGCATTAAAGGTGTGTGCCACCACACTGGACTCTCTCTGCTTGATATCAGGGACATGGGTTCAGCCCAGGACTACACTGGTTAGAATGCAGGCTCGGAATGATCCAGTCAGGGGTGGTGTGTGGGGTTCCTGGGTCTTCTGTCTACTGGCTGTTAGTCTTGCCTTTCCCAGCCTCAGTTTCTTTGTTTAGAAAGAAAGTTAATTTAGGAAAGTACTTAGCACATGCCTGGATGAGACAAGGCTCGATGAGGCTCAGCTTTTATTAATATTTTCGATGGAGATGACTACAGGGTCCCTCAGATGGAGGAGGAAGAAGGAGGTGGAATGCTGAGTGCCAGGCAGGGGAATCATCTGCAGACTAACGAACAGTGTGGCTGATCCTCACTGGCCTGGCCAGCCTTGGCTCAAACTGGTCTCCTTACCGCAAGCCTTCTTCTGCTTCAGTTCATTAAATCTGTTTTTGTTACTGCTCACCAAGGCGCTGACCCATACAAGCTGGAATCAATCCACAGAATGGCTTAGAGGAAGCCTGAGAATTGAGCTGTGTCGTCAGGGCTGCCGTGGATTAAGACCGCAATATCCGCTATCTGCCCGATCCTCCCTGTCCCGCCCCCAGAAGGCACAGAAGCACCCTCTGTCTCCCACTGGCTCAGTGAGTACTGGCGAGTGGCAGGTCACCAGCACAGCAGAACGGTACAAACCCCGACTCCATCGCTTTTCTTGCACAAAGCATCTCCTACGCTCTCTCCTGATCATCATTGGGAGAGTTGGAAGACTAACACCCAGAGAATTCCCTAAGGGAATTCTGCACACACTACACTGGTGGTGTTGGTTGGTAGTATAATGGCAGAGCTCACTGAAGAATTGTATGGGTCTTTTGGGGTAGAAAAAGGGCTCTGGGCTTAGGGAGTTGGTGTGGGTGTGGGAGCAGCGGATACCTGTGATGGGGAGGGGGCTCCACTCGACTCCCTTCAGAATAGAAAGGTCACCCCTGGATGGCTCTTGGCTTGACACCGGGAGGTTCATGTCACAGAGGTCAGTCATATCCAGGACTGGCATTGTCCTTGGTGCTCAGCAATTCTTGGGCTGTGCCAGCCCCCTTGCTCCCTTGGTTTTCTTGAACACAGAAGGGTAGAAGGGCATTTATTAGTTCAACAAATCAAAGAAGAGTTGACATCTACAAGAAGTGGGCAGTTGGAACCCCAGCAGTGACACTAACTTGCTGTGTGGCCTTGGCCATAACAATTCTCTGTCTGTTCCTCATGGGGTTTCTGTGAGGTGTAAGCATTTAGCACCGAGTTTTAATAAACAATAGCAACTAATATTATGCCATGGCTCAGTTTGCCTTTGATCCTCTCCTAGCTGGCATCTTCCACCTCCTCCCACAGTTGCCACAGCACCAGTGGGAAGGAAGTCCTTCTAGAACAGGGGTCAAGCAACAATAGCCTTGCACTGGGCTCGGTGAGAGGCTTCAGCATCCACCACAGCAAGCCACAACCTGAGGCCCAAGGACGTCCTGGTGCCCAGACTATGGGCTCCTAAAGTGGGAAGACGGTTAATATTTTGGCAGAGCACCTCATTCAGAAAGTGGATGAGTTTAATTATAGGAAAATGTAGAATAATGTGATCCTTTCATCCCTAAGACTGTGGCTTCCAGACACCTGCTCCATTCAGGAAAAAAAAAAGGTTTAAATTGAAAAACGCTTTTTCTATAGTCCTTAATCACCGCCTCATTGAAGCCTACAGTACAGAATGTCTCCCGTGAAGAAGTGCGTCAGGGTGGCAGGCATGGTCTGAGGCGGGAGGTGGAGATCCTCGGGTGACAAGGACCCCTCTCTGACTGGGTTGGACTGTGGATTGTCCAGACATAAGAAAAGGTCAATGAAACTTGGGTCACGGTCTTGAAAATAGCCACAACCCTTACAGCGACGTGAGAAATGCTTGTGTTAACTTGCTGAGTGAGGCTGGTGAGATGCCTGAGGGGAGGCGCTTGCCTCCAAGCCGAGAGACCTGAGCTCAGCCCCCAGAATCCATGTAAGGTGGGGGAGACAGCCGCCTCCACATGTGGGCCATGGTACTCGTGTGCATACACACACGCACACAGTAATAATATCTTTAAATTCGAAAGAAGACTATGTTCACCTGTTCGAATGATCCATACGCAGACATAGCCATAACTGATAACAACTTCGCAACTGCTCTAAAGGGTTGTAAAAAGGGGAAATTTGAGCTCTGAGAATTGTCCATCTCAACAGAGATTTAGGTAAATATAAGAGACCTTTAACAAGGAGTAGCTTCTACAAAGAACCTCTTACAGTTCCGTAGACGATAAATTCCATATCTAAAACAGAGCAAAAGATCTGAACTGGTCCCTTACCCAAGCAGGTCTGTCAGTGAAAAACAGGTTCCTGGAAACACGCTCAGCATCATGGCTCTTTTGGGATATGCAAATTAAAGGCACAAGGTAATACTGCCACCCACTCAGAGAGATGGCTGACGTTCAAGTTCCACTATGTCAGCCCCCAAGGAGTGCAACCAGCTTGGGTTTGAAGGTGTCACCTGCCTTTCCTGACCTCTGGTGTCCATCCTATCACCCCAGATATCCACCTGCACACTCAATCCATTTAGGCAAGGTAGCATCTGATGCCCAGGCAGGGCTTGGGAAGGAAGGGGGAGTAACTGAGGCCACTTTGGGGAAGGGCAGTTGCAGGCTCTTTGATTCTGTCTGGGGAGCGGCTGCGGGGAAGATGCTTTCCCCTTGCTCTGGTACAGCGTGATTGCGGGAGCTTGGTGTGTTGTCGGAATCTATCCAAGCAGCTACAAAGACACACTGGAGACAAACTGAGAAATAAAACACATTTATTGCCTATAGTTCTGAACGCCGGGATGTCCAGGATCGAGGAACCAGCAGAATTTGAAGGTCCTTCTTGAGGAATGCTCTTGTTTTGTCGTCCCTGGAAGAAGGGGTCAAAGGGCACTAGCCCCATGCATGAGGGTGGCACTCTCATGCCTTCACAAACCTTTTCCATGTCACCACCCTGAGAATTGGTTCTGAGCTATGATTGAGGGAGATTCCAGTATTAGACATGGCAGGAGACAAAGAAGGACAATTAGGAATGAACAGGAAGCAGTTACTGAAAGTCCTGAGTGGCAAAGGCTGAAGGAGAAGGAAGTCTGGGCTTGGGGACAAAGCGTAAGAACCACCAGGAGGTCAGAGCACGGTGCTCCCCCTCCCCCCAAGGCAGAGGGCACAAAGAGCGGGTGCGTGCAAAGACACCTGCTTCCAGTTTGCAAATGTGTGTTTTCACGCCTGGCGTCCTGGCTTCTGTCCAGCGGCCACTGGCGGTGTGTCTGAAGGTCGGAGAGACCCAGACTGGAGCAGACAGTGTGGAGGTTAGCAGAGGGAGCGTCAGGGAAGCCCCAGGAGCAGAGATGGAGAGAGAGCAGACAGAGGGCTCAGGCTGGGGCCTGGTGCTGAGCGGGCACCTATATAGCAAAGGCTTTAAAAGGAAAGGGAAGTAGAGCCACCTGTTCCCCTGCCAGCTCCTTGCTGGCTGTGACTTGAGACAGCATAAGGCAGAGAAAGGAGTGGGGGAGGATGCTAGCCCCCCAAACTGGAGAAGACAGGCCTCACAGAGGTGCCAGACAAAGGAGCCGGTTCTGAGTGCCCAGCAGCCTGGTCTCCTAATGGCCCAATCTGCTTTTTCTTTTTGTTTTTGTTTTTGAGACTCGGATCAAGCTCCCGTCTAAGTCCGCCTGCCCTCCTGTAATCCCCTTTTCTCCTTCACTCACACTTGCAGCTCGGGGAGGTGGCGTCTGAGGCTGTCCTAGGACTGAGAGAGCCACGGTCCTTGCCCTTACAGTGTTGACCGGCTGCTGGTCACTGTGCTCGTAAGTGACTCCCAGTGACTGTAGTGGGATTCTCTGGAACAGCCCAAACCCCTTGGTTTTCAGTCCTCAGGCTTTCTTCCCACTCCACATGACTGGGCCTGGGCTCCAGATTCTCCCCTCCTGTGTCCAGCCGTGTCTCCGTTTGTGAGGCTGCTGGATACGCCTTCCACTGACCACCTGCCACCTCCTCAGGCCAAGGGCCTTGGGTCCCATGCACGCAGCAGCTCATGGGTGCTCTGCAGCCTCTGCCTCTGAGAGCAGTGTCCTGGTGCCTTGGGTGCTGTACTCTGCACCCTTCTGTCTTCCTCTCTCCACAGATCCAGTCCATCAGGGATCCCACTGAGGGAGTGTGCTAAACTCTTCTCAGAGCTGCCTGATATTTGTCCAACCTCAGGTCCTCTGAAAGGTTTCATTAGAGACGAGAGATTTTTAGCTGTAGGCGGCAAGCCTAATGCAAATTAGGTCAGTGGTACTCCCCCTTCCTAGTGCCATGACCCTTTAAAACTGTTCCCCATGTCATGGTGACCCCAATATAAAATTATTTTCATTACTGCTTCATAACTGTAATTTTACTACTGTTATGAATTGTAATGTAAATATCTATGTTTTTCGATGGTCTTAGGTGACCCCTATAAAAGGGTCATTTGATTCCCCACAAGGGGTTGTGATCCACAGGTTGAGAACAGCTGAAATAGGCTGAAGAAAAAGATTGAGTATATAGGCTCATATGACTAAAGGGTTCAGTCAGTATAGTAGGCTTCAGGTTTTTCACATCAAGGCCAGCAGGAAGCTCAGTCTGTCTCCCCTGTCAGTGCAGCCAGTGTTATGGACTGTGACTGGCATGCGTGGCTGTCCCTAGTCACCAAGGCACAGATGTGTGTGCGGTTCTAGCCTGAGGTCTGGATGAAGCAAGCATGTGCCCCACTGCTTAGCATCACCTTGACCACATGACTTGTGGGCAAGGACAGAGGTTCCCTCCAGGACATCTATGCCTCTTTCCAAGTGGGCAAAGCTGTCCCAGACTGATGCCAGAAGAAGTGGCCAAACTTGCCAGGGACAAGAAAGAACATGAAATGGACAGGAAGCTGTTGTGGAATATTAATTAATTACGTAAGGATGCATTGCATTTGTTTAACTATGTAAAAAGATGCTGTGTTACGTTGTCTGCCTGAGGCACCTGATTGGTCTAATAAAAGAATGAATGGCCAATAGTGAGGGAGGAGAGTAAGGAGGAGGAGGAATTTAGGCTCGAGGAGAAAGAAAAGTACAGGACAGGAAGATGCTAGGGGCCAGGCAGCCAGGCACGGAGGAAGCAGGAAAGTAGAACACACAGAATGAAAGAAAGGTAAAAAGCCCCAGTGCAAAACGTAGACGAATACAAGCAGGTCTAACTAAGTTAAAGGTTCTGATGTTTCACCTCCGCTCCCACGCAGACCCCTGAGAGTGAAGACCCCTGAGAGAATGGATTGTCAAAACCCACCCTGGTGGATGATTAAAGAGGTTCCCTGAAAAGCCCTTTGAATCAACACCCCCTCACCTCAACCTCAAGGGCCTCTGATAGATTCTTTGATAAGTGGGTTGATTACCTGTATATCTTGCCAAAATTCTATTCTGCTAGGACTTTCAATGCTGCTTCCGAAGGGTCAGGCCTGCTCAAGGGTATCAGGTGGAGAAACACTTGTCCAAAAGCGATGTGTGGAAAACATCTGGCCATCTAGTCTTTAAGGAGAGGAGGAAGATCAGGATGAGGGGTTGCAGGTATATATGGAGGACTCAATTCCTGGGTGATACCCCTGGTGGAGGCCTGGGAAGTTACTGTCCTGGAGTGCCCCCTGCTGGCCACAGTGACAAAAGGCATCTCCGGGGGCTCAGGCCTCTGCTGGGTGGACTGAGCCTGAGGGGGCTTTGCTCTGCAGACCTTTGGTCTTCCAGGTCTGCCAAGCTATCATCCTGGGCATAGGCAGGCGGCAGCCCCGAAGAGAGACCAGGCTCTACAGCCTCTGCTCACAGAGATTTGTAAATGATGTTTTTCTTTCCTTTGTCAGCAGGCAGTGTGGAGAGGATGTGCCAAGCCTTGGCCCACCAGGAAATGCCTGGACCTCTCTGGACGTATCCTTGCCTTTTCCCCAGATTCTATCTGCCTGCCTGTAAGACAGGCTGAACCTGCCAACATCACGGCACCGCCTAAGTGTGTTCCTCCACTTGTGATTTTGTTCCTTGAGTGCTCACAAGTGTCCTGTCTCAGCTATACACAGACTGATCAGGAGTGTGGCTCGGTGACAGACGACATGCTTAGTGTTCACCAATTCCCGAGTTCCTGTGGGCACTCTGCTCCGTGGCTCAGACAGAAAGGTTACTTGAACACTGGGGAGGAAGGGAAAGGGTCAGACATGGCGTGTTCTCCTAGCTGAGCCCTGGCTGTGGGGGTGGGGGATTCAAAGCTGGTAATTGTGTGGCCCAGTGGCAGCAATCCCTGAGGTGCTCCAGACTTTTCTCTCTGACACACTCTGGGCTTTTGAAGTAGATTTCTGGAGGGGTTTTTCTGTCCCCAAATCCTGAGGACCACTACAAGCCAGTAGCCCTCCTCAACTACTTCTCTGCCCCCCACTCCCCATAAGCATAGCCCTTTGACCTCTAATTTTGCAGAAGCTGGCTGAAGAGAAGGCTAGTCCTGATCACCGCTGCTGCAGAGAAACCCACTCCCGGTCACAACTGGCTCTGCCTTGCCCCTCTTTGGAGACCTTCAGCCCTCCCTTGTCATTACCTGAGTTGGGCCCAGGACCCCACACATACCGTGTCCCCGACTGCTCCTCTGGCTGCCACGGCTCACACTCCATCTTGTGGAGTAGCAAAAAATAATGCGACATAAATGTGAGGCGACGCATGTGCCTTGCACATCTATTTATAGTAGCCTTGTTTTTATTTTATATTCTGAGACAGTCTCGAACTCCCAGGCTGAAATTATCCTCTCGGCTCCACTATCTGAATAGCTGGGACCACGGGCACACGCCACGGCATCTGTCTTTATATTTTAAAGTCCAGTGAAATTAATTAGATACCATTTTATATTTTGCCCGGCATTTTCAAAATGCTCCCAGTTCAGCATGCACTCCCTCAGTACCAGAATTATCAAGCTACCCTAACAACCTAACATTCTTTTGCTACGGCAAGGCTGTGGAATCCCCAGCATGTACAGTACGTTTTCTTCAGACTGGCCGCATTCTGCGTGATCACAGCACACATTAGTGGCCATCGTCAGGCAGCAGAGCTCTAGAACCTTCTTCAGCTGCTTCAGCTACTGCTAGCTCCCCTCCCACTGAGAGGCTTAGGGTATCGGCTGCTTGCTGTGTGTGTTTCTGAGAAATCCATGAAGGCAGATGCAGTCCCCTGCCCGTCTGAGGACCCGGGAATGGCCTGGGAAAGTCTTCTCAGGTGAGTGATGAGTTTTGTAAAGCTGCATTGGTTTCGTTTGTTTGTTTGGCTTTTATTTTTCTACAGGCTCTCACAATGTGTCCCTGGCTGGACTGGAACTCGCTATGTAGACCAGGCTAGCCCTGAACTCAGAGATTCTTCTGCCTCCCCAGTGCTGGGCACATGGATTTGATCATCGGGCTCTGTAGTCTTTGATTCCATCCCATCCTGTCTGAGGTGTGTGCAGTTGGCTCTACCCGTCCCACCTACTGTGAACCCCTCCAGTGAAAGGTTCCGTACCCACTGTCTCACCAGGGCTTGGCACCAGAAAGGGATCATGGGAGCTAGGGTAGAGGAAACCAGTAGGCCTCAGGTATCCTGTCTGGAGGGTGTCTGCAGGGCAGCCTGACATTTGTGTCCTCTGTGGGGGCAGAGCCAGGCAGAGCAGTGCCAAGTTCTGGGCCTCCCTACGGACTCCACAGGGACCCTGACAATATAGCCATTAAGACAGGGAGTGAGATTCAGCCACGCAGAGCCTGTGACTATCATTTCTCTTTCCCCACAGTGATTTCTAAGCAGCTATACTCACACACAAGAAAACTGATCTCTTCAGTGCCGTTTGAGAAGCCCAACAGGGTCACCGCACCCCACAAAACGTATAGCATTTCCACCATCCACAATCCCCCCCCCCCAGGGCCTTCTATACTCAGTCCGGTTCCCACTCTGGCTCTGACCATGTTGGTCTCTCTGCCCTGCAGTTTACCGCTTTCCACCATGGGGGTTGGTGGTTTCTCTACTGAGGAGCCCTTACAGTTGGGATGGTCTCTCTGATCAGGCCACTGTCTCGGCTTGCCAAAAGGGCTGTGGAGGAAATTTTTCCTGGCCGGATTCCCAGATCTGAGCAGGCACCTTTCCCACCCATAGTCTCCTGAAGGGAACATTCATTGGCTGTCCCTCGTAGACCTGTCCCCTAGGGCAGGTGGTACCTACTTCTGGGCTAGGGGTGACTCAGTGGGTCAGAGCCCGTGCTGCGCAACCATAGGACCTGAATGCGGATCTCCAGCACCCATGTAAAATCAGCTGTGGCCACGTGTGCTGTAATCCTGGTGCTGTGGGGCAGAGACAGGAAAGTTTCTGAAGATTTCTGGCTGCAGCCTTACTTAAAAACGTCAAGTTCCAGTCAGGTTCAGTGACTTGTGTCTCAAGGAAATGAGGTGTAGGGTGACAGATACCCAGAGTCCTCCTCTGGCTCTGCATGTATGAGCAGGGGTTCATGAACCTCACACATGTACAGAAAACACATGTGCGTGCGCATGCACGCGCTTCATGGGTTCCCTGAGCTAGGCCTGCTCATCTTGTGGGCCAGTGGACAAAGTAAGCAGGCTGTCAGCTGAGCCTCCACACCAGGGGTTCCTACTTGCCCAGACAGGAGGGAGACGCTTTGAGATGACAACAGGGACAAAGATGATGGTGATGGGGGCCTGTTTCACTGCACACCTGGCCACCGGTGGGCTACAGAGTGAACTGGAGCTTTCTGCAAAACATTGCATGTCAGAGCTGCACTGTCTGTGGAGGCTCCTCACCCCCTGTGCCTGCACCACCTCTGGGGGCTCCTCATCTCTCTGTGCCTGCACCACCTCTGGGGCTCCTCGTCTCTCTGTGCCTGCACCACCTCTGGGGCTCCTCGTCTCTCTGTGCCTGCCTATGGAATGGTTTGTCTTCAAGAAGGAAGTGAGGCCTCTGTGATCAAAGGAACTCTGTTCTGTGTTCTAAAAGTTAAACACTCAAGGGACAAAAGACGGTCCTGAATGCTTTGCCCCCCTCAGAGGCTCTCTGCTTTTGTCCTGGGTCAACACTCAGGCTTCCTTCCTTCTCAGATGTATTTCTGAATTTCCTTTTAAAAGCCCTTCAGGTAATATAGTATGTTTATTTTCAAGATAGGAATTCAGTGTGTTTTTCTTTCTTTTTTGATTTAACTATGGAATGTTTCCCATGTCTGTCTGCTGTCCTCTGCCGAGGCCATGCTAATCTCTGTATTGTTCTGACTTGGTATGTGTGTAGCCAAGGCTTCCAATACAGCTTTTCACATGGGTAAAGCCCATTTGCTTGGAGTAAAGGCCTCCCTCCCTTGGGAATCCCAAAGCAGTCCCTGCAAAGCTGGTGAGAGTGGGCTCCTGGGTGAGACCCTGTTAAATGGGTGTGCTGAAGATGGGAGCAGAGAGCTCTCTGTGCCCATGAATGCCACGGCTGTGCCTGTGTACAAGAGTCTTTCATCTCAGGATCCCTGTGTTTGGGGACTCTGTGGCAGGCCGGGGGCCAGCAGGTAGGAGAGAGAATCTTTCTTCATTGGCACTGTCTGGGAATGCCTTTCAGGTATTTATTTCCTCTCTCCCTACGTCACGTCACTTCACACAAGACAAGCCCAAAGCTGGAACACAAGCCATCCTGAGAAACAAAGATAAGACTGAAATGGAAGGGCTTGGGAGAACTCTGGACTCCAGCATCCTTGATCACTGCGGGAACCCGTGTGGGAATGAACGGTGGTATTGTAAGACCCAGTGTTAACCTGTAAGCCCCGCCCAAGTGTCTTCCTGGACTGCTGGGAGTTGCAGTTCTCAGAGAATAACAGCTAAGCCCCAACACCTGTCTGGGGCCACTCTGCTGGAAATTCCAGGAAGTGGACTTAGCCAGAGTCCATCTACCTGAACAGTATTTAATATTTGATAAAAAGCTTGCTTCAACCGGGAATGGTGGCACACCTATAATCCCAGCACTTGGGAGGCAGAGGCAGATGAATCTCTGAGTTCGAGGCCAGCTTGGTCTACAGAGTGAGTTCCAGGATAGCCAGGGCTGTTGTATGGAGAAACCCTATCTCAAAGACAAAACAAAACGCAAACAAACAAAAAGCTTGCTTCAAATTTGGCTCATATGATGGAACTGGTTTTTCTCCAGCAAACCTCAGGACTACCAGCGTCTCACCATTCGGCCTTATATTGTCCACTTGATGCCTTTATACCATGGTTAATTTTCTTAATCATGTTAGTGGGTTCTAATTCAGAAACTTTTCTATATGGTGTCTGTGTGCACGTGCACACACACACATGCGTGCACACACACATGCGTACACACACACATACACACACAGGTGCTTTGATGGTAAGCATCATTTGAGAATCAACAGCTACCATCAAGACAGTAATTCCCAAATCTTCCTCTTACCCCTTGTTAATTGCTCTTGTGGCCATGTGGCATTGCCTCCTCCAGGGCAATATAGAGCTTTCTGTCACTATAGACGAGCACTGTTGTTGCCAAAGTCCAGGGAGACTGGTTTCTTATAACACCGAGGGAAGAGTGAAAACCAGGCAAGATGGCCATCCACAAGCCTAGGAGAGAGGCCTCTGGGGAAGCCACCCTGCCCTGAGGCTGTGGGGAAACATATTTGCTGCTCAAGAAGCCTCCTGGGACATGTATTTGCTATGGCCACCCATGCCCCAGTGTCCCCAGGCCTGCAGGGGAAGGTCACCTACAGCCTCTGGCCTTCCTCTTTGGACTGACCCCACACTGTCATAGGCTGCCTCAGAACTGACAGCAGCAGGCATGTACGTACACACTGGGCGTAGGGTTTCTCCAGCACTGAGAGGCCAGAGTTCTGAGCAGAACTCTTCACCCAAGAGACACTGTCTGAGGGACCCCTGAATGTGCCGCTCTGTCGGGCTACCTTCCTGCCTTCAGTCCCGGGTGCTGCCATCCAGGTCCCTCTGTGGCTCCCTAGGCTCAGTGTGGGACATGCCTGGGTGCCCACCTGAGGTGCAGTGTAAGCTGGGGCTGCACCGAGGCTGTAACATTGGGTGCTGATCTGCCGCTCCCATTCCTGGTCGACGGCTTCTGTGCTTCAACTCTGCCATGAGGAGAGCTCACCTTCCAGGGCTGCTGCTGCTGCGTGAGGCCACACATTCAAGGGCAGAGCAGAGACGGTCAGCTTTCTTCTCTTCCCTGTTTTACCACATAAAACTAAACCTCAGAGACGGCGCAGGATCTGCCCCAGGTCACCCAGCTGTACAGAGGTCAGAATGAATCCAGAACGTGAGGTTTCTGGGGCAGGGCAAATCCTGAGCTTGTCCTGACAGACACTTTCTGAGTTCTACAGCCAGTGAAGTCCCTGGCTTTTCTGCCTAAGAGCTGAAAGAACATTTGGAGCAGGCTGTGGTTCTTTTTGTTTTCCCCAATGTCACAAGTACTTCAGTAGCTTACTTATGAGAGCAAAATCTGGTTCACATCATTGTTATTAAAACTGTGATTTAACAAAGAGCTTTTATTACAGAAATAAATTTCACTAATAACCGCTCAGCCAGACGCTCGCCAATTAAAAATAACGCTGCGTGGTGAAGAGAGCGCCATTTCACGCCATTTCACGCTGTACTCTGTCGTTCTCGCTCCTCCTCCCGCCCGTGCTCAACAGTATTGTCACGGGATTGCACTGTCATTGGCATTAGTCTCTTTAATCCTGATCTGGGTTTCAAATAATTGGCCAATTCCATATTTTTAGCTCAGGACCAGTTCTGTCGGATAGATGTGTGTCTTTCAGTCCTCAACAATCACCTCTGCCAGGATCCGGCCACTCGGATGTGTCCGCTCCGTGCAGTTGGTGTGTTTGATCTTGTCACTGTTTAAGATGAAAGCCCACAGCGAGGGAACCTCATCGAGGGTACTAGGCATGGCAGGCCGCCATGACCAAACACCACAAAGACGGAGTCGCCGAACAATAGACCTGTGTCTTCGCACTGTTCTGAAGGCTGGACGCCCAGGACCAGCAAGGTTGGGCTCTGGTAAGGGACCTGGTTGAGGGACCTCTCTTAGGCTGCAGATGGCTGACTCTCAATATTTCCTTACTGGCAGAGAGGGGGAGGAAATGGGTGGAGAAAAGAGAGAGAGAGAGACAGAGAGAGACACAGAGAGAGAGACAGAGAGAGGAAACTGAGACTCTTTAGTTGGTTGCTTTTGGTTTTTTGAGACAGATTCTCACTAGGTAGCCCGGACTAGAACTCCCAATCCTCCTGCCTCAGCCTCTGAAGCACCAGATGACAGCTGTGCACCATCACTTTCTTCTTAGAAGAGGGAACCTTGCAGTTCCAGCCCTCATGGCTTCATCTAAGTACCCCCAGAGGTCCCATCTCCCAACATCTTCAGATTGGAGTTAGCGCTTCAGCAGTGGGTTGGGCCAGGAGACAGTTCAAGCCCCTCAGTACCCGCAGCCTAAACTTTCTGCCTGGCTATTCACATAGTGCTTGAGTATAAACTTGCAATTGGGGCCATAATCATAGGGCTTGTTTATTCTTTTGGGTCTACTATGGAAAAGGAAGGAGCTGTTTTCAAGTCCCATTAGTGAACAATGCGTGGAATAGCTGTTGTCAAAGCTCTTTGTAGCTACAGAGGAGCCAATAGTGGCAGTAGGATCTCCCCGGGGCCTCTGAAATTGCCCCTCATTATTGCCATATTAGTTCCTCCTTGCAGTTCCCAGGTGAAAGAGCTTTTTAACAAGTGAAGAAATTAGTCAAATGCCTTTGGTTGTAAGTGTGGATAATACAAGCCCCACAGACTCTTTTGTGGGATTTTTCTATACATATTGACACAGCTAATCTTCGCTTCTCTGGCACGCACATAAATATTACCCAAGATGACTGGCATATGGTACTGTTATGTGTCTTTTAAAAAATATCCAGCCAAATCCAGTATTTCCCATGTGGCACCTGATACGCTGTGGGCGTGAGGTATTCATAGAGCGATGATAATAATATTTGGAAAACTCCGTCTTTCCTGCAGATTCCATCGAGAAGGCTGCATTTTGCAGACCTAAGCTCTTGCAAGCCGTGTTTGTAGTCTGGGTTGCTAAGTGCTATCAGCTTCCCAAAATGGCTGTGCTAAGTATTACTTCCTCCGAGCCCTGTAGAGGGAAAGCCACCTCTTCTCAGTTAATGGGAATCTCCCACCGGCGAGGACTCCTGCATCACCTGGCGTCTAACCTTGATCTTTTGGCCTGAAATAGAATTAGGATTTTGATGTGTTTTTTTTCTTAACAGTCTTGGGAGACCTGCAGGCTCTTTGTGGTATTCAGTCTCACTGTAGAGCAGTAGTCTTAGGGAGTTCCCTGAACCAGGAATGAACTTAGTTTCCATTTTGAACAAACTCTTCACCCTCCTTGTGCTGGATAAGCTTTATGTCAGCTTGACACAAGCTCGGGTTGTCTGATAGGAGGAAGCCTCAATAGAGAAAATGTCTCCATAAGGTCTTAATTGGTGATTAATGTGGGCTGCTGGACTTGAACAAGCCATGGTGAGCAAGCCAGTAAACAGCCCCCCTTCATAGCCTCTGCATCAGCTCCTGCCTCCTGGTTCCTGCCCTGTTCTGCCCTGTTTGAGATCCTGTCCTGACTTCCTTCAGTGATGTGGACATGGAAGCTGAATAAACCCTTTCCTCCCCAGCCTGTTTTGGGGGTCATAGTTTTATCACAGCAATAGAAACCTTAACTAAGACACTCCACACATAATTTTTTTTTATTTTTTTATTTTTTGCCAGTGAGGATAGGGGAGGAACTGGGAACTTGGGGATTTTCTGTGTCTACCGCAGTGCTTGGTCTGCTCTTAGTTTATTTCTGTAACAAGTGCAATAGCTGGTCTTCTTGGATTCAGTCCTAACCTGTTTAAATTAGTTCATGCTACCAAGAGGCCCTCTGTATATAGCTCCACGTTCAAAGGTCTACTCTACACAGTTTTTATCAGACTCCCAGAAGGTGGGCACAATCACTCTATTTTACACACAGGGAACCAAGGCCTAGCGAGGTCCGTTGTCTTGCCCAAAGACCCATAACATCTAAGTGATCAAGTCAGGGTTAGAACCTGCAACCATCTGACCCTGTATCCCAGGCTCCTGCCCTCAGTACTGGCGAGGAGAAGATGGAATCAGAGAGTAGTTCTTCCATACAAACAGGAAGTGCCCTTCTGAGGCTGGGCTGGAATATGGGCACTAGGTACACATTGTAGCCCTCTTTGATCATGTGCCAAACCTACCTGGGATCAAAGGGTCTTGAGAACATTCTGGCTGTGCAGATATGTGAGCAAACCGCAGCACCATGTGATGCCAACTGGGCAGAAGGGCAACGAGAGGCTGTAATCTCAACTCTAGAGATGGAGTGTAGCTGCTCCCTGGGGAGGGGAGGAGGCACAGGAGCTGGTAGAGAAGATGGAGAAGCTTTGGGCAGCTGGGAGGCAGCCAGATCTTCCAGGCTGAGAGACCCTCATGTTTAGGAGAGGGCTCAAGGAAACCGGGTGGCCAGTGTGGGATGGCAGATCGCAAAGCTCATGGAGGCACAGCTAAAGTCTGGGTAGAGCCCACCTAGGAGACTAGGGAATCCTGAGCATCCCAGGAGGGGAGGGGATTCTGGTCCAAGACTGAGAACCAGTTCAAGGTAGAGGAAAGCCCTGGGGAGGAGGCACAGTAAGGCCACATGTTTATAGGGGCTGGTACAGAAATCTTGTCTGTCTGCCCCTGTGGTCTGATCAAGGATGGTTCAGTCATGGGGACAGAAGAGAACAGGAAGCCTCGGAGGGAGGGAGAGGAAGATGACAAGCCAGGTCAGGAGGGTGGCAAGGCTGCAGGCAGCTCAGCCAGGAACAGTTGACCAGCGATGGAGAACTCCTGGGGACAGCAGGTACCAGGGGAAGATTGAATGGGGATGGAGATGTGAGGTACAGGGCCTGGACCCTGTGGTCCCATCTGCCTGGAAGGATGGATGATGATGATGTGGCCACAGATGACCTAAAGGACTTGTGGTGGAGGGCAAGTATATGGGTCAGTCTCATCAAATTGGGGTTAAAGTCCCAGGGCTTTGCAGAGCAATGGGGGTAAAGGGAAGCCAGGGGAGCAAGGGGAGGGGTCCAACAGTGGTGTGGACTCAGGCAGGGCTTAAGAAGGTCACACGTGTGGCTCATGATCTTCCAGTCCCCTAACAGTTACTCAGCAACCTATCCCCAAGCTTCCTGGCCTTCTCAGCTACCAAGGCAGCCCCAAGTGACCTGCTTTTAAAGGACGAACCCCTGTGGGAGCCTGTTCTCTGTGTGTTTGCCAGGCGCAAGGCCGCCCGACCATTTTCTCAGCAAGGCAGCTGTGCTGGTGGCATCAGGAGGAGCCCCAGGATGACAGCGTTCCTAGACGCCCACACCGGCACTCGTGCAGGTTGGTGGCAGTGGGGAGGGAAGAGATGAGTGCTGGCCCTGGAGTCTGGGAATGTCATCCACAACTCTAGGCTTAGCTTTGTTTTGTCTTCAACTTGACATAAGTTAGAGCCGTCTGGTAAGAGGGAACATAAATTGACTGCCTCCATTAGACTGCCCTTCGGGCAAGCTTGTGGGGCATTTTCTTGATTGGGGGCGGGGACCCAGGCCATTGTGGGCAGTGCCAACCCCAGGCAGGTGGTCCTGGGTTGTATAAGGAAACAGGCTGAGCAAGCCATGGGCCAGTAAGCAGCGTTCCTCCATGCTTTCTGTTTCAGTTCTTGCCTCCAGGGTCCTGCCTTGAGTTCCTACCCTGGCTTCCCTCCATGGTGGACTAAGTCAAGCAAACCCTCTCCTCCCCCAAGCTGCTTTTGGTCGTAGTGTTTAGCATAGTGGCAGAGAGTAAGGTAGGACTCAGGGCCGTACATTCTCCATCTATAGTCACAGGCCACCTGTAGTCCCTTCTTTAACATCGCCAGAGTCACTCTGAAAGGGACATCACCAAGGAGAGGTCCTAAGAGAAGGTCCCTCGAGGGTGGGTGGGTTCAGCATCTCTCCAGTCAAGTAGAGTCTATACATAAGTGTTATGAGCCTGGAGTTCACGGAAGGAAGTGGGAAAGTCTTCTTCCTTGGTGGGTCTCTGGATCCGATCTTCACTAGTCTCCCAAATGCCCCATGGCCTTTTAGATATAGTCACAAAGAGAACCCAGGTGCTGGTGTGAGCCATTCCCGCATTTAAAGTAAGCACTATGGGGCTGGCCAGATGGCTCCATGAGTAAAGGCAGGAAACCTGATGATCATCTCCAAGAACCACGCGGTGAAAGGAGAGAACGGACTCCCACAGTTATCTGCTGACCTCTGCGTGTGTGCTGTGGCGTGCTCTCACACACATGATAAATAAGTAAAATGTAGCCAGGCGTTGGTGGCGCACACCTTTAATCCCAGCACTCGGGAGAGAGAGGCAGGAGGATCTCTGTGAGTTCGAGGCCAGCCTGGTCTACAAAAGCTAGTTCTAGGACAGGCACCAAAGCTACACAGAGAAACCCTGTCTCAAAACAAAAATAAGTAAAATGTAATTTAAAAATATTTTAGTGCTGGAGAGATGGCTCATCAGCATCTTGCAGAGGACCTGAGTTCAGTTCACAGTACCCATGCTGGGTGGCACACCACCTTCTGTAACTCCAGCTCCAGGAGATCAATGTCTCTGGGTATTGAAGAACCAGCCTGCCTCCATCTTATGCTTAAAAGCCATCTTATAGTAAAGACAAACTAGGCTCATTCCTGCGCATAATTGAATCTCTGTTTCTCAAGGCCTGGGCTATGCCCCACCTGTAACCATAACTACAAATGATGCTGCGCTGCTGTTCCAGGAACGGCAATCATGTCTTTGTTTCTAAGAGTTGTTTAGAGGGCTGGAGAGATGGCTCAGTGGTTAAGGGTACTGGCTGTTCTTCCAGAGGATTGGGCTCAATTCTCCGCACCTGGTGGCAGCTCACAACTGTCTGTAACTCCAGTTCCAAAGGGTCCAACATCCTCACACAGGTGTACATGCCATGTGCACAGGCAAAACACCAATGCAAGTAAAATAAAAATAGTGTTGGAAAATTCTGAAAAGTTGTTCATAACCACCTTTCAACTCTTCCTTTGTTTCAAAGGTTGTTATGACTACATTATGACCACCTTGTAATCATGCCTTTGTTTAAGGAGGTCATTGGGACCAACTTATTCTGCTTATGTTTTGTTCCTGCAACCCCATGTATCCCTCCCATTCGGAAATCCTCTACCCCTGATCTACGAAAATCCTGTCTTTCTCAAGTCCAGTGCTGACCTCTTGAACCCCACCTTAGGGGAAGGCAGTCAATGTACACAAATACAAAAACTTGCTTTAACTAATTTGGCTATGGGCCGGGCAGTGGTGGCGCACGCCTTTAATCCCAGCACTCGGGAGGCAGAGGCAGGCGGATCTCTGTGAGTTCAAGACCAGCCTGGTCTACAAGAGCTAGTTCCAGGACAGGCTCCAAAACCACAGAGAAACCCTGTCTCGAAAAACCAAAAAAACAAAAAAACAAAAACAAAAAAAACTAATTTGGCTATGATGATTTGGGTGGGTGGTTCCTCTCCCCTCAAATCTTTGGAATTAACATTACATGCACTCATAGGCACACATCCACACATGTATACTTAATCTTAAAATGAAGTAGATTTTAACCTTTTTAAAAAGTAAATGTCATCATCCCATGCTACCAGGGGGACAGAAGCCTGGAGGAATGGGAAAGCCTTCCCTGAAGGCTGGCCTGAAATCTGAATCTGAAACAGTCTGGCCCTGGATCCATGGCGCCAAGCAGGCAGTCCCTGGATCCTTCAAAAACCCCAGCCAGACACAAAACTACCCCTGCTGCTACTATTGAGGGGCGTGGAGGTTCAGTGGATACACTAGTTGCAGAATTAAGCCCTGCCATAAAGCATGTTAGGTGTTCTTGTGATTGAACTTACTTACCCTGAAAGGACTGGCCGTCTGAGATGCACCCTGCTTCTCAGGCAGGAACTGAGAGGTTTTCAGAGAACTGAACTCATGGGGTGTAGACCCTAGAAAGGTGTGCCCCTCAAAACAGCATAGGTCCAGCTTTTTAGCTGCTGATAGTCTCTTCCTCCCTTCCCGCAGTGAAGAAACAGTCCCAATAGGAGCCCAGCTCTGGGCAGCATCTCTCTCCCGGGAGTCCTGGTGGAGGGAGCCCCATGTCTGGGAAGAAAGGCAGACTTCACAGTGGGGTTGCCTCCCCTCTGCCCACCAGCCTGTGTAGCGGGCATTCTTGGCCATCTGTGTCAGTGGCTTCGCCTCTCTCCTAATGCAGCCTGGCAGGTGCTTTGGCTGAGGGGCAGCAGGATGCAGGTCGGGAGGAAATGCCAGTCGCTTTCTGTGGCAGGAGATGTTGGCATGTGATGCATGTGCCCTGGCAGGCAGGCTGCAGGAAAGGATCAAGCTGCAGAGGACGGATTCAGTCACTCTGACTTAGGAAAAGGTGTTTTAAGGTTTGGATTCAGTCGCTCTGACTTAGGAAAAGGTGTTTTGAGGTTTTCTGTTCCTTTTTACATCACTCCTGAAATCTTAAGACTTCTCATTCAAAACAGGTTTATTTTCAAAACATTGCCCATGGCTGTTGTGGTTCTCATTCAGAGTTGAGTTTTGAGGGTTTGCCAGGTACTGCCTGGGAGACTTTAGTCTGCTGGAGAGGTAGCAGGCCCCATACCGGGCATTGTGTCTTTAGAAGGATGAGTTCAATTCACAGCTATGCCTGCTACAATTATGGATAATTATCATGGCATGCTGAGAAATTTCCATGGGGTCTGAGCTAAGCAGAAGACAACTAGCACACTTGGTTCCCTCCTGCTTCGGAGAGTCCCAATCTAAATTGGCTTGCTTAGATTTCGGAGGTGGGTGGGACAGGAAGAATTTGCTCATGCTGTGCGTGCATGTGTGTGTGTGTGTGTGTGTGTGTGTGTGCGCGCGCGCATGCATGCGTGCGTGCCTGTATGCACATCACTAAAACTAATTTGAAAGGAAAAAACCACTTTGCAACAGGGTAAATAGAAACATGTACCCAGGAATTCCAAAGGAGGTGAGGAGAAGAGCAAACGGTTTTAAAAGGGACCTCAATTTAGGTTTCGTTATACTATGTTCACATAAACAACGCTGCCCTTGCCGGGGAGAAGGGCCCTCTCTGGATCCTACTCTTTAGTTTGGCAAGTATTGATTATGTTCCCATGTATTAAGTTCCAGACATACCTGTCTTCATCTTAAAATTGTTAGTACATTTATTTATCGTATGTGTCAGTTACAGAGAAACCTGGGAAGGTTGGGTTTTTCCTCCTACCATGTGGGTCCCAGGGATCTCAAGTCCTCACACTCAGTGGAGACACCTTTACCCCCTGAGCCAACTCCCCAGTGTCCCACCCCCATCTTTCTTTAATTTTTAAATATTTCTTTTATGTATATGACTGTTCTTCCTGTATGTATATATGTCCACCATGTTCATACCTCATGCTCACATAGGTCAGGAGAAGGCACTGGATTCACAGACGGTTGTGAGCTACCTTGTGGCTGCTGGGACTCGAACCCAGACCCTCTTCAAGAGCAGTAAGTGCTCTAAACCAGGGACCATGACAAAGACAGCACTTAACATATAGGTAGGGAACTTTTCATGTACATGTTCTTGGTGAATGGCTGATGTGGGAGGGGCATTCTCTGTGGGCAGTGTGACCCCTGGGCCGGTGGTCCAGGGCTATGTGAGAAAGCAAGCTGGGCAAGCCAGTGAGCAGCGCTCACCCACGGCCTCTGCTTTTGTCCTTGCCTCTGGGTTTGCCTTAGTGTCCCTGGATGATGGACAGTCAGTTGTAAGATGAAACCAACCATTTTCCTCCCCAATCGGCTTTCATCAGTGTTTTATCCTGGCAACCAAAGCCAAACTACTAGGATATTGTCTGTGTGTTTCCACGTGAGCCGCCTACTTTGGAAGACAGGGTAAAATCAGGAAGGGCCTGCAGAAACAGAACGAGAGGAGTTGACGGGACAGGAGCAGCCAGGAACACGCGTGGGGCAAGGCCAATGGCTCTGGAATCAAACCCAAGTAGGCGCCTGACAAGGGAAGAGGTTCCAGGTAGGAGCACAGATGCAATGACTGGAGGTGAGAACTGTTGACGGGAGGTGAGATCTCCATGCAGTGCCCAGCGCTCTGCGGGCACTGGCCTCGCTCCTGTGTGAGCCTCTCTAGGGAAGCTTGACTCTGCCTAGCTGTGTGACCTCAGCTTTGCTGCTCAGTTTCTTTGTGGCTCGGTTTCTGATGTATAGCCTTGCTGTGATAAGTCAAGCCATGAGATGAGGGGCTTCCAGGCTTGCTGAGAGGACTTGAGTTGACTCACTGAAGCTCCTGGCACGGCACTCGGTGTTGGGGTCCTGTCTTGCGGCACAGTGGGTATTTTCTAGCTCAAATCTCATCCACCTTTGTCGGTCCCAGTGGGAGACAAAGCAGAAAGGAGGCTTGTGATTTAAACCCGGGGAATGAGACCTGGGCGGAGCTCACCTCTAGAGCTGACTCCAAAGCTGCCGGCCTACCTCACCAGGATGAGCCGAGCTCGGGTTTGGGGCCGCCAGACTGTCCCTGTGGTGACTTCCCATAACTCATTGCGTCTCCTCCTTGAATCCCACTCACCCTGTTAATTCCGTTCTTCCTGCATTCACCAAAGCCTCACTGCCGGGTGAGAGCTGATCCGCACAGAACAAGGCTTTGATGCTCTTGTCAAACTCCGTTGTCCTGACAGAACAAAGAGAGAGGAAGCACTCAGGTCTACCACAAGACAGAGGAGAACCTCAGAGCTGCCCAGCAAGAGTCCCTAAAAGGGGCCATGGGGCAGACTCCTGGAGGGCAAGACCTGAAGAAGCCATGTACAAGGTAGCTTTGAACTGGGAGATGGCAGGGGCAGTGAGGCAAGGGGCAGGGAAGGTGAACAAACATTTACCCAGAAACTTCAGACTTAATCCGCGCCACCATTTTCTGCCAAGTGCTTGCCTTGTAGCGGGATGTGTTTATTAGCTTGTTGCAAATTACATGGTAAACACTGATCCCCCCAGTTGAGGAAGTTACCAAGCCCCTTTGTTAGATTAATAAGATTACAAAATCTGGGCAGACTTTCAAGTGTTTATCTTCAGAGAGGGTAGGAGCAGCAAGAGGCTCCACCGGATTCCTGATCTCTCTTCTCTTCAGAGTGCGAAAGAAAGAAAAGGAATTCCGATCCCTGGCCTCAGACAGATTACAGTCATGAGTCGTGTCCCTGGCTTCCTAATCAATCTAATGTTTATGGTTGCCCCCACGAGGCCTTTTCAGCCTTGTGCCAGATTATAAATGATTTTGACAGGTACCTTTGCGATGGCTGGCTTCCTGCACGACTCCGCAGCGTGTGGCCCAATGTCTGTCCTTTGGCAAGGACCTGGAGTCACTTCATTCAGGCTTACTGAATGACATCCTGTAACCCAAAACACATCTTCTTGTTGGCTCAGTTATGTTATGTTTTAAACTGTGTACTCCCTAGCAAATACAAGCCACTTTCATGTTGTCCTGGCAAGAGAGCGTGGCCCCAGGTGCCGCTGAACTGGCTCTATTCACACCTGGAGGAGGGGTGGTAGCAGCAGGCTGGACTAGGGACCTGGAACCTAAGGGACAGTGTGAGGTGTGGGAAGAGATTGGGAAGTGACCAAGAGATTGGTCAGGAGGGCCCAGAGCAGGGCTCATGTTCTAGGGTTAAGGCACTTGGTTTTGTCTGAGTGGTTCCCATGTGGTTGGGGGTGGACACTGTAGAGGCTTGAGGTACTCTGGATCAGTGGAGGAAGAAGTTGGAAGCAAGTTGACTGGTCACAGTTCCGATACTTATCTGGTCAAGCCATAGGTGACTGAACATGAGTCATGAGTCATAGAATAGACATTTTTTTGTTGTTGTTTTGTTTTGACACACGGTTTCTCCTAGAACTTGCTTTGTAGACCAGGCTGGCCTTGAACTCATGAGATTCTCTTGCCTCTGCCTCCTGAGTGCTGGGATTAAAGGTGTGCAACACAACGCCCTGCTTGGATGAGAAATCTTAAAAGACACTCCCTGCCCTCTATTTTTAGGCCAAAGAAATTTCTCAACTGTAAGAACTTCTCAGCCTTGGCTGCTCGGGCCTCCAGTCCTTCTTGCTCATTGTCTCCTCCGTCTCCAGGGCTCCTTTCCATACACCTACCCACCTATCGGGATTGCATCTGCTCAGTTTCCAAACCTTTGCGAGCATCCAAGCATCTCTCCAGGGCTGCCAGTGTGGTAGACTGCCCGACCACACCTGTGCGCACCTTCCACTACAGCAGCAGCAGCGCCAAGCTGTGCATCTGCCTCTTCTGGTAGACACTGAACTCCTTGATAACTGAGAATATTTTCATCTTTGTGTTCCTGCACCAAAGGCAATCCCCAACACCCAGCAAGCTGGAAGTCAAGTGAATGAATGCACGCATGAATAAATGCATAGATGAATGCATGCACGGACCAACAAAGGCACGCATGAATGAGTACGTGAACAAAATGTCCTTGTGAAGATGCTCATTCCCTCTTTTCCAGCCACCGAGGGCATGGCAGCTCTATACTTGTTATCCTGGCTTTCAGATTGTGCGCACTGTCCTGAGAATGCTTTTAAAGGAAGCTCCGTTTTTGGAAAATTAATGAGCATCTCATTTGGCAAGGTGGCAAGTTTGAGACACCCCAAATGAGCAAAAAAATATTTGAGAGTAAGGGAAAGGAAAGAATAGGAAAAGGCATGTGGTCTGGGGCTTGCAGCGGCTGGTCTCTTGAGTATAATTGTGGACAAAAATAATTCCAAGCCTGGGAGACCAGGGGCCCTGTCACAAATGACCTTGGAATACATTTTTATTTCACCTCCTCTCGTGAGAGGAGCCAATGGGGAAAGGCTTTGGAATTGGTAAGAAACAGCAGGAAAGAGACATACTATTATTCTGCCTGGATGATAAAATATTGCCTTGAGAATTCAGAGCTAGCTCCACCTGCGCTATTCTAATATGACGTGTGTTCCTTTCACGAAGTAAGGACTACATTAATTAGGAAACATTTTCCGAAATGCAAAATTAAGTCTCTGAGTAAGCACAATTCTTTGCAGGAAGTGGGAAGCACACGAGTCAAGCAGCCCCTACCCTCAGATGTGAAGCCATCTGTGATTTCAGAACAAGCGGTTTTGCTAGCTGGAGGTGGCACGCTGTTGTGAAATGCTAAATTAAATACCACGACACATTATTATGGCTTCAAAAAGTAGTTACAGGCTTCAATAAGCACACTTTTATCACAAGAACACACAACCTAAAGCCAAAATAGTTCAGTTTAGCTTGCCAAAAACCTGCTCACCCCATACATTGTTAGAAAGAGCAGTAGGGAAAGGCATCCGGAATTTGCTACCATTTCACTCCATGGTAGCCAACATCCCCTATCTTCTTTGGCAAGGAGGCCATTTTTTCTATGCTGTATTTTGCACACAGAAATCTGCATACGGCGATTTGCATACCAAAACCACATTTGTAAAAGAAACGGTTTGCAGGAAGCCAGAGGGAGATGGGGTTGCCACCATTGACTTCTGTGCCCAGCAACCCCGGGTAGCTTGCTTTTCATTCTCTTCTAGGCTGAATCCCCACAAAGGGTTATGTACTTTATGAGGCGTTAGAAATTAAGGCAAAAAATATCCCGTGTATTTCTACAAACCTTCCTTACAGTAACAACGCAGGTGAACTGTCCCTGACAGCAGCTTGACCATTGCTTACTAAAAGGCTTCTAATGGTAGCACTAAGCACCACAATACATTGAGATTTTATTATATATTATATTTTAGTCTGCCTTCAGGACAGCTACTGTAGTATCCTGTTTTACATAGGGGGAGACTGAGGCATTGTGAAATAAGGTACCTTGCCAAAGCCATACACGCCAGGAATAGTACAGCCAGGTTTGGAGGTCTGGTCTAAGTGCTCAGGCCCTTGTGGCCACACTTATCTCCGCTGTCAACCGTTGCTCCCCAGCTGCACTTTAGCTGATTCTACCAGTCTGAAGTGGGGCTCTATGCTGGGAGAAGGGTGCCGCTTTGCTTTCCCAGCAGGTTTTTTTTTTCCTGACCAGAGCCTGAAATTATAACTCCCAGACCCCAAGACTCAGTGAGGGTGGCTCCTAAGTTAATGCAGGGACACACTGGGGTAAATGGACCAGTGACTTAGGATGCTGACAACAGTGTCAAGGGGCTGGGATTGGTGACTGTACAGAGGCCACACTTGGCCATTGAGATGCGATGGAGGTCTTCGGCCCCATGCGCATGTGCTCAGTGCCAGCCCAGCTGTGTACTTGGAAACATAGCGTGGTCTGTGCATGCTTCATTAAAATGCTCCTTACGGAGACCTTATCGGTAGCAAGTCAGACGCTCTGTGCTCTTTGTAAGGGACAGTGTCAGCAGTAGCCCTTTAAACTTGCTTGTCTGATGAGTGCTTTGGACTTTTCCAGTACACAGCATTTGAAAGAAATTAGCCTTTTCTGGAATGAAAAGGCCATGGATGCTTGGGTAAAACAGGATTATAAACTTTTGCTTTTTTAAAGATGTCCCTTTTCTCTTGTGCTTTTCTCTCTCAGTCTCCATTTTCAGGCATAAAACTAAAGTATTCCTTCCATCGTATCCATGTTTAATCAGGTCAGCACTGTCGGAGGGCTGCTGGTGCCAAGACCTTCCAACGCACTAGCTGCAGTTAGAGATCCATCTTCCTGATGCCTTCGGTATTAAAGTTCCATCCGATGCACTCTGGAACAGCGCGCCTGTTGGCAAGTTCCAGCCTGGACAAGGTAGCGGACTGAAGGGCTTCTGAAGCGGTCCCATCAGGAGAAGCTTGAGCATGACATTGCGTGTGACCTTAATTAATCTCATGACCTCAGTTCCCTCCTCTGTCAAGTAAAGTAACAGCACAGCTGACTCCAGTTGCCTGCCCAGTGACCATTTCTCTCTCGCTCCTTGTTAAGAATGATGATAAACAGAATCCTAGTTTTGTTCAGGTTGGCAGATGGGTGTCACACTGAGCTAAGGACTGACTCCTACTGGTGGTGGTGACCCTACAGGAAGTCATGTGACAATGGTTTCTTATTGTTCATAGTACAAAAAAAATCCAGTCCTAATTTAGATGGACACCAACCTCATGTGATGATGGTTAAACTATGCTAAAGAACTGATTAGAGCAATGTCTAGCATAGCAAGTAGCTGCGATAAATACCAGTAATGACATTCATCAGACATAGCCAGTGATTTAAAAAGAAATTTCAAAACACAACATGGGACCTAGTTTTAACTAGACTAATGGGACCTAGTTTTAATGACACGAAAGCTTTCTGTTCTTAGTGGAGGGGGAAGACACTGTGGCAGAGACCGTTACTGCAGAGACATATCCTCCTTTGTGGGAAGACGTGAAACTGCAGCCAGGACACAAGTTGCCAAAGACGAAAAGATTATAGTCATCTGCCATATTTACACCCACACTCTCGCCAATCACATGACCACCACCAACAGCCTCCCCCCCCACCTCTCACCCTTCACACGACCACGAACAGTCTCCCACCCCCCTCTTGCCAATCACACGACCACCCACCAACTGTTTTCCCCCACCCTCCTCTCACCAATAACACGACCACCACGAACAGTCTCCCACCCACCAACAACCTCCACCCTCTCACCCTTCACACGACCACCCAGATTTATAGCTTGCCAACCACCTGTGTGTACTATCAGCCTGCTGAGGTGCAGAGTTTGCCACCCAGAAATTAAGACTAGAGAAACAGGGTTGTGCTCAGTAGCTCGTGCCAACAATCCCAGAAACCAGGAAACCGAGACAGAAGGATTGCTGTGAGTTTGAAGTCAACCTTGGCTACACAGTAAGTTTCAGAGCAGCCTGGGGTACAGAGTGAGAACTTGTCTCAAAACACAAAGGAGGTGGGGAAACATCTCAGAGTGCTTGCTGTGTAAGCATGAGGGCCTGGATCCTGCCTGCAGTACCACGTAAAAGGCAAGGTGTGGTGGCATGAATGTGGAAACCCAGTGCGGGACATCAGAGACAGAATCTGTGGGGCTCACTGGCTACATAGACTACAAGCCCCAGGTCCCAGCAAGAGATCCGATTTCAAAATCAAAGTACCTAAGAAATGGCACCCACGGTTGACCTCTGTAATTCATGTGTATATGCATACACATACACACACACACACACACACACACACGTGCACTCTCTCTCACACACACAGGTATGCACACGCATAAAGAAGGAAAAGTCTAAAAATGGGGGCATAACTCAGTGTTAAAACACATGCTTAGCTTGTGAGATGTAGAAATAGGAGCGGTGGGGCTGTGTCCCCAGCACCCTGGCTGCCTCCGGCTAGCTTATGCCCCGAAATAATTACACGGACACTGTATTCTTTTAAACACTGCTTGACCCATTCTCTTCTAGGCTAATTCTCACATATTAATTTAGCCCATTTCTAATCATCTGTGTGTAGCACCCCAAGGTGCACTTACCGGG
>NC_022016.1:75046471-75072081 GCF_000317375.1 Microtus ochrogaster | reverse complement strand
TGTGTGTGTGTGTGTGTGTGTGTGTGTGCGCGCGCGCATGCATGCGTGCGTGCCTGTATGCACATCACTAAAACTAATTTGAAAGGAAAAAACCACTTTGCAACAGGGTAAATAGAAACATGTACCCAGGAATTCCAAAGGAGGTGAGGAGAAGAGCAAACGGTTTTAAAAGGGACCTCAATTTAGGTTTCGTTATACTATGTTCACATAAACAACGCTGCCCTTGCCGGGGAGAAGGGCCCTCTCTGGATCCTACTCTTTAGTTTGGCAAGTATTGATTATGTTCCCATGTATTAAGTTCCAGACATACCTGTCTTCATCTTAAAATTGTTAGTACATTTATTTATCGTATGTGTCAGTTACAGAGAAACCTGGGAAGGTTGGGTTTTTCCTCCTACCATGTGGGTCCCAGGGATCTCAAGTCCTCACACTCAGTGGAGACACCTTTACCCCCTGAGCCAACTCCCCAGTGTCCCACCCCCATCTTTCTTTAATTTTTAAATATTTCTTTTATGTATATGACTGTTCTTCCTGTATGTATATATGTCCACCATGTTCATACCTCATGCTCACATAGGTCAGGAGAAGGCACTGGATTCACAGACGGTTGTGAGCTACCTTGTGGCTGCTGGGACTCGAACCCAGACCCTCTTCAAGAGCAGTAAGTGCTCTAAACCAGGGACCATGACAAAGACAGCACTTAACATATAGGTAGGGAACTTTTCATGTACATGTTCTTGGTGAATGGCTGATGTGGGAGGGGCATTCTCTGTGGGCAGTGTGACCCCTGGGCCGGTGGTCCAGGGCTATGTGAGAAAGCAAGCTGGGCAAGCCAGTGAGCAGCGCTCACCCACGGCCTCTGCTTTTGTCCTTGCCTCTGGGTTTGCCTTAGTGTCCCTGGATGATGGACAGTCAGTTGTAAGATGAAACCAACCATTTTCCTCCCCAATCGGCTTTCATCAGTGTTTTATCCTGGCAACCAAAGCCAAACTACTAGGATATTGTCTGTGTGTTTCCACGTGAGCCGCCTACTTTGGAAGACAGGGTAAAATCAGGAAGGGCCTGCAGAAACAGAACGAGAGGAGTTGACGGGACAGGAGCAGCCAGGAACACGCGTGGGGCAAGGCCAATGGCTCTGGAATCAAACCCAAGTAGGCGCCTGACAAGGGAAGAGGTTCCAGGTAGGAGCACAGATGCAATGACTGGAGGTGAGAACTGTTGACGGGAGGTGAGATCTCCATGCAGTGCCCAGCGCTCTGCGGGCACTGGCCTCGCTCCTGTGTGAGCCTCTCTAGGGAAGCTTGACTCTGCCTAGCTGTGTGACCTCAGCTTTGCTGCTCAGTTTCTTTGTGGCTCGGTTTCTGATGTATAGCCTTGCTGTGATAAGTCAAGCCATGAGATGAGGGGCTTCCAGGCTTGCTGAGAGGACTTGAGTTGACTCACTGAAGCTCCTGGCACGGCACTCGGTGTTGGGGTCCTGTCTTGCGGCACAGTGGGTATTTTCTAGCTCAAATCTCATCCACCTTTGTCGGTCCCAGTGGGAGACAAAGCAGAAAGGAGGCTTGTGATTTAAACCCGGGGAATGAGACCTGGGCGGAGCTCACCTCTAGAGCTGACTCCAAAGCTGCCGGCCTACCTCACCAGGATGAGCCGAGCTCGGGTTTGGGGCCGCCAGACTGTCCCTGTGGTGACTTCCCATAACTCATTGCGTCTCCTCCTTGAATCCCACTCACCCTGTTAATTCCGTTCTTCCTGCATTCACCAAAGCCTCACTGCCGGGTGAGAGCTGATCCGCACAGAACAAGGCTTTGATGCTCTTGTCAAACTCCGTTGTCCTGACAGAACAAAGAGAGAGGAAGCACTCAGGTCTACCACAAGACAGAGGAGAACCTCAGAGCTGCCCAGCAAGAGTCCCTAAAAGGGGCCATGGGGCAGACTCCTGGAGGGCAAGACCTGAAGAAGCCATGTACAAGGTAGCTTTGAACTGGGAGATGGCAGGGGCAGTGAGGCAAGGGGCAGGGAAGGTGAACAAACATTTACCCAGAAACTTCAGACTTAATCCGCGCCACCATTTTCTGCCAAGTGCTTGCCTTGTAGCGGGATGTGTTTATTAGCTTGTTGCAAATTACATGGTAAACACTGATCCCCCCAGTTGAGGAAGTTACCAAGCCCCTTTGTTAGATTAATAAGATTACAAAATCTGGGCAGACTTTCAAGTGTTTATCTTCAGAGAGGGTAGGAGCAGCAAGAGGCTCCACCGGATTCCTGATCTCTCTTCTCTTCAGAGTGCGAAAGAAAGAAAAGGAATTCCGATCCCTGGCCTCAGACAGATTACAGTCATGAGTCGTGTCCCTGGCTTCCTAATCAATCTAATGTTTATGGTTGCCCCCACGAGGCCTTTTCAGCCTTGTGCCAGATTATAAATGATTTTGACAGGTACCTTTGCGATGGCTGGCTTCCTGCACGACTCCGCAGCGTGTGGCCCAATGTCTGTCCTTTGGCAAGGACCTGGAGTCACTTCATTCAGGCTTACTGAATGACATCCTGTAACCCAAAACACATCTTCTTGTTGGCTCAGTTATGTTATGTTTTAAACTGTGTACTCCCTAGCAAATACAAGCCACTTTCATGTTGTCCTGGCAAGAGAGCGTGGCCCCAGGTGCCGCTGAACTGGCTCTATTCACACCTGGAGGAGGGGTGGTAGCAGCAGGCTGGACTAGGGACCTGGAACCTAAGGGACAGTGTGAGGTGTGGGAAGAGATTGGGAAGTGACCAAGAGATTGGTCAGGAGGGCCCAGAGCAGGGCTCATGTTCTAGGGTTAAGGCACTTGGTTTTGTCTGAGTGGTTCCCATGTGGTTGGGGGTGGACACTGTAGAGGCTTGAGGTACTCTGGATCAGTGGAGGAAGAAGTTGGAAGCAAGTTGACTGGTCACAGTTCCGATACTTATCTGGTCAAGCCATAGGTGACTGAACATGAGTCATGAGTCATAGAATAGACATTTTTTTGTTGTTGTTTTGTTTTGACACACGGTTTCTCCTAGAACTTGCTTTGTAGACCAGGCTGGCCTTGAACTCATGAGATTCTCTTGCCTCTGCCTCCTGAGTGCTGGGATTAAAGGTGTGCAACACAACGCCCTGCTTGGATGAGAAATCTTAAAAGACACTCCCTGCCCTCTATTTTTAGGCCAAAGAAATTTCTCAACTGTAAGAACTTCTCAGCCTTGGCTGCTCGGGCCTCCAGTCCTTCTTGCTCATTGTCTCCTCCGTCTCCAGGGCTCCTTTCCATACACCTACCCACCTATCGGGATTGCATCTGCTCAGTTTCCAAACCTTTGCGAGCATCCAAGCATCTCTCCAGGGCTGCCAGTGTGGTAGACTGCCCGACCACACCTGTGCGCACCTTCCACTACAGCAGCAGCAGCGCCAAGCTGTGCATCTGCCTCTTCTGGTAGACACTGAACTCCTTGATAACTGAGAATATTTTCATCTTTGTGTTCCTGCACCAAAGGCAATCCCCAACACCCAGCAAGCTGGAAGTCAAGTGAATGAATGCACGCATGAATAAATGCATAGATGAATGCATGCACGGACCAACAAAGGCACGCATGAATGAGTACGTGAACAAAATGTCCTTGTGAAGATGCTCATTCCCTCTTTTCCAGCCACCGAGGGCATGGCAGCTCTATACTTGTTATCCTGGCTTTCAGATTGTGCGCACTGTCCTGAGAATGCTTTTAAAGGAAGCTCCGTTTTTGGAAAATTAATGAGCATCTCATTTGGCAAGGTGGCAAGTTTGAGACACCCCAAATGAGCAAAAAAATATTTGAGAGTAAGGGAAAGGAAAGAATAGGAAAAGGCATGTGGTCTGGGGCTTGCAGCGGCTGGTCTCTTGAGTATAATTGTGGACAAAAATAATTCCAAGCCTGGGAGACCAGGGGCCCTGTCACAAATGACCTTGGAATACATTTTTATTTCACCTCCTCTCGTGAGAGGAGCCAATGGGGAAAGGCTTTGGAATTGGTAAGAAACAGCAGGAAAGAGACATACTATTATTCTGCCTGGATGATAAAATATTGCCTTGAGAATTCAGAGCTAGCTCCACCTGCGCTATTCTAATATGACGTGTGTTCCTTTCACGAAGTAAGGACTACATTAATTAGGAAACATTTTCCGAAATGCAAAATTAAGTCTCTGAGTAAGCACAATTCTTTGCAGGAAGTGGGAAGCACACGAGTCAAGCAGCCCCTACCCTCAGATGTGAAGCCATCTGTGATTTCAGAACAAGCGGTTTTGCTAGCTGGAGGTGGCACGCTGTTGTGAAATGCTAAATTAAATACCACGACACATTATTATGGCTTCAAAAAGTAGTTACAGGCTTCAATAAGCACACTTTTATCACAAGAACACACAACCTAAAGCCAAAATAGTTCAGTTTAGCTTGCCAAAAACCTGCTCACCCCATACATTGTTAGAAAGAGCAGTAGGGAAAGGCATCCGGAATTTGCTACCATTTCACTCCATGGTAGCCAACATCCCCTATCTTCTTTGGCAAGGAGGCCATTTTTTCTATGCTGTATTTTGCACACAGAAATCTGCATACGGCGATTTGCATACCAAAACCACATTTGTAAAAGAAACGGTTTGCAGGAAGCCAGAGGGAGATGGGGTTGCCACCATTGACTTCTGTGCCCAGCAACCCCGGGTAGCTTGCTTTTCATTCTCTTCTAGGCTGAATCCCCACAAAGGGTTATGTACTTTATGAGGCGTTAGAAATTAAGGCAAAAAATATCCCGTGTATTTCTACAAACCTTCCTTACAGTAACAACGCAGGTGAACTGTCCCTGACAGCAGCTTGACCATTGCTTACTAAAAGGCTTCTAATGGTAGCACTAAGCACCACAATACATTGAGATTTTATTATATATTATATTTTAGTCTGCCTTCAGGACAGCTACTGTAGTATCCTGTTTTACATAGGGGGAGACTGAGGCATTGTGAAATAAGGTACCTTGCCAAAGCCATACACGCCAGGAATAGTACAGCCAGGTTTGGAGGTCTGGTCTAAGTGCTCAGGCCCTTGTGGCCACACTTATCTCCGCTGTCAACCGTTGCTCCCCAGCTGCACTTTAGCTGATTCTACCAGTCTGAAGTGGGGCTCTATGCTGGGAGAAGGGTGCCGCTTTGCTTTCCCAGCAGGTTTTTTTTTTCCTGACCAGAGCCTGAAATTATAACTCCCAGACCCCAAGACTCAGTGAGGGTGGCTCCTAAGTTAATGCAGGGACACACTGGGGTAAATGGACCAGTGACTTAGGATGCTGACAACAGTGTCAAGGGGCTGGGATTGGTGACTGTACAGAGGCCACACTTGGCCATTGAGATGCGATGGAGGTCTTCGGCCCCATGCGCATGTGCTCAGTGCCAGCCCAGCTGTGTACTTGGAAACATAGCGTGGTCTGTGCATGCTTCATTAAAATGCTCCTTACGGAGACCTTATCGGTAGCAAGTCAGACGCTCTGTGCTCTTTGTAAGGGACAGTGTCAGCAGTAGCCCTTTAAACTTGCTTGTCTGATGAGTGCTTTGGACTTTTCCAGTACACAGCATTTGAAAGAAATTAGCCTTTTCTGGAATGAAAAGGCCATGGATGCTTGGGTAAAACAGGATTATAAACTTTTGCTTTTTTAAAGATGTCCCTTTTCTCTTGTGCTTTTCTCTCTCAGTCTCCATTTTCAGGCATAAAACTAAAGTATTCCTTCCATCGTATCCATGTTTAATCAGGTCAGCACTGTCGGAGGGCTGCTGGTGCCAAGACCTTCCAACGCACTAGCTGCAGTTAGAGATCCATCTTCCTGATGCCTTCGGTATTAAAGTTCCATCCGATGCACTCTGGAACAGCGCGCCTGTTGGCAAGTTCCAGCCTGGACAAGGTAGCGGACTGAAGGGCTTCTGAAGCGGTCCCATCAGGAGAAGCTTGAGCATGACATTGCGTGTGACCTTAATTAATCTCATGACCTCAGTTCCCTCCTCTGTCAAGTAAAGTAACAGCACAGCTGACTCCAGTTGCCTGCCCAGTGACCATTTCTCTCTCGCTCCTTGTTAAGAATGATGATAAACAGAATCCTAGTTTTGTTCAGGTTGGCAGATGGGTGTCACACTGAGCTAAGGACTGACTCCTACTGGTGGTGGTGACCCTACAGGAAGTCATGTGACAATGGTTTCTTATTGTTCATAGTACAAAAAAAATCCAGTCCTAATTTAGATGGACACCAACCTCATGTGATGATGGTTAAACTATGCTAAAGAACTGATTAGAGCAATGTCTAGCATAGCAAGTAGCTGCGATAAATACCAGTAATGACATTCATCAGACATAGCCAGTGATTTAAAAAGAAATTTCAAAACACAACATGGGACCTAGTTTTAACTAGACTAATGGGACCTAGTTTTAATGACACGAAAGCTTTCTGTTCTTAGTGGAGGGGGAAGACACTGTGGCAGAGACCGTTACTGCAGAGACATATCCTCCTTTGTGGGAAGACGTGAAACTGCAGCCAGGACACAAGTTGCCAAAGACGAAAAGATTATAGTCATCTGCCATATTTACACCCACACTCTCGCCAATCACATGACCACCACCAACAGCCTCCCCCCCCACCTCTCACCCTTCACACGACCACGAACAGTCTCCCACCCCCCTCTTGCCAATCACACGACCACCCACCAACTGTTTTCCCCCACCCTCCTCTCACCAATAACACGACCACCACGAACAGTCTCCCACCCACCAACAACCTCCACCCTCTCACCCTTCACACGACCACCCAGATTTATAGCTTGCCAACCACCTGTGTGTACTATCAGCCTGCTGAGGTGCAGAGTTTGCCACCCAGAAATTAAGACTAGAGAAACAGGGTTGTGCTCAGTAGCTCGTGCCAACAATCCCAGAAACCAGGAAACCGAGACAGAAGGATTGCTGTGAGTTTGAAGTCAACCTTGGCTACACAGTAAGTTTCAGAGCAGCCTGGGGTACAGAGTGAGAACTTGTCTCAAAACACAAAGGAGGTGGGGAAACATCTCAGAGTGCTTGCTGTGTAAGCATGAGGGCCTGGATCCTGCCTGCAGTACCACGTAAAAGGCAAGGTGTGGTGGCATGAATGTGGAAACCCAGTGCGGGACATCAGAGACAGAATCTGTGGGGCTCACTGGCTACATAGACTACAAGCCCCAGGTCCCAGCAAGAGATCCGATTTCAAAATCAAAGTACCTAAGAAATGGCACCCACGGTTGACCTCTGTAATTCATGTGTATATGCATACACATACACACACACACACACACACACACACGTGCACTCTCTCTCACACACACAGGTATGCACACGCATAAAGAAGGAAAAGTCTAAAAATGGGGGCATAACTCAGTGTTAAAACACATGCTTAGGGCTGGAGAGATGGCTCAGCGGTTAAGAGCATTGCCTGCTCTTCCAAAGGTCCTGAGTTCATTCCCAGCAACCACATGGTGGCTCACAACCATCTGTAATGGGGTCTGGTGCCCTCTTCTGGCCTGCAGGCATACAAACAGACAGAATATTGTATACATAATAAATAAATATTTAAAAAAAACAAAAAAACACATGCTTAGCTTGTGAGAAGCTCTGAATTCAATCCTCAGTAACCGACTGGGGTAAAGGGGAGGGAAAGAAGAATGTAATTTACTTAGACATAGCCTACAGATGTGGACTACACTGGTAATTTACAAGACTCTGGATACATATGAAACACTGATGTTTTGTTTTCTAGGCAGGGTTTCTCTGTGTAACTCCTCTGTAGACCAGGCTGGCCTCGAACTCACAGAAATCCACCTGCCTCTGCTTCCCGAGTGCTGGGATTAAAGGCATGTGCCCATCAAAACTCTGAGTCCACTCAGACACAAAGCAGAACACTGTAAGGTATCATGAGCTTTGCACAGCAGGGATAATGCCATCGAGTCAGTATATCAGCTGGTCTCTGCAGCTGTGATGAAACACCATGGCCAACAGCAACCCATGGGAAAAGGGTTTCTGTTGCCCTTGGGTTCCAGAGGGAGAGTCCATAGTGGCACGGCATGCAGTGGCCAGGGCAGGAAGCTGAGACCACAAACATTGAACAGAAGGGGAACTAGAAGTGGGGTGAGGCTGTAACCCCCAAAGCCCACGCCGAGTGACATACTTCCTTCCGCAAGACTGCATCTCCTGAATTTTGTAATCCCCCAAACATGCCACCAAATGGGGATTAGATATTCAAATGCTTGAGTATATGGGAGACATTCCTTATTTACACTTCCACAGCAGATTCTCAACAAATCATCTTAATGTAAACCAGACTTTTGTCTTCAATTTAGTGATGAGGCCAGTGACAAACCACTCTGAGTGCCAAGCGCACGAGCACACTCAATGTCTATGTCCACTCATGTCTAGGGGCAGCCAGATTAGGGTTAGAGTTAGCACATCCTGCTGCAGGAAAGCCTTGCCTCTCCATGGCTACAGGTCTATATGCTGAGCACTGGCTCTTATGATAACATTGGGCCTTATCTATCTCTGAGTTAAGAGCCATAGTTAGCACATCTATTATTTAAAAAGAAGCAATACAAATGAGCCAAGCACTGTGATAACAAACAAGGAGAACTTCTGGCTACCTTGTAGTCAACTGAACACACCACCAACTCTTAACACTTGGGTTAACTCATATTTTACTGTATTCTATCAGCACCTCTGCTTTGTTTCAAAACCATCTGCTTCTCTTTCCTCTTTTACAAAAAAGGGCGAAATTAGTGGTAGCTTAAATTCCCACTGTGAAGTGATCCTCCAAACTGATGATCTCTACAGAGTAGAGACATGACACCCTTCCTTCCTGAGAGACAATCCCCACCCCTTACAGCATGTGCATTTTAAAGCTGATTGCGTGGCATTTAGTGCCACTCCGTCGCAGTCAGCAGTTAGCTTTGTGCAGCTGTGGGCTTAACTTGATTGAGGAACAGAGGTGAGAGTTGCAGATTTCGCTACACCCACAACAGTTTGCATCATCAATTCCAGAACACTCTCATCCTCCCACCCCAAGAAACCCTGTGCCTACTGGCTGTCACCCTCCGTCCCTCCCTCCCTCCGTCCCTCCATCCCTCTCTCCCTCCCTCCCTCCCTCCCACTCCTACCCCTCACACCTGCTTCCCGAGCCATGTATTTTCCATCTCCATGGCTTTCCCTAGTCAGGACATTTGCCTTAAAAGGAATCCAGCAACACTCACTGAGTCTAGCTTCCTTACTTGGCATAATGATTTTCAGGTCCACCCATGGGCTGGTAGGTGTTTTATTTATTTATATTTAAGAAGATAATGTTTTGTTTCTTCAACACTCCACTGTTTAATGGATTAGTTGGTAGATGTATTCTTTGGGGATACTGTGAGCAAAGTGTCTTGTGGTATCTTAAGATGGTCATATTGAAGCGTACAAGTAAGGACACTGTATTCACAATGTCCTTCAAAGTACTGTCTTCTACATTTGTCTCAGTCACTGTTCTGTTGTAGCAAAGGGACACCATGACCATGGCAAATCTTACAAAGGAAAATATTTAATTGGGGCTGTCTTATACTTCAGAGGCTTAGTCCACTGTCGTCATGGCAGGAAGCATGGTGGCATGCAGATATGGTACTGGAGAGGTAGCTGAGAGTTCTATATGCAGCTCAACAGGCAGCAGGAAGAGAGACACTGAGCCTGGCTTAAACTTTTTGAAGCCCCAGAGCCCACCCCCAGTAAAACACTTCCTCCAACAAGACCACACCCACTCCAACAAGGCCACACCTCCTACTCCTGTCAAGTATCACCACTCCCTAATGACCAAGTGTTCAAATAGATGAGCCTATGGGGGTGGGCATTCCTAGCCAAACCACCACAACTTTCAAAGGTAAAAAAAAAAAAAATCACCTTGGCTATGATGGCATATTCCTTCAATCCAAGTGCTCAGGGGGCAGAGGCAGACAGATATCTGATTTCTGGTCTATATAGTGATATCTGGTCAATCTGGTCTATATAGTGAGTCCAGGACAGCCAGGGCTACATAGTGAGATCCTGTCACATAAATAAATAAAATCCCTGGAATAATATCCCACGTCCATTAAACAATCTATCTTGGTGCCCCCAATCCCTGTTTGCCGATTTCTTTATTCATCTTGTAGAACTAGTTATACAATGTATAAGCTGGGCCTGGTGATGCAGACCTATAATCCAAGCTATGTGGGAGGCTAGGGCAGGAAGGTCACAAGTTCAAGACCTTCCAGGACGACTTAGTACTGACTATCTCAAAAAAGAAAGTAGACAGCGGGCTGGGGACGTGGCTCCATGATCGAACACCAAGGCCTAGTTCCCAGATTGGCAAGGGGGAGGGGCGTGACCTCTTTGACCGTTGGCATCTGGCTTCTCTTTTCTTCAGGATGTTTCTTAGGTTCATCCACGTCATGGTTTCAGTACAGGGTTCCCTTTTATACCTGAACATCTGGCTGTGTGTCTACTTCACGCTTAGTTTGCATGTTGACGGACAGGCAGCTTCGTTCTGTGTTTTATTTCCTTGAAACTCTTTTTTATTGATTTTCAAGACAGGGTTTCTCCGTAGTTTTTGGTGCCTGTCCTGGAACTAGCTCTTGTAGACCAGGCTGGCCTCGAACTCACAGAGATCTGCCTGCCTCTGCTGGGATTAAAGGTGTGTGCCACCACTGCCCGGCTGTCCTTGAAACATTTTACCATCCCTGTCGCCATCTCCTCCAGTGTGGCCGTCACCTGGACTGTAGTAACGGCAAACGACTTCTTTTAAACGACGTCTATTCCACTTTTGTTTTCCTCACTGCGACTTTGTCTTCCCCCCTCCCCCCTTTTGGTTTTTCAAGACAGGGTTTCTCTGTGTAGCCCTGGCTGTCCTGGAACTCTCTCTCTCTGAAGACCAGGCTGGCCTCAAACTCATAGAGATCCTCCGCCTGCCTCTCCTCCCGAGTGCTGGGATTAGAGGTGTGGGTCACCACTGCCTGGTTCACAGCCACTTTTTCATCTGTTGTTTTGCTTTTGAACAGGGCCTCTCTCTGCAGCCCACTCTGGTCCGAAACGCACTGTGTGCCCGGGCCAGCCTAATAGCATAGTCGTCCTTCCTCAGCCTCTCCAGTGCTGGACTGACAGGCATGCGCCACCATGCTAGTGTCTTCTCACTGTAACCTGAATGTCTGTGAGCTTCTGTATTTACAGCCCCCAAAGAAGCCACGTATGTAATAACAAGAGTGCTTTCCTAATTCCAACGCTGGATGGCACTTGGCAACCCCCACAGAAGGCCACAAGCTCCTTTTAAGAGGAATTAGGGAGATTCCAGAGAGGAGGGATTAATCTGGGGTTGACTGGTGGAGTAAAGATTAGTCTGTGAGCTGATGGGTGAGAACTAACTCAGCTGATGGGTGAGAACAGGTACTTTCCTGTGGCAGGGTAGGGGAAGCTATTTTTAGCTTGTGGAAGTCTGGGGACGTCTACTGAGCTAGCAGAGGGGCTTTGGGGGGCATCTTCTGAGCCAGTAGAAGAGCTTTGGGGGCTTGCTGAGCTAGCAGAAGGGCTTGTGGGGGTGCTTGCTGATGGTCACCCATAAGCTGTGGTTTTCCTGAGACCTGCTTTCTCTGCTCTGTTCCATTCTAGTGAACTCAAACTAAGGCTTAGCTTTTTATCAGGCTACTAGGAGAGCTGGTCTGCTCCCCGCCCCCTCAGATCTCTCACCCTTTAGCGATTTTTCCCCCTGTAGTTCTAAGAGTATTCTGAGAAGTCTTAGGGAAAAAAAACAAAACAAAACACCAAAACACTAAGCCTGGGACTCCTCCTGGGTACATTTCCCATCAATTTCCCATCATCCTCTCTGTGGTGGATAGGCTCAGCCACAGTGAACCACCCTGGCTCCTTGGGATTCTTGGGTTGTTTTTTCTCCCTTTAGGGCAGGTATCCCAGCTGCGGCCACTGTCACATCATCCCTGACAGTGGCATGCCTGTCCTCCTCTGTCTCATTGTAAGCATCACACGGGGCTGCAATCTTACAACACTTTATTTCTTTGCAGCACAGTGCACAGCGTGCACATTGTAATGTTTTTCCCATATTCTATAAGAGCAAGGTCATGTATTATGTGCCTCACAAAAAGCCCTTTAACCTAGCCAATGTTTGGCATATAGATATTGGTCAGTGGTGTTGTAGATAGGACATGGGCATAACTACCAAAAGGATCCTAAAAATTTAAGGCTGTAATAGTTCTTGAGATACGGTAACCAAAGCAGTCATAAACACACACGCACACACACACGCACACGCACACACATGCACACACACACACACACACACAAACCTATACTCACATTGTTACCAACCTCCCTACGTACCCACCCACCACCCATATCACGGGAATCAGGAAAAGTGAGTCTTCTAAATGCTATTACAGTTCAAATCTCCATCACACAGTTCTTTGCCTATAATGTAAAAAGGAACTGATCTTTAAGGCCACAAAAAACAAAAACAAAAAAACAAAAACAAAAAAAAAAAAAAACCAAGCAAGTTGTAATCTAACGGCGGCATGCAAAACATGGTCTTGACTGTGGTGATTATTCTTGGCTTTGAAAAAACTCCAAAGAAATGCTTTCTGAAGAGCCTCTTGTGCAAAGGAAAGATCCCCACACCACGAACACTTTGATCCATCCCAATTTTTACCATGTGGTATTAGAATATAAATATGGCCTTTGTTTTTTGAGATTTTGCCTCCTCCTTTTATGTACTTCTCAAAGGATAGATCAGGGGATGAGATTACAGCTTTCTATCATGAAATTAATTTTGTACACTTGAGAAAGAGACTTTAATCACCACCTGGGGGAAAGATAAATAGCCGAAGCCAGCTTCCCTAGATGTAAGAACCAAAGCCTAGCAGAGGAAAAAAAGAGAATGTGACAGAATAAAGCCTCTTGTGAAACTGTGCATGCACACACACACACACGCACATGCACACACACATGCACACAAGAACTAAAAGTACTGTGTTTATTATCAGTCCCTTCAAAGTTAGGATTCAGGTACCAAACAGGCATGAAAATAAAAATTACATTAAGTAGCTTGCAGTTTGATTACGTGTGTGTGAATGTGTGTGGTATGTGTGCATGCACACACACGACACACTTGAGTGCGCTAGGCAAGCACTCTACCCCTAAGCCTCCTCCCTCGCCCTCTTTCTGTTTTCTGGCAGGATTTCATTACATCGCCCAGGCTGGCTTGAAATTCACTCTGGAGCCTACCCAGCGTTCACATTTGCTGTCTTCTTGCCTCCACCTCCTAAGCAGCGCGGTTCGTCAGTGCGACCACTTCCATGTCATTTCTCCGTAGGCTTTCCAAACTTGGAGCATCTTCCAATTGGTACAAGAGGAGGGAAGTCCCACACTGTACACAAATAGAAATCATTTTGAGACTGGCATCTTATTTTCATTTGGGGTTGTGATAAATGTTTGGATACAGGGAGAATGGGGTCATCTCTGTTCAGTTTGTTCTCTTCTTCTTCTTCTGTAGCCCAGGACCCCAACCCAGGGGATGATGCTGTTCGCTCTGAGGCTGGGTTCCCCACAGTGATTGACATGATCAAGATGATCCCTATAGTCACCCTCAAGCTAGGCCATCCCTCACAGTGAATCTCTTCTCCAGGGATTCTTGACTGTGCCAAGTGGACAGCTGAAACTGAGGAGAGGGCTCAGTGGGTGACGCGCTCGCCATGTATGCATGAAGAACCGGGTTTAGATCCCATGTACCTGTATAAAAAGTCAGATGTGGTGACGTGTGCTTAGAAACCCCATGTTGGGGAAGTAGAAACAGGAGGATTGCTGGGGTATGTTGACCAGCCAGTCTAACCAAAATAGCAACAGGTTCATTGGCAGCTCTAGCTCTAAAAAAATAGAGGTTGAAATCCGGGCAGTGGTGCAAGCCATTAATCCCAGCACTTGGGAGGCAGAGGCAGGTGCATCTGAGTTCAAGGCCAGTCTGGTCTACAGAGTGACTTTCGGGTCAGCCAGGGCTACACAGTGAAACCCTGTCTCGAAAAACCAAAAAAACAAAACAAAACAACACAAAAATGAGGTTGAAAGTAGTAGAGGAAGACACCCAACACACAAGCACTTGCACAAACATGTGTTTGCATAGAAACATATACACATGCACAAGTAAGTAATTTTGGGTACGATAAAAATAATAAATTGTGTAAAGTATGCCATTGGTTATAATAATGCGATACATTAGAGTACTGAAGAAAATGTGGACTTTCACTTAGACTGTGCCACCAAAAGCTACCTAGTGTTAGTTGTGTGTGTGTGTGTGTGTGTGTGTGTGTGTGTGTGCAAGGACTACTGTGAGGGTAGTGTGTTCACACGAGGAAATAAATATCAACTGGTACCAAAACCATATGTATACTATGGCTGCTATAATCCAGTAATGCACAACTTCTCAGAAAGTGCAGTTACCGGAATAGAAGAACAATTCCCTAGGTTTTTAGTTGCGATGGTTATCTAGCATAGGAAAAGCAGATTAAAATAAGCTGGGTCTGGTAGCACAGCCCAGCTACACAGGAGGCTGAAGCAGAAAGCTTGCAAACTCAAGGCCTTCCTGGCTACAGGGTGAGCTCCAAGTCAGCCTGGGCACCTAAGAGAGATCTCACCTCAAGATGAAAAGTACACAAAGAGCTGGAGATAGCTCGACGGTAGGACACTGAGTCGGTCCCCAGTGCTGGGGAAAGAGTAATTATTAACACATACATTCCAGGAGCTGGAGAGATGGCTCAGCTGCTAAGAGCCCTGGCTGCTCTTCCAGAGGACCTAGGTTCAATTCCCAGCACCTGCATGGCAGCACACAACTGTCTGTAACTCCAGGTCCAGGGGAGCTGATGTAATTCCAAGGGAGCTGTTGCTCCCACACAGACATGCATGCAGGCAGAATACCAATGCATATAAAATAAAAATAAATATCACTTGTAAAAACAAACATATTTCACATATGTACAGGGGATGAGAAAAGCCCAGATGCCAAGGCTTCCCTTACATCTTCAGCAAAGAATTACAGATTTTTAGAGAACATTTAGGAATCTGAATCTTTTAAGAGAGGCAGCCAGTAGAGAACGGCTACAGGTACATCTGTCACCATCTCTAGGTCGGCAGGTGTAAACGCCACTCTTGGTAACGCCTCCCTCCAGCGGAAGGAGAAGCAAGGTCTTTTGTCTCAGTTAATATATACTTTGCCTTTCACAGACAGAGGAGGCGGGAACCGTGTCTAGATTTTCTGCTTGGTTACGTTTAGTGCAACTATCCTTCATATTTTGGGATGTCATATTCTCGTTTGCCACACAGGTAAAACATTGTTGGGAAACTTAAATTGTTCCCGAGGAACACATCTTCCTAATCTGAGCTCCTGTTGTCTTTATACGACTCTGTTCTTCATTGCCAGCTGTCCAGGCCCTCTCTCGACAGGCATTGCAAAGCACCAACTAAAGCTACAACTAGAACATCATGAGCTCAGTATGAAAACCCCTGACCCAAACCAGAAAGCCGTCCTGTTGGCCACCTTCAGAACAGCTAGAACCACACCATACCTTCTTAGATGACGTACCTGCAGACATACATCATGCACGGAACAGCAATGAGCACCCCCCTCCGCTACCTAAAGAACAATCACGGAACCCCACAACTCACAAGTGTTGCAAACCATACATTTTAGAGCTATCTCTCAAATCATATTACTGGTAGAGACATCCTTTAATAATAAATATTGACCAAATAAAGCTTCATGCAAACACTTTATTAGACAACACCGGACACTGTGTACATTGCGTTCTTGCAAAGTTGAGTGTGCGTGGTTAATCTTCACTACATGTATTGTTCGTTACCGGCTTGTCCACTAGCCCCCTAGGAAACGCTACCGTGCCCTACCAACAGACTGGGGCCTCCTTAGCACGTACAACAGAAGCTCTAACTCGCAAAAACCGTCTGTGTTGCCCACTTTTCCTCCCAGGTTCTGTGCTGTCCAAACAGCACAGACAAATTGAGATGCCTTTTTGGGTGTGGTTCCGGCATGGTGACCCTAAGCATGCTGGGACACACTCTGTCAACCGAGCTACAAACCCAGCTTACACGGCTAACTTCTTTCAACCATGAATTTACTATTGTAAAGTTAAAACATGAACACAGTCAGAGTCTGTATTCTAATACAAGCTCACAACAACCATGTAACAGTGTGGTAAGTAGAATAAAATGTCAGGTTGGCGTTTATTCCTTATTCACATGTCCAAACATCTCTAATTCAAACACTTATTGATTTTACAACTTTCTCTTCCAGAGTCGTGAAGGTTACAAAGAACCGGAAGTGTCTGGTAACTTCAATACATCTAATAAATCTCGACCGTGAGATCTCCAAGACCTCTATCAAATTAATAGTACTACATTAAAAATAATGGCTTCCTTCCAAGTCACCCGAGCCATTCTTCAATATTTAACAAAAAAAAATTGTTGACATTTTTATTTAAGATGTCGGTGGTATGCCTGCCGCCTTTGGACGCCCGACTGCTGAAAGCTGTGGCCCACAGAGGAGTCCCTGGAGAGCGGAGGCTTTGCTCTACATAGTTATTCCCAGAGCTCGCCCCTCATCTCCTTTGTGCTTTCCAGATTGATCCAATTTGGGAGCTTCCTGGAGGGTGCTGGGTTCTAATCAGCACCATCAGGAAGAGTCGGAACAAAGCGAGATGAGAAAACGCAGAGCCCCTGGTGCCCCTGGAGCAGCGAATGCAGCCTAGTGGACAAAGACACTCCAGCCGTCCATCCCGTAATCTTTCCCTAGGCAGACGCGAACAAGAAACAGTGGGCGCGTCCTTCATCTGCTCCACAGGTACAGCTTCTGAGAGGACGTGGTACCGGAACTCCACTTTGTTCCCGTCCCCGGCACTAGAGCTGACCTCCACACCTCGTTTGTGACTGACCCCTGGGTAAGCTACAGAAACGACGGCACAGACTCTAGGTTTCCTAACCTTGCTTTCCTCTTAAGGTTCCCCACCCCTCCCTTTTATGAGCAGGTTAAAGGTTTATTCCCCTCCCAAAATTCGACTCAGCCCCCAAAATGAAACACTTGTACCTCTTGGACAGCCAAAAAGAAGCCAGTATTTATTTCTTCATCATTATTATTATTTTTACATTTTTTGGAGAATTTCATACATGAATACTGTATGTATATAATTTCCACTCCCTCTCTCCTGGCTCTTTCTCCTCCTGCGTCCCCCATACTCTCTCCCAAGAGTACTCACAACTGCCTACAAACACATTATTATTGGAGGCATTGGCAGACAATCCCCCACTTAACGGAAATCCAGAATGGCGTGGCAGGCAGCAGGAGTCCACACATCCACCCCTACTTCTGCTTCTTCAGAAACCTGGGTACTTGAGCAACTGCAGAGCGAGGCAGCTTGAAATATGTACACAATGACTGAGTAGATGGGTCACTGCAGGGCTCTTGGGGTGCCGTTCCAGAGGATGAAGGTCTTTCCACGGGCCCGCCAGCCAGAAGTGACCAGGTACAGGGCACGGAGGCCAGGCACGGGTGGAGGCAGCCTGGCCTAGGCCAGTCCTGCCCTTGTCGGTGCAAAGAATGTTCTGAAGACCCTGCAAAAGCCAAATTCGAAGTCTAGAGACATTGTCCACCTGTAGACAACCCGTAGCAACCATCTGACCAGGCCTGTCCCTGCCCCTGGGCGTGGTCACTAAGTTAGGGCACCCAGTGCCTTCCTGACGAAGCCCTGAACTACTAGCCCTCAGGAGCCTGCCACAGCGGGGTGGGGTGGGGTTTTGCAGTGAGTCTATCAGGTTTGCATTGGCCAGCATCATCCCGCTCTTCCCCTCAGGACGGCCTCCTTCCAGCCAGGCCTGCCTCCGTCCCTTCACAAGCCCTCGTTATCCTTCCTTGACCAGTATTAGTTGGGTCTTAGATCTCACCATGGGCAATCAGTAGGGCTTTCTGTACCCAAAGAGGCTTTTGTCCAGCTGGCTGCCTAATCTTCTATGAAGATGGTAATAAAACAAACCAACAAATACAAACATGAATAGACGCAGAAGTAGGCGAGCAGATAGAGGAGGAAGTGGATGACTGGGTGAAGGGACTCCATGCACAGCCTTCCTGAGCGGTCGTTTCGGAAGCTTCGACCAACTCTGCCCCATAGAGTAATGTCATCTCTATAGCAACAGTGTTCTATCAACAGAAGGGTCAGAGAGCTGGGAACGAGGCCTTGGCAGCCCAGGGCTGTGCTTCTAGGTCCCTTCTTATCTACAGGGAGGCTGTGGGACAAGCGGAGGGTGTACAGGAGGGTGTTCTCCCTCCGTTGGGATGGGTGGGACTGCTAGCTGGCGTCACCCACTGGATATGTCCACTGACTGGTGTCCCTGTCACATAGATGCAGGAAAGCCGTCCTTTTTCAGGAGCTTCCAATCTCACCGGCCTAGACCATAAGAGCTCAGGGACTCGGGAGACCATAGCATGAACCGTTCATTCCTTTGTTCGCTGTGCCAGGCCCTGCGCAAAGAACCTGGCACATTCCTGCTTACCTCCTAACAAGACTGACTGGCTATGATCCTGGGCATTGAACCCAGGGCCTTCCCAGTGTTAGGCAAGCACTCTTCAGCTGAGCTGTATCCTCAGCCGTAAATAAGGATGGTCCCCCGGCAAGTGTTAATATTATAGTGATGTAGCAATCTGATTAGTGTTCTAGATGAACAACAGGAGGTAACTAGCTCCGTCTGATGACGTCAACACACTTCCGAAGAGGTGACAATGTGGCTAGTGGCCCTGGAGTTGGAGGCGTCGGTCACATGAGGAAGAAGGAAAAGTAACTCAAGGTGAAGGAAAATGTACGTGCACCGCCTGCTGATTGCTGGCGAGTCATTCCATGAGCTGCAAAAGGGAAAGAATTGAGTCTGGAAAAATAAAGTGGGGTCGAATTCAGGAGGGACTTTAATGCCTTCTTCAGGACTTGGACATTTTTCTCCTATTGGTGAACACACTCATCTACTTCAGAATCACCTGGAAAGTTTATTAAAAATCCCAGGTCACAGCCATGTCGGGTGGTGCACACCTTTAATCCCGGCACTCAGGAGGCAGAGGCAGTTGGATCTCTTGTGTTTGAGATGAGCCTGGTCTACATCATGAGTTCCAGGCTAGCCAGGACTACACAGTGAGACCCTGTTTCAAAAAGTTAAAAAATAAAAATTAAATAAAAAATACAAAATCCCAGGACACACCTCTGACTGAGAATTTCTGGAGGGCAGATCTGAGACTTCAATGCCCTTTGTGGTGGATCCGTCATTAAACGTCAGAGTTCGCAAACTGAGGTCTGTGTTGGGGCGACGAGGAGATGAAGGAGTCTTTGAAGGCTCTGGGAGGAGGAACTCCCTGTTCAGCTAAGGTTTTACTGAGAGGCGTAAATATGAAAAGCAGAGTGGTTTGTGTGTGTGCTCGGCACCAGCGTTGACAAGTGACAAGCCTGTAGGCAGGAGTGAGTTTTGTTGTCTCGTTCACATGATGTTCCCTCTGAACCATTCACGTGCTATGTTCCTGTCTGTTTCCGTTTGTAACTGAGGTGGGGTAGTTATAGTGAATGGAAGTTCATTTGACCAGGTTTCTGGACGCCCATGAGCCTGGTTCTTCCATCTGACAAGGTCCTGCTTCCTGCGTCCTCACAACAGAAGACAGGGAACAAAGAACAGAAGCTGCTTTTGGGGAGGGGGCGGATTTACTTGTGCAGCGTTTGGCACATAGCACGACCCCACCCTGCAGTCACAACCTTAGCTCTCACTGTTCTCTGCTCTTATAGACACGAGGTGACCAGTTAAGCAGGCCTCGCCTCCCAACAAAGCTAGACTGCCCCCCCCCCTGGTTTATTGAGACAGGGTTTCTCTGTGTAGCCTGGAGCTCACCCTACTGTAGACCAGGCTGGCCTTGAACTGTGTAGATCTTCCTGCCTCTGCCTCCCGAGTTCTGAGACTAAAGGTGTGCTCCACCATGCCCGGCTAAGCCAGACTTTCACGTGAAGGGAAGAGAGGGGAATGTATTTGTTCGTTTACTCAGTAAGTTTTCATTAATGCAGTGAACTTAAGTGGCAATTTAATTCTCCACTGTGACGGCCTATGTTACTGAAATTAAGGTAAAACTTTTTTTTAAATATGGAAACACACAAAAGACATTGAACTTAATGAATTTAAGCTCTTAGGAACTTACTGAGGAGGGACCTCTGTACATTGGTACTGGGGTCTATTTTTACTTACTTTCCTTTTCATACGTGTTTTTGTTAAATTCTCTTATTTTTTATGCACATGTATGTACAGGCACACACGCATACATGAGAGGGGAGAGAGAGGGAGACGGAGAGAGAGGTGCCCGGAGCAGGGCCACGGTGCATAGGAGTAGTGTGTAGGTCTCAGGGATCAAATCAGGTCATCAACTCTTGGCAGCAAACACATCTACTCGCTGAACCATCTTTCTGGGAGCAAATGTGTACCGTTTAAGACTAAGAATCCTGTGGGCTTTGTTCCAACACCAATGTATTAGTTGCTTTTCTTATTTTCTGAACAAAAATATCTGATAGAAACAACTTAGGAGAAAGGGGATATTTTTGGACTCACGGTTTGAGAAGGATGCTGTCCAGCATGGCAGGAGGCAAGGTGGCAGGAGCGTGAGGTGACCGGTCACATTGCATCTATAGTCAGGATATCAGAGAGAAATGGAGGCTGCTGGCTACAGTTATTTTAGATTTGGCAGTAGTTTACGTGTAAGAAAGGGTGTTTTGCCTGAGTGTATGTCTGTGCACTGCATGCATGCAGTATCCCCTGCGGCAAGAAGAGGGCAGCAACCCTCTGGAACTGAAGCTATCAGGTCCTCCAGCAGAGCAGTCAGTGCTCTTGACTGCTGAACCTTCCAGTCACGTGATGTTTACTTCCGTCATCTTGATAGTCTAGATCAGGGTGGCCTCTAGGTATGTTGGGAGTGTCTTGATCACATTAATTGATGCGGGAAGACTCACCCACTATGGGCAGCACCATTCCCTGCGTTTGAGTCCTGCACTGTACAAAAGTGGAAAAGGGGAGCAGGGCAGCAAGCTCACAAGCTTTCTCCCTACTTCGGACTGGATTTAACCAGCCTGCTTCAGGTTCCTGCTATCTTGAGTTCCCTGTAACGACGCACTGCAGCGTGGAATTGTAAGCCAAGTAGTGGAGTGTTTTTATCACTGTAACAGAAACTAAACTAACACAGCGACTTCATTTTTTTTTCCCAGACAGGGCTGCTCTGTGTGTACCTCTGACTGTCCTGGAACTCGCTCTGTAGACCAGGCTGTCCTCGAACTCAGAGATCTGCCTGCCTCTGCCTCTGGAGCACTGGGAATAAACACTTGGGGCCACCACTGCCTAGCTGGGTTACTAGATTTTTTTAAATGAAGATTTGTGTGTGTGTGTGTGTGTGTGTGTGTGTGTGTTGCTATTTTTGTCTTTTGGGTGGGATTATGCTGCAAAGTTTGGTGCTTCCCTTCTCTGAGAATAAATGAACTTCAATCCATTCTTTGTCACAAGCCCAGCAAACTGTCAAACTGTGGCTCCTCATAATATCTGTAGCTTCTGGGTGTAGATGCCATCTGGGAGGTGCCAGCCACCCCATGCTAGGTCTGCACACACTTTGCTGTGTGCCCCACCCTGGATCAGCAGATATCTCAGGAGGGAAGAATCTTTTTTTGGGAGGGGGTTGGGTTTTTGGTTTTCCAAGACAGGGTTTCTCTGTATAGCCATGGCTGTGCTAGAACTCATTCTGTAGCCCAGGCTGGCCGCAAACTCACAGAGATCTGCCTCAGCGTTCCAAGTGCTGCTGACTTCAGGAAGACTCTTGAAGATGTTTATTATTACTGCCTTCTTTCCTGAAAGAAGCATGCATGCTCCATCAATGTTGTATTTGCAGTGACTTCATTTTACCCCCTTTTAAAATTCATCTTGAGATCACAAACCAAGGGATATGTTACCTACATTCAGGGAGTCCTCCGTCAATTAATCCTCTGTGGAAACTCAAAGACACTTCCATAACTGTGTTTCCTGGTGATTTCAAGACCAGTTTAATGGGCAATGATGATGCTAGGAACGGGTCTAAAAACTCTTACCCCAACATCACATCCAATGGGGTTTTTTTTTTTTTGTTGTTTTGTTTTGATTTTTCGAGACAGGGTTTCTCCGTAGCTTTTGGTTCCTGTCCTAGAACTAGCTCTTGTAGACCAGGCTGGCCTCGAACTCACAGAGATCCGCCTGCCTCTGCCTCCCGAGTGCTGGGATTAAAGGCGTGTGCCACCACCACCTGGCCACATCCAATGTTTTAAAATACTGTTTAAGATTTATCTTTATGCATATACATGTTTTTCCTGCATGCATATATGTGAGCCACAGATATGCCTGTGGATGCCCAAACCTGCGTCCTCTGACTAGTTCCGAACAGGTGAACTGCCTCTCCAGTCTCGAGACACTCAATGTGTTAATCCTATTTGACACTAGTTACTTGGGGTCAGTATTAGACCCTATAGGTTAAAGGCTTTTTCCTAAGTTTCCTAAGACTGTACCCATTTCAGCTACCAGCCACTAGGGCCAGGCCTCTTAATACTTCTGGCCTACTGATTATGTCAGGGCTTTTTACCACCCCTTTCTCACTTGGGATTAAGGCCAAATATAGTGAAAGATGCTCCTATCATCATATCCCTCAAAAAAAGTGTTCTGGGCTGGGAGATGTCTCCATGGTTAATAGTACATTCTGCTCTTGCAGAGAACCTGAGTTTGGTTTCTGGCACCCGTGCCAGGTGGCTTAGAGCCATCTTATAGTTCCAGCTATAGGGGGAATCTGCTGCCTCCCCCGTGGGCATCTGCACTCACAAGTCTATAGCCACACACGTGTATGCAACGAAAATTAAGGAAATCTTTAAAAAGCAGGGGGCTTTAGAGACCCTGTTCCAGGAGCCAGGAAGGTGGTCAGATGTGTATCACTTCAGAATGTCGCAGTCAGACACTATGATATAATGGAAAAAGTCACACGGCTTCGGACAGAAATTGGGGCCCACATTTTTGTTTTTCTATCTGTGTGGCCGTAGACATGTTGTTTGGCATCTTTCTGGGTTTGTTTATCTTTTTTCTTCTTTAGACCTGTAATTTGTGTTCACAATTGCTACCTTTTAGAGCTGTTACAAGGAGGGAGTGTGTGCAGGCGTGTGAGATGCCCCGCCCTGCGCGTTAGCAAGCACTCTGCTCGCTTCGGCTTGGCTGCCTCTGCTGCCTCTTCCTCACCCTCCTTCCGGAGAAAGCCTGCGTTCCCCTGCTGCTCCAGGCTCAGCTCTTCCACTAGAGTGGGAAGTCTGGTTAGCTAAATTCCTAGTGACTGACAGTCTGGGGCAGGAACTGAGGAATTCATACTGGTGGAGGTATCAACTTCTTTGACAAGGCCCCAGGATGTCTCAAGGCATAAAACAAGGGGGGCAGCGATGGCTTCCTCTTGACGGCTGCCTGGAAACAGAGGACAGGGCAGACAGCGGGGCATCCTCTTATTCCTCAACGAGAACCTTCCACCCTGATGCTTTGTTCAGCTGGGGTCCAGCAACAGTTATCTGCTCTCCAGTTTACTCCAAAGGTGCCCAGGGTCCCCCAAACCCTCTTGGTCCAGGCAGATCAGGACAGTTGGACATCATATTTTTGGGGGTCTTTGCCCTGGGTTTCTGACTATTGGCAGTTTGCTTCAGTAAATGCCATCCCCACTCCCATTGCAGCTACCAGGATAGCTCAGTTGGGAGAGCGTGAGGCCGAAGAAGCCCATTCCTAGGTCTGAACCATGGGTGGTTTCCCTTCTAGCATCGGAAAAGATTATCTAACTGTCTTAAACCTGGTTTTCTTCATCTGTAAAAACACATCGTATTCTTCCCTGAATTCGTAATGAACTTCATTTTTATTAGATTAAAAATGTGCACACGATGCCAGCAGTGTTGCAGGATGTCAGTGAGCAGACTTTCCTTGGGGTACTGTGTCTCTAAGCACCCTGGAACTTCGGTTCTGTGAAGGAAGGCGGCTCATGGACAGTAGGGGGCGCTGTCGCCATCGTTTTGGGGAAGGAAAGTGGTTCATGGGCAGTAGGGGGCGCTGTCGCCATCATTTCGGGAAGGAAAGTGGTTCATGGGCAGTAGGGGGCGCTGTCACCATCATTTCGGGGAAGGAAAGTGGTTCATGGGCAGTAGGGGGCGCTGTTGCCACCAGTCCGGTCCTCTTACCCGCTTCCCTGCACCCCACACTGCTCTTCACACCAAAGCGATAACAGCGTTAGTAAGCCATAAGGAAAGACAGCAAACCCTAAGCCCTCCTCTCTGGCTTATCTAATGTGGCCCATATACCCCCCAGGATGTTAACTGTATCTGGGCCATTCTCTGTCCTGGACACTTTATTTATAATCCTTCTCACTCCAGGGGGTTCCTAAGGTACCAGGGGCCCAAATGTTTATTTTTGGAATTATTCAGCCCCAATCAACTAATTACTCTAATGAACTGTATACATCTCTACCCCCATTTGCTTAACGAGGTTGGAAACAATGATAGACATTCATCTTGGATTTATTTGTAACGGCTCAGACAGATTAAGAATTACAGAGTTCCTTAAACTGTGTCTTAGAATAAATATTTCTGATTTAACCAGAGAGTTAAAGAGGAAAAAGCAACACCCACCCCCCCTCCACTGATCAACTAAGTTGGGGGCATGTTTAGAGAAAAGGGTGAGGGAGGTCATAGCTGCTATGTGCTCTGAAGAGAACTGTTCCTAGCACATCTTCCTGCCCATCTGTGGAAGGGATTGTTTGTGAAGAGAAGTTTGAGTGTTCCTGGTGGGAGTCACTGTTTACCTGCAGTGGGTTCAGGGAGAAAGAGCACATTAGTCAAATAATTCTGAAATTAAATTTCCAGAGTTCTTAAAGGTGTCAAATGTCCCAGAGACTCCATTTATTAAACAGCATGGACAGAATGACCTCATGTCTCCCGGTGGGGCTCCTGGGCCAGTCCGATGGGTTGTGTATCACAGGCATGCTATAACTCGGTATATAATGATAGCCTTATATCTTTTTTTGGTGTACACAGTTTTTATTGGCCTTTTATACTTAATAAAATAAATATGAAAATCTTCCAGTAAAATAGCATCATTGTGTATGAGGTTTCAAAACGCAAATGAGTTTTATTAGATTCTCATAGTTGGCATATTCTAATAGGTAAATATTTCTTGTTCGAGGGCCTGGGACAGTGTATTGATCCCATTTAAAAGGCCTGGGGGCTGGGGAGGTGGCACAGTCAGAAAAGAGCCTGCCACATAAGCATGAGAACCTGAGTTCGAATCCCAGAACCCATGTACCTGCAGTCTCTTTAGGAAAGCAGAGACAGGAGGATCCCTGGAGCTTTCTGTCCAGGCTCCAGCCAGTCTAGTGGATGTGTGGGTTTCTGGTTCAGTGAGACTGATTCAAAAGTAATATAGAGA
>NC_022016.1:75042952-75046038 GCF_000317375.1 Microtus ochrogaster | reverse complement strand
TGTGGCAGTGCTGTGCTCCACACCAGGGTGACCCAGCCACGGGACAGAGGGGCCGTGGCAGTGCTGTGCTCCACATAAAGGTTCTGGAACAACTTGGATCTGAACTGCTGTTGAAATCTGGCCTTTGGTGGGCACAGGACTGAAAAGATACACAGGAATAGCTCTGCTCAGTGGAAGAATGCAGGAGGCACATGTAATTTCAGGTTCTCTGGCAGCCACACGAAAACAGTGAAGGGCCACAACAAAAGGTGACTTAACGATTTCAATATGTATTCTATGCAAAATTTTGGAGCTATCTGCATTCTTCTCTTTTTTCATACAGTGTCTGTGAAATCTGGTATGTATTTTATATTTTCAGCACATCTCAGTTTAAACTATGAGCCTATACAGAGCTCATAGGTCCCAAGGGGGGATAGGGACTCAGATGGCAACTTGGCAGAATCCTAATGGCCCCTGGAAAACCAGTATGGACCGTTGCAGTCCTGGGACTGGAGGTAAGAGCAATGACTTCCTCCTCACCTCCCTTCCCTCGACTCCCCCCCCATAATACCATGCAAGGGATGCTGACCCCACACCAGGTGCCAGATACCATGGTGGGCATTCCAAAGGCATTATCTCTGCATTGTAAGAACCACGGACCTCAGCTCATAGTCCATGCAAATGAAATGAGTAAATGGGACGATAGAGAACAGACTTGGAGGTGACTCACACCGTTCCTGTAAACCTTGGGGAGGATTGTCTTAGTGATTGCTCCAGTGCTCATTGTCAAATGGACAGGAAGAGGCGCTTCCCATAAAGATACAGGATATGACATACACAGAACCATCCATGCAAAGAGACAAGCATTCGTTAACATTCATGTCACTGTGGGATAAATGTGGAGCAGTGTAGGATTTGTATACGTTATGCAAGACTATGACTGCGGCTCAGAGAAGTGACTTGGCCTAGGCAGCACAGTTCACACCCACAGACAGATGGGGTCTCGTCTCAAGCCATTGTCTCTAACATTTCTTTCTGTTTGTTTTCTTTGACAATCCAGAGTTAACTCTGTGACATAAAAGGAAATGGACGCTTGAGAGGTAAATTCTTTTCAAAACTTTAAAAATTATATAGTTACTATTTTTGTTTGTGTGTGTGCAAGCTTGGGCAAGTATGTGAGTATATGTGACAGCAGGGGCTGTGCCACAGCTCACCGGTGGATACCAAATGACCCTGTGGAGCTATTTTCTCCTCTCACCTTTACATGGGTTCTGGGGACCAAAGGCAAGCTGTCTTGAGAGAAGAGCTCTTTTTTCCAAGATTTATCTTATTTATAAAATTATGGGTATGTGTGTATCTGTGTGCGGGTATGATACGTAGGTGCAGGTGTTTACAGAGGCTGAAGATGTTGTTGCTTATCCCTCTACTGGAGTTACAGGCAGCTGGAGTGAACTCATGTGGCTCTCTTACAAGAGCAGTGTGTGCTCTTAACTGCTGAGCCATCTCTCCAGACAGATCTGTGTATGCAGGTGTGTGCTATGTGTGTGTACATGTGTGTGTTTGCAGGTGTGTGAACATGTGTGTTGCGTGCAGGTGTGTAATATATGTGTGTACATGTGTGTATTTGCAGTGCCATTACTATTACTAAATTATTAGGGGTAGGAAATGAACTAAAGACAAAACAAAACCCACCAAATCTCATGACAAATTCTTCTGGTCAGAGGAGTGTTCCTAAAATGGGGTTTCTGCTTTGCTGAACACTTGCTAATGTTTGGGGAAAGTTGCTGAAGCCAACAGGATTTCATACACCAGCGAGGGAGCAGATAACTTTGACATTGGTAGGAGAGGGAAGCAGGATTCAGTCATGCATTTCACAACCATTCTCTGAGTGTCTAGTATTTGCTGGACATAAAGAAAAGACAACCAGAGTCCTTCCCAAAGAGGCTGACAAGGAAAAAAACTCAAGAAGGAAGAAGGGAACAGAAGAGGCTGGGAATTGGAGTAGGAGAGGAAGATCCAGTTTCATCCAGTGAGTGGGGCCTGGCAGGGGAGATTTTGAGACACTGAAGTGCTGAGGCAGGGTTTTAAAGCATCTTCTAGTGATGTAAGCCCTTCCCTCCACCTTCTCAATGAAAACTTCAATAAAGCTCCATTGCTCAGTAGAGAGAGCTTGGCAGTGGGAGGAGAGCGGTATCTGGGTTACGGCTACCTGGGGAAGGATGCTACGGGCGAAAAGCTTCCTGGAAGGAGACGTTCCCGAACATGTAACATTTAATGATTATAAATGGTGCCCCTGCGTACTTCATAATGCAAGGTTCTTTACAATGAATATGAGTTAAGTCGTACGAAGAGCAATCATATTAGCCCACGAGAAGCAGCACTAGGAAACTAGGGACCCTGGGAGAAAAGGGGAACATATCTGAAGCCGGGAGTCAGATACGGTGACCCCTTTGTGCTTAATTAGGGGTGTTGCTTCAGCAGCTGGAACTGTCATTTCATAACTGTCTCTGTTGATAAGGCTTTTTTTTTTCTTTGATTTTTCGAGACAGGGTTTCTCTGTGTAACAGTCCTAGCTGTCCCGGAACTCACTTTGTAGACCAGGCAAACCTCGAACTCACTGAGATCTGCCTGCTTCTGCCTCCCAAGAAGATAGATTTTCTTAAACAAAAACGTCCTAAGCAGAAGATGAATAGCTACAGCATATGAAGAAGAATGAAAACAATCCCTCCCCCAATAACCAATCAGTAAACAGGCAAATGAATTGGACAGTCCTCAAAAAATATAATAAATATGTAAAAAAAAATGTTCAACATATTTATCTATCAGAAAAATGCAAGTCAAAAAGACATTGAGACCCTACTTGATCCCAGTCATGCAGAAAACAAACCAGGGCTTCCCAGATGGCTCAGCAGGAAAAAGCATTTGCTGCAAAGTCTGATTATCCATTTGGCCCACGTGGTAGAAGGGACGAACCACCACAAATGGTCATCTGACCCCCACACATGCGCAGCAATATGTGGACATATGTTTGTTTTTGTGCGCACATGCATGCGCACGCATACAAAACGTAAGGAGTGCTTTGAAAGGAAAAGGCTAAAGAATGTTGG
>NC_022016.1:75031089-75042122 GCF_000317375.1 Microtus ochrogaster | reverse complement strand
AAGTCTGGCATACCAAGTTGAGGTGGGACCAAGTCCCTCCCCTGCTGTATCAAGGCTAAACAAGGTATCCCACCACAGGGAATGGCTCCAAAAGGCCAGTTCATGTACCCGGGATAAGTCTTGGTCCCATTGCCTGGTGTACCTCCCACCCCCAACAGATCAAACCCCATAACTGTCACCCACATTCAGAGGACCCAGTTTGGTCCCATGCAGGATCCTCAGCTGTCAGTCCATAGTCTGTGAGCTCCCATTAGCTTGGGTCAGCTATCTCTGTGGCAAAATAAAAACAAAAAAGCAACGAGCACACACACAGGAACAAAACCGAAAACAACTAGGGATGAAAAGGTTTATTTCACCTTACAAATTATAAGTTCATAGCTGAGGGAAGTCAGGACAGAAACTCGGTAGGAACCTGGAGGCAGAGACCACGGAGAAAGCTGCTTCCTAGCTCGCCCTCATGGCTGGTTCATTCTGCTTTCATTTTGCACCTTTCTAGGATGGTACCGCCCACAGTGAGCCGGGCCCTTCCACATCAACCAGCAACCAAGAAAATGTACCACAAGCTTGCCCACAGGTCAGTTTGGTTTGGGCATTTTCTCAGTTGCTAAGTGGGCAAGTTGACTAGCACAGACCCCTTTCTACTGTCATATCACAGAAATGGATAAAGATTGTCACTAAGCAAAATAAGACAGATTCAGACAAATATCACATTTCTCTTATATTCAGAATATATATATATATACATATATATGTGTGTGTGTGTGCGTGTGTGTATATATATATATATGACATTCACGAGGCCTCAACACTAGACAGAGAACTACAGGCAACTAAGGAATGCTGAAAACAGGAAAAATAGTCTTCCCTAGGGAGGAGAATGTCAGTTGGTTAGCCAATACCAAGTGACCAAGTGAACACCACACACATACACACACACACACACACACACACACACACACACACACCAACAATTAAAGACAGGCCATTAAAGGAGTCACCACTTTACACCTTTAATCTCAGCACTTGGGAGGCACTGTCTACAGAGTGAGTTCCAGGACAGCCAGGGCTACGCAGAGAAACGCCGCCATCTCGAAAAAAGCAAAATACAAAACAACAACAAAACCAAGAAAACAAACCAAAACAAAAATAAGGCCATGAATTTGAAAGAGAGCAAGGCTGTGGGGTATACAAAGGAGTTGGAGGGAAGAGCAGAAATGCTAACCTCAGAAAACAAAAGTTATCTTAAAAATACGTATGTATGAAAGTATGAGAAGGAGTTTGTCAACGGAGCAAAGGGATGGGGTGGGTGAGACAAGAGACAGCAATGCAGCTGAATGTGTGCTACATGTACAACGTGCATGCATGAGGCTGTAATACAACACATCATTCCGTACAATGAATACATGCTAGTTAAAACTTTCACAAACAGACGAAACTATCAGAGTAGAAGAAAAAATGCTGTCTAAATATAGGGAGAAGAGTGACCCACCTTGTAGCTACCAACCCCCAACCCATCCCTTTTGACAGTCAATTTCCATTTCCTTCTTCTTCTTTTTCTTCTTCTTCTTCTTGTTTGTGTTTGTGTGTTTGTTTTGTTTTTGTTTTTTGAGACAGGGTTTCTTTGTGTAACAGCCCTGGCTATCCTAGAACTCACTCTGTAGATCAGACTAGCCTCAAACTCAGAGAGATCCACCTACCTCTGCCTCCTGAGTGCTGGGATTAAAGGCGTGTGCCGCCACCACTACCTCCGGCTGTTTCCCTCTTTTATATCGTGTTGGTGTCTCTTTAAATAACAAGTTAAAGAAATGTACTATATCTCTTTTAAAAAGCAGCAGCCCGAGATTCAATCAGCTCTCAACATAGAAACACAAAGCCATCAGTTTGCCTGAATTTCCAAGAAGAGAATAAATAAATCACCGTTGAAATTTACCTACGCAAATTGAGACTTGTGTGTGGGAGTAAACTTCTGAGATCTGTTTATTCTATAACCCCAGGGTTTCTGCATCGTGTCATGTGAGCACTGATTTAAAAGATATACAGTTCTTTATTGATATTTTCAAAGCACTATGCAAATTCCTATCACCTTGGGTATATTTTGGCCTTCTGTCTATGAAGTGAACACAGAATCATTTTGTATTTAACAAGACTAAAATATGTTAACTCAAACAACTTGCTTTGAATAGGATTTTCTTTTAAATTATTAATGAAAACACGAAGAATGCCTGGGTGGTCGGGTGTGAACGCGGGTGTTTAGGCCTGATTGTCACCATCGTCTGATGGTCAGACTTAAATTTCATAATGCAGACTTTAACCTTGCAGACCATGGTATTGTTAAGCTGTGTAATAATGCAGCCTGTGCTCAGACATTTTTGTTGTTTGTTTTTCAAGACAAGGTTTCTCTGTGTAGCGTTGGCTGTACTGGAACTCACTCTGTAGAGCAGGCTGTCCTCAAACTCACAGAGGTCTGCCTTTCTCTGCCTTCCAAGTGCTGGGAATGAAGGCATGTTCCAATCATGCCCAGCTTTTTCTTTTTGGTGGTGGTGGGGCTTGAGTCAGGTCTTGCCATGCAGTTCTGGCTGTCATGGAAACTGCTATGTAGATTAGGCTGGCCTTGAACTTGCAGCAATCTTCATAATCTGGCACTACACCCAACACAAGGACTTTAATATATATGAAATAAAATAAAATTATTATATATGTAATAAAATACAAATCTATCGATATACCGATACACACATATACATAAATGTATTTTTCTTTTTGGTGATGGGAACTGAGCCTGGAGCCTCACAGGTGCTAGACAAGCACCCAGTGTACCACTGACCCCTGCCCTTTCCCCCAGAATTTTTGAAAACCCCTACTGAAATTATGATATTTAAAAGACTCTTAAAATCTTTATTTTTGTTAGGATAGCTAACAATTTTCTGTTAAATATTTTGGGTTATTATTATAGTAAGCATTTCCACTCTTGAAAAGTCTATTTAAAATATCCCAATCCTTGAGGTGCAGAACTTTAAGAAAAAGTTTGATGTTTTTAACAGGAAAAATAATTCTATAACATGATAAATAGAAACAATTTTTTTCTCAGTCTATTCTGGTGCACACAAATTATTTTATACAGAAAATTATCCTGTCACTTTTTGGCAAACTGAAAGAGAGCTATTCATTTGCATGTTCTGTTCACTGGCAGTGTAGCATTGCCATGCTCACATAGATTATATTATCCGTGTTCTCGTAGAAGGAAATATAGACACACTCTTTTGTTTCCTGGCTTCTCAGATCTGAATAATCACACAGAAACTATATTAATTACAACACTCTTTGGTCATGGCTCAAGCGTCTTTCTAGCTAGCTCTTATATCTTAAGCTAACCCATTTCTATTCATCTGTGTATCATCATGAGGTAGTGGCCTACTGGTAAGGTAAGGTTCCCTCGGGCATCTTTCTCCTTTGGTAGCTACATGGCATCTCCTTGACTCCGCCTACTTTTTCTCTATATCTCTGTTCAATTCCCCGCCTGGCGTTGTTCTGCTAAGCTATTGGCTGAAACAGCTTTATTCATCAGCCAATAAAGCAACACATATACAGAAGGACATCCCACATCAGGGAAACAAGGTTTTGGAATAGACAAAGCAAAAAAGGTTAGGTCCCAAAGCAACTCCAAAAAGGAATGGTCCAAATCTCCTCCATCAGGATAATCTTGCTGGGGTGGGATGGGGAGGTGATTCAGTCAATAAAGTGCTTACCATGCAAGCATGAGCCCTGAGTTTAGATGCTCAGCACCCATGTAAAAATCCAAGGGCACATGCCTTGATCCCAGTCTCAGGAGACAAAGATGGGAAGACCCCCAGAGCTTGTTGGCCAGAGACTCTGGCTGAATTAGTGAGCTCCAGGTTCAGCATGAGCCCCTGTCTCAAAAAATAAGGTGGTGAGTGATTGAGGAAGATACCCAATGCCTACCCTACCTCTGTCTTCCACACACACGCACACATTCACACACAAACACATACACACAAAGACGTACATACGTACACATACACATAAATAAAAACATTTTTAAAAAAGTAGCCCTAGGCATTGCCTAGTATTAGAATCAAACCTATTTCCTGTCCCTTTCCAGAAGCCATGCACATTCAGCATTAGTGGCCATGGTGGGGACCAGCTTCCTCCTGTTATTTCTTAAGTCTGCTCTCACCTTTTGCCATGAGCATCAATGCCTAGACAAGCGCTCTGGGCATCGGCTGAAAAGCCAAGTCTTCCCACTCATTCTGTTTGTTTGGGTCTCTGTTTGGCTCTGTAAACAGTGCTTCCACTGTGTCTTTGTGCTGACCGTCACAAGTCCAGTACAAAGCTGCGCTTCCGGCTTTGTTGCCGCCATTCACACCCACTGGGTTGTCCAAACAAACACTCAACTAGCTCAAACTGCCTCATGCAGCTCCTGCAGCTGGTATTCAATGGATTCTGCCTGCTCAGCCGTGTCGCCACTCGGAATTAGCTGAGGCCCATCTTTGCAGCTCCCCTCCATCAGCTGCCCTCACTTGAATGAGGAAGACAGATAAGGTCATCTCCCTCAAAGTACAATCTACCTGACTCTCTGGGCCCAGTATCACACAGAGCTCTGAAGGCTGTCACTTGCTATAGTCTGGCTAGGGTGGGAGGCATCTGAATTCCCGCAGCAACTGAACCTAGGGACAAGAAGTCAACGGATCACGCCTGCCACCAGCATGAGTGTTCCCCTAAGCTTTTTTTTTCCCTTTCCTTTTTTTGGTCTGGTATGTGAGGATGAGCCCCCCAGGACTAGTGCCCCCACACTGTGAAGGATGCATGGTCCCAGGCATCCAGCCTCGGAGTGCCCTGTTCAGTTCTTGACACCGGAGTCCCTGAAGCAATGGCTTTTTTAGGTTTCATTTTCAATCTCAAGGTCAGTGAAAAAATTAGACAGTTTGAAATTGTGTGGAAGAAAGAGTTGCTGCCCTTTATCTAAGGGATATGTTTAAAATGTGAGATAAATAGTGTTAGGGCTGGGCAGACAAACCTAGGCATCTGGACCATGACTCCTCCTCCTTTTTTTTTTTTTCCTTGACTTTTCGAGACAGGGTTTCTCTGTGTAGCTCTGGCTGTCCTGGAACTCACTCCACAGACCAGGTTGGCTTTGAACTCAGAGATCTGCCTGCCTCTTCCTCCCAACTGCTGGGGTTAAAGGCGTGTGCTGCCTCCTCCTGGCTAAAACCTAGACTCTTTAAATGATGCTGACTACCTGCTAAATTCCTGGAGTGACTCATAACCCAAGGAACATGCTCTTGCGGACTTACAAAGATGAAGAATGCTTTTTTTTTTTTTTTTCTGAACGAGCAAAGATTTTCTGAACCCCCATTCAGCTCTCTGGAGTCCAAGGAGCACAGAACCGCAACAACTTTTTACCCCCAGGCAGAGGGGAGAAATGCTACATAGTGTTGCAATCTGAGACTCAGGAAAATCTAGGCCGCCTGCCCTGGTATCACCAGAAAGATTTCAGAACAGGGGAATGAAAATTACACAGAAGTTAGCTAACTAGCAAGCACAAATATCTCCTTAAATAGATATGATCCTACCAAAAGCTTCAGACGACACCCCGCAAGAGTGCCCAAGATTTTTACCAAAACAAATTATGAATAATTTAGCGTCTCTGATCGATTGCTTGTAGCTGGACCTGGCTGTAATCAAAACCACAGGGGAGCTTAAGTCAGCTGGATCGGAGTTCAGGGCCTAGCTGGGCTACTGAGCCAGCTCCAGGGCAGCCTGAGTGATTTCTCTAGAGTCTACCCGAGGAAAGAAGGAAGAAGGGAGGGAGCCAGGGAAAAAAGGAAGAGAAAGGAAAAGGAAAAGGCGGGACTATAGCTGGAAATTTTGCCAGGCGTGCAGGAGCCCTGCTTCCATTTCCCGCGTTTGTGCCAGCCTTTCCAAGATCTGAATTGCTTTACAGAGATAGCTGAATTCATGAGCGTTAAAACAGTCCAGACTCGCCCGGCGGTGGTGGCGCACACCTTTAGTCCCAGCACTTCGGAAGCAGAGCAGGCGGATCTCTATGAGTTTGAGGCCAGCCTGGTTTACAGAGCAAGTTCCAGAAGAATCAGGACTATACAGAGAAACCCTGTCTCAGAAAAAACAAACAAACAAACAAACAAACAAACAAAAAACCCAAATGAACAAACCCAAAGTAAAAACAGCCCAGACTTCACATCGGGAGGCTCTGGCCACTTTGTGCCAGGTCTTTCTCTACCTGAGTCAGGGTCTAGTCAGATTCTCTGGCTCAGCCGTGGCCACCACATCGGATAAAGTCATCCTTTTCTGAGACACCAGTGGGTGGTCTCTGGGGTAGATATTCTAAAGCCGACAGGTCTTTGAAGTGGTGGTTGTAGAAAAAGACAGTTATCTTGCAGCTTTGGTATTTGCACCTTCCAGAACGTGGACGCTGAGCGCGCTGTAACTGGGGGGAGGGGGACACTGGAAGTGTGCAGACCGGCAGTAAATTGAAGTCGCCCTCGCTGGTAAGTTGTCTAACCACCGATCCCACGGCCGAGGGGCCTCTGCCAGGAGCCTGAGCTTTTGTTCATAGGGTCACAGCGGTGCGTTCTCCAGAGGGCAAGTGGGCAGAGGCTGCCCAAGTCCCAGAGGGATTTCTGCAGAGGTTCCCAGACTACAGCAGCCGGAGTCAGGATGGCCACTGCGGGACCGCAGTTGGGATACTTCCTATAGTCAATGCTTCGGACACGGAGTAAAAATTATGGCTCAAAAAATTTAAGGCTTTAGGGAAGCTCTAGGAAATCTGCACTGTGTAGTGACATATATTCCCACGTTTTGGTCATTTATCTTTGATCTTGTCAACACAGTCAGTCTGCTTCTGACTCTCTGAGTTGGCCTGATTACCATTTAAAGCACTGCCTGTCTTTAGGTTTTAAAAACCTTTTGAAAGACACCATAGATATTTCTTTAAAAATAAAAAAAGCCAAAGCCAGGGTGTAACGGCAGGTGCCTTTAATCCCAGCGTTCTGTCGGCGGAGTCTTCAGATCTATGTGAGTTCAAGACCAACCTGGTCTACATAGTGAGTTCCTGGACAGCCAGAGCTATATAGCGAGACGCTGTCTCAAGCAAACAAACAAAAACTCCTAAGTTCTTTTTGTTTGTTTTGTTTTTTAAATGACAGCTTGTGTGGGTTTGGGTTATTAGAGATTTTAAAATGGAAATATTGTGTGTGTAAATGTGTGCGTGCGCGTGCGTGTATGCATGCGCATGCGCACGCTGCTGTTTTTGTCTTTTGGGTGGGATTATTCTGAAAAGTTTGGCACTTCCCTTTGCTGAGACTGAATGGACTGGAGTCCATTCTTTGTCACAAGCCCAGCAAACTGTCAATCTGCGACTCCTCATAATATCTGTATTTTCTGGGTGTAGAAGCCATCTGGGAGGTGCCAGTCACCCCTCGCTAGGTCTGCGCACACCTTGCTGTGTGCACCACCCTGGATCAGCAGATATCTTAGGAAGGTTCTTGAAGATGTTTATTTATATTGTCCCTTTTTCTGAAAGAAGTATGTACCATGTGAAACAGGAAACACGTGTACACAGGCACACACTAAATTCAAACTAGCGCCAGAATATCTTGTTTCTTTTACTTTAGACCTTTTTTTGCTTTTTTTTTTTTTCAAAGACAGCATTTCTCTGTGTAACAGCCATGGTTATCCAGGAACTCAAAGAGATCTGCCTGCCTCCCGGGTGCTGGAATTAAAGTCGTGAGGCTGTGTCACCACACCCCGCTATTCTAGAACATTATTTCGCACATATTTCAAATACGGGTGCTTCACATGAACAGGACTCAAACCATCAGAATTTCTGTAAGGCCATGCCTGTAAGCAACGACCACACTGTACTTAGTTCCAAAGAATATTTTGAAAGCATGACTGCTCCTTTTTCTGCAGAGGAGACGAGAGCCGAAGCAGACACTTCAGGGAGAGAAACCTAGCGTCCCCTGGAATTTCATGTGGAATGGGTTCACTATAACAGCTCTGTTTCTCGCGAGTTTTAAAAGTCTGGACCGTTGAGTAGTCCGCCTTTTTTCAAAAAAAAAAAATTCGAACTATTGTCCAGTTACATTTTGGCGGGAACAGAAAGTTTGAAAATTCAAGCGCCAAAGACTTCAAATAACGCACACGACATACATGCAGTAAGTATTCCATTTTTAATTTATTCAGTACCCCACTACCCAATAAATACATAAATACACAGAAATATTGGACTTTTGCACCCCTCCAAAAGAGGGGAAAATGCAAGAGTCCTATTGCAGTTCCGGGGACACTCTGCGAGCTGTTTTGTTACAAGTGTATCCAATGTCCCCAGCACCAGGGACTTGTGGGACACCGCTCACTGCCGCTTCACTCGCTCTGCAGCTTTCGGAGGTGGTGGCCGTGTTTGGAAGCTGAGTTCGCCAGGCTGGACGACAAGATGTTTCGCACCCCCAAGTGCTCACGGTGCCGGAACCATGGCTATCTGGTGCCAGTCAAGGGCCACGCGGGCAAGTGTCGCTGGAAGCAGTGCATCTGCGATAAGTGCTACCTGATCACCGAGCGCCAGAAGATCATGGCTGCCCACAAGGTGCTCAAGACCCAAGCTGCCGAGGAGCAGGAGGTGACCACGGGCACCCAGGGGCCCCAGCTGCCTCCCGGGGCTCCGGTGGCGGCGGCCACGGCGGCCGCCTCCTCAAGCTCGAGCATTTGCTCACTGCCCAGGGTGGCTCCGGGAGGCTCCCGGCCAGGCCCCGTGGTCACCTGCTTCCTCGAGAGGCCCCCACCGGTCCGCAGCCCCGGTCTGAGCGCCTTCCAGCGGGTCCCAGGCGGCCGCCCGGGCCCCAGCACCTTCCAGTCTGGCCTGGGGGTTCCCGGGGGACCGCACGACCGTCCCTCTGCGTGGCTGCCCCAGGGCAGCCCGCAGGTGCCCAGGCCCGAGCCCTATGGCCCCGAGCAGCGCCTGCCACTGCGGCCCGTGCCCCGACTGCCGTTCACCGACTACGGTAAGCCCAGCCTCGTGCAGCCGACGGTTCCTCGGGCCTGCTTCGGGTGTGCAGCCTCCGGGTCTAAGCTGGCGTCCCAGACTGATGCCGGGGTGGGGAGGGCGCCTTCCCCAGGTAAGCCCGCTTTGAGGACAAGGATCTGGGTGGGTGGCTTCTGATGACAACGGGGAAAGGCTGGTGGGAAAGAGTAGACGGTGGTTATGTCGAGATGCAGTTTTCTGCCCTTTGTGCTTTTGCAAGTAAAGATGGCAGCTGGGCAGCGTAGGCTGTGGCGCCTTTCTCTGTCCCCTCTGGGGAAGACAGGGCCTCCCGCGCTTGCATGTCATCCCCTCCCCCTCCCAAGCCTAGCCCTCTTGCACCTGCGTGCGTGCCCCCCCCCCCCCCCCCGCCTGCCATTTTCTCCTACTGCGCTTGCGCCCCTCCTCTCGCCTGGCGGAGCCTCAAAGTTTCTCCTAACCTAATGCACCTGCACCCACTTTTTCTGTTTCACCAGATATGCTTGAGCATTAAGCATTTTTTGCAAATGGCGAGAGGGAAAGGTTGAACCTTAAGAGGTTGAGGCTTAGCCGGGTGGTGGTGGCGCACGCCTTTAATCCCAGCACTCGGGAGGCAGAGGCAGGCGGATCTCTGTGAATTTGAGGCCAGCCTGGTCTACGAGAGCTAGTTCCAGGACAGGAACTAAAAGCTATGGAGAAATCCTGTCTCGAAAATCGAAAAAAAAAAAAAAAAAAAAAAAAAAAAAAAGAGGTTGCGGCTTTTTTTCCTCACTTCTCTTTGTCATGTTGCTTTTACAGTTAAAGTACGATTTTTTTTCTTCTTTTTAAAAATAATTTATTTGTAATGCATTGGTGTTTTGCCCGCATGTATGCCTGTGTGAGGGTGTCGGATCCCCTAGAATTATAGATAGTTGTGAGCTGCCCGGGAATCCAGCCCCGGTCCTAGTTTCAAGTAATGGAGCTTTTGAAGCGCTTGGGAAATGGTCCTTTAGGATGCAGGTGTGGTTTTGGGACTTCCCGTATGACAGTAGAAAGGGCTCAAAGTGCGAGTCAACCAGTTGCTTGGGCGTAACCTTTCTTCCTTCAGTGCCAGATTCTCAGAAATGGACGCCAATGTTCTGCTATCATTTCCGCTTTCTGGGACTTTGTAAGAAATCTGTCTCCCCGGGAACTAGCTGTTTGATGAGGAAGGAGAGGCCTAAAGCAGCAATCCTACAAGAGCATACCTTTGTTCCGCCTCTCAACAAACGGAAATTTAAAGTGTGCTTAACACAAGCGGTCCGAAGAGGTGGGGAGAAGGCAGGCCCTTGTGGCTAATCCCAGCACGTGTGGAGAAGTCATAGTCAGTTTTGATGAACTGGGATGGAGCTCAGGTTATCAGGCTTGGTGGCAGGTGACTTTACCTGCTGAGCCCTCTTGCTGGCGCCGGGGATGGGGGAGGAGCACCTCTGGGTGCATCTGGGAAGCATTTCCAGAGAGGCTTTACCAAGTGGCAGAGGTGGGTCCTGAATGTGGGTGCCAGCATCTCATAGCCTAGGTCTCTGATAGGGTGAAAGATGGTCAAGAGAAAGAATGTTAGCGGTCCTTCTCCTTATTGATGCTTCCTGGGTGAAGTGAGCTGGGCAGCAGTGGCTTCACCACAGCCTCATAGCAGGATGTCCTGCCTCGCGGGGAGTCACAGACGGTGGTGCCAACAGCCCCGGACTGTGAGTCCAAACCAGCCACCCCTTCTTTAAACTGCCCTGGGTATCTGGCATGCTGACTAGGACCCCTTCCTTGCCTCCTGGAATCCTGTCCTGGGGAAGGGATAATGCTCTCTGAAGGATCCTACTGGTCAGTGTAGGGAGCTCTAGTAGCTGGGGGGTCAGCTGGATCCAACCAAGGTCTGTAGATGGGTGATAGGAGTGTGGACGAGTAGTCAAGGCCAGTGGGGTTAAAAAGGAATAGGAGAGGGCTAGAGAGATGGCTCAGAGGTTAAGAGCACTGGCTGCTCTTCCAG
>NC_022016.1:75009871-75030869 GCF_000317375.1 Microtus ochrogaster | reverse complement strand
ATCTGGCGCCCTCTTCTGGCCTGCAGGCATACTGAGATCTGGCGCCCTCTTCTGGTGTACAGGCATACTGAGATCTGGCGCCCTCTTCTGGTGTACAGGCATACTGAGATCTGGCGCCCTCTTCTGGTGTACAGGCATACTGAGATATGGTGTCTTCTGGTGTACAGGCATACTGAGATCTGGTGCCCTCTTCTGGCCTGCAGGCATACTGAGATCTGGTGCCCTCTTCTGGCCTGCAGGCATACTGAGATCTGGTGCCCTCTTCTGGCGTGCAGGCATAAATGCAGACAGAGCACTATATACTGAATAAATAAATAAATCTTTTGGGAAAAAAAACGAATAGGAGAGAGGCAGTGTCTGCGGTGGGAGCTCCTGGGGTGTGCTGTTCACACCCGCACTACAGGAGCAGAAATTGAAGCAGATCCCAGTGATGAGTGAGAACCACCACACAATGACTCGGACCGGCCCAGTGGTGCAGTAGCACTGTGGGACACCGGGACCACAGCCAAAGCCAGACCAAAGCCAGATGCCCCTCCCCCCCACAATGTCAAACCAAGGAGGGAATGGAGGATTCCACTGCTCCTGCCAGCACAGGTGTCCGGAGCTCCTCTGGAAGATGAGTATCACTGTTAGTGCTGGGTGGCAGATACTGTAGCCTCAACGTGCCGAGCACAGGTGACGCCTGAGGGCTCAGTTCTAGATGGGACCCCTCTGTCACCTCCACCAGATCCCAGGGGATATCGTGAAGAGGAGCTGGAACCGCGAGCCTGGGGAAGGGGTGGGCACGGAGGGCATTACTTGGCTTAGTTCTCACTAATGTACGGCAGCCTACTTTACAAGATGAGGTTCGTGCGAACCTCTCACCCTGCTCTTCTGAGGCTCTCTGGGCAAGTGCTCGTTGCTGAGCAAGGGAGAGACGCTTTTTAATTCAGTGGTGTGGCCTCCCATGCTCCTGTAAGTCACCCTCGTTAATCTTACTGGTTTGCACGCAGTAAAGAGACATGAAGTAGAAAGGGGACAGATGGCAAAAGGATCCGTGAGATTGACAGGGAATGAGAGGACGTGGGGATGAGCATGATCCAAATACGTCATATACACATGTATAAAGGTATACTGAAGGCCAGTGTGGTGGGTAACGCGAGATGCCTTTCGTCGGTTAAGCCCATCTTGCGATTACCCTGGAGACAGCAATGCACTGCTTGGTTCCTCGGATTTGTGTTAACATGTCTCTCTTTGTCTTCTTAGGGCATCCTCTGAGATTCACCTCTGATCACATGGTGGGAACCGGGTACCCTGAGAGAGAGCCTTTCAACCAGTGCCCTGCCTGTGTCCCCATCCCATCCTACCAGCCCTTCCCGCTGGATGGCCAGGATGCATCCTCAGCTGTGGGGATCCCGCAGCATAGAAGCTTCCGTCATGTCTCCTGTAGCCCCTACCACGGAGGCAGCTTGGTAAATCGGAGCCCAAATCCTTTCCAAGCTCACCCTTATTCCAGGCGCTCTCGCCACTTTCACTGGTCCTCAGTCCCAGAGAGCCAGTTGTCATAAGGGAGGGCTCACACAGGTGGACCTGCACCACGAGGCTGGGGGCTTCTCAGAGCTGGAGACCAAAAGGCACTGGGATCCCAGGGTAACCATGAACTTTAGCTCACGTGGTCCAGCTGCTAGAAAGACCTTTGTTCTGCTGAGCATCAGTGCCACAGATCTCGTGAATGAGACTTGGGGATTCAGGACCCTTAGCTGGTCGGTATGGCCTCAGAGATGCCCAGCTTCAAGCCCAGGTATTTTCTGCTATCCCGAGTGTGTCCCAGAGGTAGAGAAAAACCTGACTCTTGACTCTGATGGCACATTTACTGCCCAGCCTGAAAGGTGTGGGTGCTCCCTTTGCCCCCTGTTACAATCCAGGAGAGCAGATGCCCACCAGCCTACAGACAAAGAGAGGCTGTGACCAAGCAGAGCCTAGAGCACACCGTCTGCTCACACAGAAACCTCAACTTGGCATCCAGGGCAGGGTTCTGACTGGACACTTTTGTTAAGTGTGCTATTCCAGTCTGTATTTGGGGCTGAACTGTCCCACTGGCCCGAGGCAGAAGCTGTGTTCCAAGGGGAGGCTTGGCAGAGAGACTGGAATTAGAGTGCTGACAATTCTCTTCCCACCCCTGTCACATCTGGGTCAAACCTAAGAGCCAGTAGGTTATTTCCACTCATGTGCTGTCACCCTCGACACATCCCAGGGACATCCCTTTGCCCTTGCCTGCACACTGCAGCCATGCCCCCTCTTCCCAAGAGATCCTAGCCACTGGAGTTGGACAAGCCTAGGGAGCAAGTCCTGCACCCTGGGAAGTTATGCTCTCCAAAATCCCTTAGGGAAAGCCCCCAGGCACAGCTAAGATGTGGCCGCATTCCTGCTTGCCTGCATTAGAGAAACAAAAGATGTGCTGCCCAGCCGGCCTGGCTCACTGCCTCCCTCTCCGCCCCTCCTGTGTGTCCATGCAGGTGTCAGAACCAGCCCGAGACCTCCAGCCAACCTACTGCTCACCGCCGCCACCGCCGCTCCCACCTGCACCGTCGCAGCCACAGCAGCCCCCGGTCCTCCCACATAACTACCTCTCTGCTCTCCACTTCCTGCCGCCGCCACCGCCGCCGCCTTCTCCACCGTCCTTCTCACTGGCCATCCTGTGTGACACAGACACAGAGAATACCAGTAAGAGACCAATATTCCTGCCTCCAGATGAGCTGGGAAGACGTTGTGGAGAAGAGGTCGCCTGAAGTGGGGGTGGAGAACAGAGGTCTTGAGCTGAGCTCTTTGCCATAGCCCTCTGGTAGTCTGTAAGCATGCACACAGGGAGGTTCGAGTGATTAGAAGGGGCGTCCGTCTGACCTCATGTGTAGGTGTTATATGGAGGTGGCTTGTTTGTTCCCGGCTGCTCAGACCAAAATAACCACACAGAAATGATATTATTTGCAATACTGTTTGGTCAGTAGCTTAAGTGTATTTCTGGCTAACTCTTTTTTTTTTTTTGGTTTTTCGAGACAGGGTTTCTCTGTGGCTTTGGAGCCTGTCCTGGAGCTAGCTCTTGTAGCCCAGGCTGGTCTCGAACTCACAGAGATCCGCCTTTCTCTGCCTCCCGAGTGCTGGGATTAAAGGCGTGCGCCACCATCGCCCGGCTCTGGCTAACTCTTCTATCCTAAACTAACCCATCTCCATTAATCTGTGTATCGCCATATGGCTATGGCTTACTGGCCAAGTTTTGGCATGTCTGTCTCTGGCAGAGGCTCCATGACTTCTCTCTGACTCTGCCTTCTTTCTCCCAGCACACAGCCTAGCTTTCCCCGCCTAGTTCTGTTCTGCCCTGTCATAGGCTCAAAGATCAGAGGTAATCACAGCACACAGAGGGGAATCCCGCATCAGGTAGGACTAACTCCTTCCTCTCAACAGTGAGGTGAGGTGTGGAAGAAGAGTGCTCCCGGTGTGCTCAGTAGATCAGAGGCCTCCAGACTTTTGATCAAGGAGGGACTGACATCCATAGCAGAAGCCACTCTGGAGACACCACTGCTGTCATCCCCCAGAGGGATGATGGGAGCTAGAGAGTCTGCCATTGCTGCCTGGGAGACCTGAGCAGGGAACCTCAGGCGACCCCCCATAGCACTGCCCACCCTCAGGGTCAGCAGGCCTTCGGGATTTATGAGTACTTTGTAATTTCTTTTTAATTTTTTAGAAAATTGATATTTTGATTTTTTTTTTTGCACATGAACCTGTATGTTTGTATATGGGGGGGGGTGAGCATCCACATACATGAGCAGAAGAGAACCTTGGCCATTACCTTCAGGAACAGTCCATCTCCTTTGAGACAGGGTATCTCATTGTCACTGTCCTGGAGCTCACCAGTGAGGTTAGAGCGGCTGCAGGGAGCTGGGAGATCCCATCCCCACCTTCCTGGCCATCGTGCTTCTCAGGGCTTCCAGGGAGCAGGCTCGAGTTCTCCTGCTGGGAGGCAGGCACTTCAGCGACTGAGCCATCTCCCCAGCCCTGCACAGTTTTTCTTCCTTTTAAAAAGTCAACTTTAAAAGCTCATTTCTGGTGAATGTGTGAGTGCAGGCGGACATGAAGGTCCGGGGACGACTCCGAGCCCCTGCTCCTGAGTCCTCTCACGGACGCACCATTTCTTTATTTTGTTTCTGGCTTTGTTTTTGTTTGGGGCTGGGGGGGGGGCTTTTGGCTTTAATGCTTTTTTTTATTTTCTTTTTAGACTTTTTTTTTAAATTTATGTGTATGAATGTGTTTGCTGCATGTGTGCAGGTGCCTGTAGTGGCCAGCAGAGGGCGTCAGGTCCTCTGGAGCTGGAGTTGCAGGCAGTTAGTGGTCCCACATAGAGCCTGGGCACGGAACTCAGATCCTCCACGAGAGCAGCAAATGCTCTTAACCCCTGAGCCACCTCTCCAGCCCAGCTTCAAACTCTCTAAGGCTTCATTCCTTTCCGGCTTCTGAGCCTCCTGTGCTTTGGAAAAAAAGTTGCCAGATTCAAAGAGCTCTTTAATATAAATATCAAAACTATCCAATGAGCTGGGTGAGCCTGGTGCTATGCAGTTTTACTGAAAAGGAAGCTGAGGCCCGTGGCACACTTGCCTTGTGGCTGGTATAGGATGGCTCGAAGCTCGCTGCAGCTTGAAGCAGGCTGGTGGCCTGAGCATCCACTTTGTTCTGGCGTGTACTGTTTATGGGACCTTAGACAAACTTTTCTGTGGCTCTTCAGGTCCAATACCTGCCAAAGAGGACAGGTAGTGGCCTCTGCCTCGTGAGACTCTTCTGAGGGTAAACTACAGGCAGAAGGCAGGCAGTGAGGCGCTAACGAAACTCGCCGCCCCTTGCTGCTTGCCCATTGTCTTGTCACAGAAGGGCAAGTGGAGGTTCGTAGCTGGGATTCAGCAGCAATGAAGAGCCAGGCTGGATGGAGAACTCAAGGCTGTTCGTGTGGCCAAGGCTAGCAGTCAGTCTATACGACAGACAGCAAAGGATAGCAGAGCCACTGTCCACAGGGGCCTTGTAGAAAATCTGCATCTGGCAACTGGTGACTCAGCTTCATTCTAAACCCCCCACTTTCCTTGTCCTTTACAGATAACCAGGACGCAGAGGCAGACGTGCCCAGCCAGTCCGGCCAGCACTCCTCCCAGGAGCACTCTTCCTAGGAGCAGTCCAGCTAAACCACAGGCCACCTCAAGGGCCACTTGGGCGGGGAGGGGCATATATGGCAGCGATTATTTTTTTTTTCACTTGCGTTCGTGTTATATAGCGAGGAAGGATATGGATAGGTGTAAAATGGCAGCAGCTAATTCTGATTTCAAGGTGGGAGGATGCGTGTGGTTTCCAAGGTTCTCTGGCTCCTGTGTGGATGTTGAAGTGGTGTACGAGGGGAGAGAGTGTCCGGGTGGAGCAGGACCTTTGAAGAGTGGGGGCTGGTGAAACACAAGTTTAGGAATGAATTTAACCATCCTGGGCCATGCCACTTATGAAATTCACCTCTACAGGTGGCCTCTGATTTCCCCAGGCCTCACGCAGGGCAGAAGGCACCATCCATTTCAGCCTTCTGCCCGCTTTGCCTGTTCCCCGGGGCTGGGTACCACAGACATGCACGGCGGGTGTCAGGGACTGGGATGTTGACAGCAGGTTCTGCAGCATCCCGGACCTTTGCTCAGCCAGCGCCCCTTGTCTTTATCCAGCTAGTGAACATCCTGACAACTGGGCCACTTCACGTCCCTGTGAAGCTTAAGCAACAATAGGCATCCTTTCTCACTGAAAAATTTAGGTTTTAGCGTTGGATGTTTTCATGGTAGGGAACTCATAGGCACTTAAGCGGTTCTCAGAGCATAAATTTGTAGCTTGTTCTCTGAGGACAGTTGAGCATTGAATAAAGTGAGCATTACAAATCTTGTGGAAGGCTTCTCTGTTTAATTCTCACAGAAGGCTGTCGGCACGAGCCTGGCTGGGGAGCTTAGGATACCTGGGTTCCGGGTTTGCTAGTGCTGAGGCAAATCTCCCTGGCCTGCCTTTCTTGTCCTTGACCTTAGGAGTCAAGCGAGATGGTCTGAGGCAGGCTACCTTTCTCTAGTCTCACTACGTGCCCCAGCATAGCCTCAAACCTGGGATCCTCCAGCCTTGGGCTCCCCACTGCTGACATGATTTTAAGCAGGGAGAGCTTAAGGAGTAGATGTAAATGCTTTTGAAATGTCTATGGCATCTTCCCCGACTCTACCTCCTTTTACGGTCTCTGCAGAGGAACACGGTTTTTAAAAACAGAACTTGTTCCTATTCTGCTGCTTAAGGATCCTAAGCCGTCTTCCTCGCTCGACTCTTGTTCCTTCATCGCAAAGCAACCCTGTTGCAGACTGAAGATAAAACTTGGTTGTAGATGGAGGCTTCCCGGCCGCCCAGACCCAAATAATCACACAGAAACTACATTAATTACAACACTGTTTGGCCAATGACTCAGGCATATTTCCAGCTAGCTCTTACATCTTAAATTAACCCATTTCTATTAGTCTATGCATCACCACGAGGCTGTGATCTACCTACCCACATTCACAAACCACATACTGTTTTATCTGCATCCAAAAATCCACAAGAGTCCAAACATTTTCCAAGACCAAGGTCAGGAACAGCAGGGTCCATGAGAAATGATGCCCAGTTCTTCCAACAAGTATAATGGTGAGAGCTGAGAGCCAGGGTCTGCCTTGGTCGAAGGTTCTAGAGCAGGCACTTTTTGATGAGTCATTCAGTTATTGCTTTACCAAGTGTTCTCTGGGGCAAAGCAGACAGCGTAAAAGCAGTCTGAGGCCTCAGGACTGACTTCAGCCTGACCCAGTGCTGCAATGAGTCTGTACCAGGCTGGCCTATGAACCAAACTGTCAGGTTCCCTACCCTGTGCTGGCCCTACTCTCCCAGGTCACAGCATTACAGGACCTGGGGCTACAGAGAAGACCTGCTTCTCCCCTTAGCCCTATTTACCCCGCCTCCACAGGACCTCCCGCTGTCAGTACAGCAACATGGACTTCAGTCGGTGCCCCTTTTATTACATTGTTTCTCATGACTGGCCAGCACAAATGTAGGAGACAGAACACCTGAACTGCACCTGGACCCACATCCAGACTACTGCCAGGACGAGACACTGGCTTAGGTGGTGGAGTTTGTGGGGGAAGGGATTAGCTGTCTTCGAAAGCCCCTTCTGTAGGGATTCCAGCCCACAGGGGCCCAGGAATTTGGGAGGGTTTCTCAGTTATCTGAGTCTGTTACTCTATGATCCAGAGAGGGCTCAACATCTTTTGGTTTTGGGGTATCAAGTGAGGTGGGCAGCCTGTTGCGATGCTACCCCCTCACTGGTTTCAGGTAGGAGACTTGCCTTCCTCCCGTGTGACGGCCCCAAGTTGTCAGTCTGAAACTGCCCTCTATTGTTCTGTGAGGCCTGTCACGGTCATGGCTCTCTTGAAGTGGGGGATGCATGCACCCTGCAGCCTTCTGGGCGGTACAATGTATGTCCCTCTACAGTCCGTGTCGCTGTCTTCCTCAAGAGCTAGCCTGGCTCCCAACCACTCTGAGTAAGAACTGATGTCTCACTCGGACCTGCTGCCCACCTGGCTAGCTTTCCCCTCCTTCCTACCCAGCCAGCACAGGTGCTGGAATGGGTAGAACAGGCCAGACTTAACCAGAGAAGGGTGGAAAGAGAGCTGGGTCTGGCGGCAGGACTGCCAACCAGTTTTAACTCTAAGCTACAAGAATATATGCCCGCCCACCCGACTTCCCGGGCATCGGATGCAGCGGCGGGATGCTGCCACGAGAGGGCGAGACGGGTCGAAATTGAGGCGGGCTTGTTGCCTAGCGACCGCCTCTGACTAGGTGGTGCAGCTCACAGCGGCTTCACTGTTGTAGCTCAAAGAATTGGGATATCCTGGCGCGCGACTGCTGAAGCAGCCCTCGGAGATAAGCGATTTCATTGAAAAATCAAGCTATGAGCCCCTGTGATCTATGCGAACTCTAGCCTCCCAGCCATTCATCCTTTGTCTTCAAACACCTCCCTTCGTGTTCCCGCGGTTTTCCGCGTCTTCTACGCTTTTGCGCATGCGAGTCACCCAGCTATCCTCTATTGGTATTCTCGAAGACAGGGCTTGCAGCCCGGGCCTAGAACCTCTGAGCCCCATTAGGGGGCTCTGGAGGACCAGTGACTTCCCTCGCCAGACTTTGCTCTTACCGGAGGCCGGGACGAGACCTCATTAGTCCCTGTGCGGCACTGGTTAGGCCAGCAGTTGTGGGCCTGTTGTGAATGAGTGAGTGAATTCCAGGGCTTCCTGTGGACTCCGGGGTGGAGAGGAGGTGAATCACCCTGCTTTGGTCGTCCGCTGTCCTACATTTTTGCTCTGCTGGAGCCTCTCAGGGGTCAGAGGAGGAGAGTCCGTTCTCCTTAAAACCCCACACCGAATCAAGAAATTGCACTCCTTCCCACGCTGCACCCTCACCACAGCCGTGGCGTTATCCCTACTGTGGAAAGGTAAGCGAAGAAGAGAGCCATTTACCCACGTCACAGTTTGTTAGAGGCAGAGCCTCAAGCAGAAGTTGAGGTGGAGCACACATCTCCAGGTACCAGCTGTAGAGTTGAATGCCCATGTTGTACTGTTTGTTGCCTTGAGAACGTTGGACACAGAACACATGCTTGCCCCCTGTCCCCTCTAACAGAGTGACCTAAGAACATCTGCCTCCATGATTCACTGCCCACACCACTCACCACGACAGAGGGCCTGAGAGAATCCTAGAATAGGTATTCTAAGGTAAGCATCCTGGAGAAACCAGTGCAGGAAGAAACCTCGGGGTTCCAGGTGAATGCCCACTAGTCAGAAGGTGTCAACATCTCCTGTTGTCTGACTGTCCGTGTTCTTGTGGCTAGGATGGAGCAGTCCTGGGCAGGAGACATAGCTTCCTGCACTCCTAAATACTGTTTTGATGGACTAGAGATTTAGACCTCCCTGGGGGTTCCTTGGACTTCCCACAGGGCAGGGAACCCTGACTGCTCTTTGGGCTGACCAGGGAGGGGCACTTGACTGGGGGAGGGGGAGGGAAATGGGAGGCGGTGGCGGGGAAGAGACAGAAATCTTTAATAAATAAATAAATTAAAAAAAAAGAGATTTAGACCTCCCTTACAGGGAACTACATAGAGACCCAGAATGCACCATGGTTGTCTTCCTCCCTTAAGCCGATCAGCTTCCCACCCACAGTATCGTGGAGCAATACCACACCGACACTGGTGTGCATAGGCCAGTGTGCTCACGGGCAGCTTCACACTTCATGTTCCAGCTCATTTAGCTGAAGCGAAAGGTTCAGTTCGGGGTGTATGGATGTCTAATTAGTTTCTTCCATGGCATTTCACACCTTTGCGGTCTATTTCGGAGAGCCTGTCTGGGGTTCTGTGTTCTGTCCCAGGCATATTTATCCGTAATCACCCTCCAACTCCCCTCCCCTCTCTTTCTCGCTCACTTTTGAGATCTCAAAGTCTCTAACCAAAGATGACCTTGGACTCCTGGTCCCCCCGCCTCCATCTCCATAGTTCTGGGGTTGCAAGTGTCTAGCACCACGCCCAGCTGGGATCTGCTTCTTAATCGTGCACGGCAGCGAATGATTGACACTGATCTTGCCTGCTGCTGTGTTTCTGTGTCATGGACCTCTGTCAGTTGGTGAAGCCATCGACGGAGCCCCTTGTGGGGGAAAAAGTCACCCATGAGGTTACAGAGGGAACCAATGATATTCATACACCGGTCACCATAGAGACGTGCCTACATGGACTTCTGAATTACACACGAAGTAGCCAGATTTAGCCGTGGCTCGCTGTCAATAGCTTAAAAGTATTTGACTGCAACTGATCTCTTCCGATACTTGCAGCAGCGTAAGGTAATCTGAGACCGTCTATGACTTCTGTCCGTGACCAGGTCACACTTGATTCATCTTGCACTGGTGACCTCCTTGCATCATTGAGGGAAGCAGAGAATTGTGGGTAGAAGTTGGTGGCAGCCAAGACACGCTTCTCTCCTGGATCCCAGCCATCACCGTCTGTATCAGAGCACAGGGAGCTGCAGTTTCCTCATTCTCATCATCTGTGTAGTGTTTTATAGAACGGAAGTTTCTTAGTGGATACAACCAGTCTCCTACTTGTTTCTAATCTTTCGGTTTTGTTGATAACTTAACTTCCTAAAGGTTTCTCCTGGAAGGGCCACTGTGCTGACCCCTTCGCCTCCAGTAACCCCTGGCCCGTGCTGGGTAGCCAGCCAGTCTGGTCCACAGAGGGACTCCAGCAAGCCCCAGGCCCAGCTTTCCTTCTTGGGACCTCCCACGCCCTTCCCACAGCCTGACCGGGCCCAGCCCTGGGTTCCAGGGCTGCACTGTGGAGCCAGCCATGGGGTAGGTGGCCTGCAGCGGCTTCCCCAAGCTGTGCAGCATCCTGCTAGCAGATGGCAAACTCCTCTGCGCCTTTGTGCTACACTTTATTAACAGCAGATCACAGGATGCGAACATTTTATCATGTCAGCTTTTGCATTTGAGCTAGCGCAGGCGCGGCCTGCGAACAATTAACTGCTGGGTGATGCGTTTTCTTCATCTTTTTCCTTTAAAAATGAGAATCAGAAAATCCATTTGCTGCTTCTCTCTCTCTTTTCCTCCCTCCTTTCTCTCCTCCTTCTCCACCCCTCCATTCATTTAGCCCCCACTTCTATCTCTTTCTGTCTTCTCTCTCTCTTTATTTCATCTTGGTAGCAGATCCATCGATGGTACACTCAGTGTGGACCTGGCTGTTTTCCCCACACTCACTGACCATCATTTTCAGGTACAGTCTGGTCACCAGCAAGTGCTGACTTGTCTTCCAGTGCTGTCCAACACTTCCTGCCACCGCTGCCCTCAAGGAAAAGAGAGATCATGGCACCTCGTTCTGATGTGTGAAGTGTACCTGGCTTCGGAACTTGCCACTCCAGTTGCCAGCCACTAATTAAGTCAATGTTTTTCTACATCTGGCTCTTAGACATTTTTTTTTCCCCGCACCAATTCGGAGTGAAGTTTTTACTACCGTGGCATATTCACATCAGTCATGGAGTGAAGTCAGCCACCATCTGCAACATCAGACAGGGCCTCTGTTCCATCTACAACGTCAGTACATTTATTGGGCGTCTACAATGTGTCAGGCCTTGTGCTGGACTCTCAAGACAAGATGGATGCTTCTCACCCACGCCAGCTTCCTGTTACCTAGGGCTGAGCTATCCCCCCCCCCCCGCATAAAACATTTTCCCTTTCTCTACTCCCATGCTGGCCTGCAAAGCCTCTTAGCCTGTCTAGATGACCGCTCCGGGTGTTCTCTGCCACTTGGCCTGTGTGGTACTAGCACTTCCTGAGATGTCCCCAGGCCTAGCTCTTAGATCCACGGCCCTCCCCTTGGCCTCTTCTCAGGACCCAGCCTCTCTCTCCTGCTGTCAGGCTACCTTGAATGTCTCTCCCCAAGACATGTTTGTGTCTCGCCTTGGGCTCCGGGCAGGTAAGGGTTACATCTTCCCTGTGCACTTTATGGTTACCGACAACTCGTTCTGCGTCTTGTGTTTTCTCATTTGTACACATTTATCTAGGCCAGCGGTTCTTAGTCTGTGGATCGCAAACCTGTTTTGGGTGGAAGGTCGAATGACTCTTTCACAGGGGTCACCTAAGACTATCGGAAAATATAGATATTTACGTTATGATTCATAACAGTAGCAAGACTACAGTTATGAAGTAGCAACAGAAATAATTTCATGTTTGGGGGTCACAACGTGAGGAACTGTATGAAAGGGTTGCAGCATTAGGAAGGTCGAGAAGCGCTGATCTAGGCCTCCAGCTGACACAGTTCTCAGTGATTTCTCCCTTGGGCCTGCTCTGCCTTCCCTTGGGTGTGAGCATCACATTGGATGCTAGACTCCCCCTCCTTGAAGCTGATGTTCATTCTCTGGGCAGCTCATTCAGATCCATGTCCTTATTTCTTGTCTTAGTGTCCTGGCTAGTTTTATGTCAACTTGATATAAGCTAGAGGCACCTGAACAGAGGGCTTCTCAGTTGGGAAAATGCCTTTCCAAGATCTAGCTGTAGGGCATTTTCTTAATGAGTGATTGATGAGGGAGGGCTGGGCCCAGCCCGTGGTGGGTGGTGCCACCCCGGAGCAGGTGATCCAGGGTTCTAAAAGAAAGCAGGCTGAGCAAGTCAGTAAAGCTGCTCTCCTCCATGGCCTCTGCGTCGCTCCTGCCTCCAGGTTCCAGCCCTGCTTTGAGTTCCCGGCCTGACTTCCTTCAGTGATGGGCTATGATGTGGAAGTGTAAGTCAAACAAACCCTTTCCTCCCCAGCTTGCTTTTGACCGTGTTGTTTCATCACAGCAATGATAAGACAGCGTCAGCTGTCAGTCAACACAATCTAGGTCAGTTGAAGAACTGCCTCTATCAGGAGGGCCTTTGGGCATATCTGTCTGTAGGGTATTTTCCCGGTACCGTGGACAGTACTGGTGGGTCTGGGTTGTTTAAGAAAGCTGCGTATGAGCTGTGAGCGAGCCAGTGAGCTGTATCCTCCATGGTGTCTGCTTCAGTTCTTGCCTAAGTTCCGGCCCTGACTTCCCTCAGCGGTGGGTTCTGACCTGGAAATGTTAAAAGCCAGACAGGCCCTTTCCTCCCAGGGCTGCTTTTGGCCAGAGTGCATCAACACAGCGGTAGAAAGGAAACCAGATCCGTCTGCACCTAGCACAGGAGGACGAGCCTGGACTGTACCCTGTGTTGCTTTCGTCAGTTCAGCCTCTCTAACCGCATGTCTGAAAGACATCCAGGCATCTCCCAAATGTTCAGATATCGGGCCACAAAGCCCATGCGCATGGTGTCATTTTAGGGCGATATCCCTTCAGTGATTTTTTTTTTCCCCGCTCGGAGCCTAATCTAGAGCCTGCTCAGATGGCAGGGGTTGGAGAGAGATGGATTCACCTGGGAGCAGGTATATTGGTTACATGTGGTCACCACGTCTGTAGCTAATGGACAGGGAGGAGTTAGTTACCATTACTTTCGTCTTCTGGAAGTCTCCAAGCCCCTCAGCTGGGGTAGTTCTGCGCTCACAGGTGCCAGGCCCGAGAGCACCCCATCTTTGCTGCTTGCTACGGTCTTTATTGGGTACTATTATCTGGTGTGAGAACCCCTCTCCCTGACCTCACAGAGCCCAGCTTCATGAAGAGTTCTTCTTTCCCTAGTGACCAGGGTCATTCACCTAGCCCCCGGGGCTGCTCCTTGCCCATCAGTAAGTAGCCTGAGGAGCTGAGCACAGGTGGAATGTAGCCTTCAGTCCTGATTCAGTGGAACGGCAGCTGTTCTTCCGTGCAAGCCTTTTAGGGCTAAGCCCTCCAAACCTACTGTCTCACCCAGTGAGGGTTTCTATTGCTGTGAAGAGACACCCTGGCCACGGCGAGTCTTATAAAGGGAAACACTTCCTTAGAGCTAGCTTACAGTTCAGAGGTTCAGTCCATTTCCATCATGGTGGCATGCAGGCAGACATGGTGCTGGAGAAGAAACTGAGAGTTCTGCATCTTGATCCACAGGCAGCAGAAGAAACTCTTGACAGTGGGCATAGCTTGAGCATAGGAGACCTAAAAGCCCATCCCTACGGTGACACACACCGCCTCCAGCAAGGCCACACCTTCTAATAGTGCCACCCTCTGTGGGGACCATTTTCTTTCAAACCACACCTACTGAACCCAAGGTTATTATTGCCTTAGGTTGGTCCTCAAAAGCAACCCCAAGGTGAGGTCTCATGTACAAGTGATATGTTGAGGAGATGGTTGTGGCAGGAGCAGGGAAGGGAGCTGGGGATGCAGGGCAGGGAAGGGCAAGAAGTCAAGGAGGTCTTGGTCTCTGCCTGAGTGAACAGAGGAAATTCTGCACCTGCTGAGCCCACGGCCCAGCAGGCTCTGGAAGTCCAAGGGATGCTATCTGAAGCGTGTTCAGATGGGACTGTGGGAAGCAAGAACACAAAATGCAGGAGTGCTCCAAAGACGGCACTGGGATATCTGGGCCGGGTTCCAGCGAAACCTGCCATGCCGCAGAATGGGGAAACAGAATCCGAACGTAGATTACTAGAAAAAGAAAGGTTGGGCTGTGGTGACGGCTACCCAACTGTGTGACTGCACCAAGAGCACGGGATTACGTAGGGATTAAATATACGAGGTGAGTTAGTGGCTGGGGTTGTGAGAAAATAGTGTGGGCCACACGGTACTGGACTTCTGATCACCTGCCTCTCTTACCAGGAAATCCCCTATGGCACAGAAGCTGTCCCCCAGCTAGTGGCTAGAGTCACTTTCAACAGCATGCCGCCATCCTCCTTGGCTCATCGCCAGGTGCAGCCCCACTTTGCTCACTATTAATTGAGTTCTGGGTTGGAGGCCTTACAGTTGAATGATAGACAAGGTATCCTGCAGGGCTCCAGATGGCCACATTGGCAGAACTCTCAGGCCCAGGGGAATCTCTGTCCAGAGTCCAAGAGAGCTAATTGCTGCCCCCTTGTGATGGGAAGCTCGTGGTGTAATCAACTGGCTGTCACTACGGTTTCCGGAGAGCCCTCGGCAGCATTGGCCTGTATGATTGGTACAAGGGCATCGGCAGCAGTAGGCAAATCAGCTGTTGACGAGAGCAAGTCCATGTCATTGAGCCTGTGGGAAGGCTCAGTCTTGGAAATTCAGACCAAATGCTGGTGTCCCCTAAGATTGTGTGCGAAAGCTCTGGTTCTCAGTGGATATACTCAGAGATGGAGGTCAGGTAGAAGCTAAGGAAGTGCCTAAGGCTATACGAGGTCGTAACAGCAGGCCCGAATCTAGCGGAATCAATGCCTTTATAAAAAAAGACACTAGAAGGGACCTTTCTCCTTCCACTATTCTTCCTCCTCATTTCCTCTCCCTGTGGCCCCTTTCTTTGTGTCCCCCTCCGTTATGCACAAAGGGGTCATGAGAACCAGGCATGGTGGAATGCACCTTAAATCCCAGCACTTAGGAAACAAGCAGGTGGATCTCTGAGTTCAAGGTTAGCCTGAACTACATAGTGAGTTCCAGGCCAGTCAGGACTACATAGTGAGACCCTGTCTCAAAAAATAAAAACAAAGATGTCATGAGAATCCACAGTAAGACAGAGGCCACCAAGGAACAAGAGACTTTTGAATGAGGCTGACACGTTATGTCATCCAATGTGTAGCCTTTTGTTACAGCAACCTATGAAGAAGGGGCCCCCTCACTTGCTGTCGAGGGTACTCTCGAGTCCAGAAGTGGAGAGGACTAGCAGGGAGGGGTTGACTGACATCCAGCAGAATTGTTGTTCTTAATTGCCAATTAGTTTCCAATAGTTTCCTCTACAAGGGGACTTGAGACCTGAGGATCCTCTTGAACTGTGCCCCGTGGGGAGGTCAACCCATAGCCTACCATCTGCTGCCAGCTTTCCAATCTCATCTTTCCCAAGTACCATGAATCGGTCTCCTCCCACTGAAGTGGACCTTCAGGTGAAGCTCTGCTCAGGGAGGGAGCTGCGCTCTTCTTCCTCTTTCTGGCCCTGAGGGGAGCCCTCTTGGCAAGTTCTGGCATTGCATCCAGATCCACAGTAGCCAGTCTTCCAGTGGATTTTCTTCTGTTAACTGGCTGAAGAGAACTCCTTGGAAGAGACCGGAAAGCAGCTCCAGGGGAGTCCAGGCCGAGCAGCCTCACAGTTGGCCTGTGCCTTTTGGTCTCATTTTAAATGCAGGAGATGGCGTCCTGACTCAGCAGTGGATGGCGTCCACTGACTTGGTAGTAGATAGGGTACCGACAGCAGTTGGCAGGGTGGATGCTGAGATTTGGAGGAGCAGATTAAACTCAGTGTATTAGCCACTGTTGCTGCTTAACAAATTACTACCAGCATGGTGACTTAAACCAATGCTGTATTAGCTCAGTCTCTTTTTATTATCAGAAACTGGGTGAAAGTCGGCCTGGATTCATTGTCCTGGGTCTTAGCTTAGCCAAAACCAAGATGTCAGCTAAGCATCTATCTCAGTAAGGACGGGCATCCTTTTCCAAGTCCATTGTTGATGGCTAATCCTCGTAGCCTAGCAGGAAGTCCCGGTTGATTTCCTGCTGGCAGCCAGCTGGGAGTCTTTCCCAGCTCCTAGAGGCTACTGTCTGGTCCTTGCCTGGTGGCCTCCTCACAGCAGCTGTGTCTTCAAAGCCAGCCGTCCAGATGATCTCTCTCTCGCCTGCCATGACAGTCTGACAAAATCATTGAAGTGGGTGTTCCATCACCCTGGGACTCAAGGCTCGAGGGGAGGAGCACACTGGGGCCATGTACTGGGAACCACTTTGGTCCTCTGTTTACATCCTGCTAGGTCCCAGCAGGAGCTGTGGAATACAGTCAAATTAAGCCACTTGCATGGAGGTTAGTCAAAGAACTAATAAAAAGACCTAGCAGGGAGGAGGAAACTCACAGGAAGAGCACAGTGTCCAGAGCCCCAGCAGGCTGGTTATACAGGGGTAGCTACGCGGCAGCGACTTTGCAGCAAGAGGAATCCTGCAGGAAGGGGGTTGGAGGAAGAGATGCTGTTCCCGCCACCTCCAGTCTCTAGCAATGGCTCTGCATGCTGAGCCTCCCTGGCAACCGGGGCCTAAGGAGTCCCCGGACATGGTCATGGGGTGGGTAAGCAACAGGAACTCATCGAGCCGGCCACCTGGGTCACAGGGCCGTTTAGGTTCTCTAGACAGATATTAGTCTGTGGCACCGCCAAGTGGCCAGCTGGGTAGTTTTTGAAGGCAGAAGAGCCCAGGCTGGGCTCCAGAGCCTCAGAGATCCGTGCCTCCACTCTGAGGGAAATGCCCCAGGTCCCACTTTAATCTTCTTCTCAGATACATTCCACTGGATTGGGTCCTCTGTAAAACTCGGAACAGGGCAGCTGGTACCATAGTCTGGACCTAACGTGAGTTCACTGAAAACTAGTGGCTTTATCAGTCACCTGGGATGACCCAGGGTTGTACTAGGCTTGGTATATGCAGCATCTAAGACCTAAAGAGGCCCTTAGCATCCATTGTGCCTCTTACTTAGTGGCAGTTGGTATTGGTACAGCCATGGATCTGCCTTAGAGGGAACAATCCAAATTGGTCTCGTGTCTTCTAATGAACACAGAGAGAGACAGACGGTCATGATGTCTCTGGGGATCAGAGGCAAAGGACACTGGTGAATGGCTGTGTGTGTGAGAGAGAGAGAGGCAAAGGTAGGGTCAGCAGCCCCCAAGTCAGCATGGCAAGACAGAGCTCTTATCCCCACCTCCACTGACCTTGTTCTCCATGTAGTCAGGGTGGCCTTAAATGGATCAAACAGCCGCCATGGTGCCAGCTGTCCTCCATATAACCCCCAGCCTGCTCTCTGGGGCTCTGAACCTTCTGAACTGCCAGGTTGGTGCGCAGACACTCTTGTCATTGATCCAAACATGGCTCCCTTCTCCTGCTCTTTACTACATGGCGAGCACATCAGGCTAAAGCTACAGATGATGCCTGGTCCTTGGCAGTGACCTCCCTGTGGCTCTCTGTCCAGCTCTCACTTCTGGATCCAGGCCATCCAGCACCCTGACTCTGGGAGCCTCGTGCACTTGCTTGCTTTTGTAGATTTCTGCACATCTGCTCATATTCCTAAAGGGTCTTTTAAAAGTTGTTTTGGGCTCTAGTCTTTGGAGCCAGCACTTCCTTGGAAGGGGATGCTGCTCACATGCTGTGTGGGTGGCAACCCACTTCCTGTCGAGCATCCCAGGCTTCTCGCACTCTCTCACCAGCACTCCTACAGTGTGCAGGCTTGGCTGTGTGTGTGTGTGTGTGTGTGTGCGCACGTGTGTGTGTGCGCGCGCGTGCACGCACATGCTCATACTATCCCTGTCATCCCACCCCTCCCTTGTCTTCCCCTCCTCTCCACTGTACAGGCCACTGAGGCCTTTTCTGCACCTTCCCAGCCCCTCCCCTGGCAGGACCTCTGTGCCTGCTCTTTCCTGTCCCCCCCCCCTTCTTATCATCCCAATTTCAGCATAACGTCATCTTCTCAGACACCTTTTCTACCCCACATGGTCCTGCAGCTTCTAGGAGCAGGCCTAGTGAGCCCAAACTCCGGGTCTGGTGTCAGAAAGGGGTGTGAAGAGCTCTAGGAGGGGGTGGGAGGGTGCATGAGTGATGATACTTTAGGACATCCATGCGAATGCCCTGCTGAGAGTCTGTAGGTCAAAGAGGTCTCTAGCACACTGGAGGACACTGAGGAGATGGTGCTACCACAGGGGGTTGGCTATAAGATGAATGGTTCCCCTATCCCTCAGAGCACAGGGGCTATGACATATTGGAGGTTTTACTGTGTGTAATGAGACTCTTGTTTCCTCAGCCTGAAACTCAGGTCTGACTGGGGAATGTCTTGGCTTGGACTAAACCACCTGAACTGCCCTGAGTATATCTGTGGATACTCGTGAGACAGGTGGAGGAGAGCCTCTAGAGGGCCCAGCCCTTCAGAATGGGGTGGCCTGATGACTTGGGGTGCCTGGAGTATGCTATTTGCTTGGAAACATGAGGGCTTTGAATTTCAGGGCCCATCCCCTTGTTCTCTAGAGGGGAAACTGAGGCCTGGGAGATGAGTAAACTCCCAAGGCTCAGAGTTAAGCTAGGAATGGAGCGCTCTGGCTTCCAGGAGACCCAGGCTCATTCAGGACAGTGGGCAGGCCCAAGGGGCTGCGGCTTTGACCTGAAAAGCTCAGATGATGAAAGTGAGGACCCTAGCTTTGGAGTTGAGACCGGAGCTCAAGTTCCCAGCAGCTTGGCCTTCGGACACCTCCCCTGCACACCTGTTTCCTTCCCTCCTCACGGTCACACCACCCCACTCCCTCAGATGAGGTAAGGTCTGGCTTCTGCAGAGTTGTGAGGATGGGGTCCAGGGCTGTGAAAGGGACACCGAGGTGGAGACAACTTCTTCCGGAGGTGGCCTTTGGTGCAGCAAGATGCAAACTTCACAGGGAAGGGCAGAGCCTGGGGCCACAGTGGGCGAGGGCTGTGTGGCCGCCCCGTGCACTCATAGCCCTGCTTCAGTGGGCCAAGTGACATTCAGTATGGGAACATGTGTCTGCCACCACCGACTTTGAATGTCTTGTAAAACTCACAATTTGTTCAGAAGAATAAACAGCATGCATGAAAGGGGATGCACAGCCTCCATCCAGAGCTGGCTGGGGGTGGGGAGCAGCTCCCGGGCTGGTTTCCATTAAACCACATTTGAAGCGGCTGTTCCTGTGGAACTCTGGCCTGGGAAAGCCCTTCCCAGCACAGACTGGGGCGCAGAGCCTCGCTTCCACGTGTAAGACCAGGATAATAATCAAGTGATTATATGCCCAGCAGGCTGGATGCACTCAAATCCTATGCTAGAGCAAGCATAGGGAGGCATAGCTGTCAGCTCCTCTGCGAAACAGGTGTGTCTGGGAATGGAAGTCTAGGCTCAGCTAGAAGAGGCAGAGAGGGCTCTGGAATGGGGACCCAAAAAGGTTCCGGGAGGAAAAGAGGCATGCGTGAAGGCTCTGTGGTGGATAAGAGGCTTTTATAGCCAAGGCTCTAAAGGAAGGCAGTAGAGCCTGGACCCACAGGATGAGCTAGACCAGACTGGGAGACTGGGAAGACTTCTCAAGGGAAATGATGCTCGTTGTTTGGGGTTGTTGTGTCCTGACGGGTTGTGATCTGAGCAGACTCCCCTCCCTATTGCCAACCAGGGGGACTCAGAGTTCAGTCTTCTCCTAGTCCAACTCCAGGGGCAGCCATATGGTGCCATCTGTGGTGTGGCTCTGGTGTCCCATGTGTCATTCAGGGTCCAGGGCCATTCGTGAGGGCGTTTCAGTAGGAACCATGACAAGGTCTTGACTCTGACTCCAGAGGCTAGAGTCAGGGAAAAGGTCTTAGATGTAGTTGTTGAAGAGCTCTCTGTCAGGGTAGCATGGGCCCGAATCCTGGGGCTGAGCCTAGGAGAGGGCACCACCGTGTGAGGAGACACCCTGCATGCACAGGCCAGGAGGAGGCTGTCTGCAGGCAGGGACAGCGCATCCTGGGAAGAATGTAGTCAGGCAGGAGTGGCCAGCTGCTAGGATGGGACTGGGTGATGCCCACTGGATTTAGGAATTCCTTGTGGCAGGAAGGAGCCACAGGTGAGTACGAATTCCTCTAAAAACTGAGCCAGAGGCCAGGCATGGTGGAGCATGCTTTTAATTCAGCACTTGGGAGGAGAGGTAGTTAAGTCTCTGAGTTTGAGGCTAGCCTAGTTTAACTTTCTTTTTTTCCTGAGACAGGGTTCTCTGTGTAACAGCCCTGGCTGTCCTGGAACTCAACTGGTAGACCAGGCTGGCCTTGAACTTACAGAGATCTTCCTGCCTCTGTCTCCTGAGTTCTGGAATTAAAGGCTTGAACCACCATACCTAATTTAGCCTGGTCTAAATAGAGTTCCAGGACAGCCAGAGCTGATTAGTAAGACACTGTCTCAGTTTAAAAAAAAAAAATTTTTTTTAGCTAGAAGTGAGTAGATAGAATAGGTAATAAAGAAGTCTAGTGTGTGTGTGTGTCACTGTGTGTGTGTGTATATGTGTATGTGTATCTGCACATGTCTGTGTGCTTGTGTATGAGTATCTGCATGTATATATATATGCGTGTGTATGTGTGTGTACATCTTCACGTATGTGTTTGTGCATATGTGTGTGGTACCAGTTGTCACCGTGGTCCCTCAGGTAAGGAGTCTTGGGGAGAAGGAGACAAAGCTCTGTGTAAAGGAAATGGGAAGGACCGTGGTGGTCGAGAACTCAAGCAGGGTCGGTTTAGGAAAGTCCCGGCCAAGGGGTCCTTGGTGTGGCCTGGGTGGAGGAATGCCTGTCAATCATGGCCTGGGCAGAGGAATGTCTGTCAATCATGGCCTGGGTGGAGGAATG